>NC_092873.1:212958866-213271366 GCF_028372415.1 Notamacropus eugenii | reverse complement strand
GACCCAAAGACAGGAACATCTGAGTTCCAATACAGCTTCAGACAGTTACTTGTGACATGTCTCTGGAGAAGACACAAACTCTGCCTCTGTTTCCTCATCTAGAAAATGGAAGTAATAATAGTACCTACTCCCCAGTGATGTTGTAAGAATCAAATGAGATAATATTTGTAAAACGTTCCACAAACCATAGGATATTATATAAATTAAAATATATGTATTTATACATATATATACAAATGAATATTATTATGAGTCATTATTTTGTATTCACTGTCACTTGGAATGAATTCCCCATCAGTTTCATTATGTTGACTTTTATTTGAACTTTTTAACTTAAATTCATATATATATGTATATATGCATATATATATATAATTATATATTTCCATATATATGTATAGAGTGCTCAAAGATATTACCACACAGAGTTTGAAAGATTCTGGTCTGGATGATTCCTAAGGAGAATTCTATTTTCACGACTCTATCCTAGCATTTTGTAGGCATGGTTGAATATAATAAAATCTTTTAAATTGTTTTTTATTGACAGATAAGCATTTAACGATGCAATTTAAAAGATATGATCTCTAAGATTCCTTGCAGCTCTTAAATTCTCTGATTTTATGATTATATAATATCCATAGCACTGAAGCATATAGACGATGAAGCCATTTGTGGTTGATTAAATGCTGATGCAAATCTCAGATATTGACTAAGCTGATGAGAAAGCTCCATATTCTCTACAGTCACCCATAAACATTTTTTTCTATCAAGTGAAAAAGAAGATAAATCATATTATCAGAAATTTTTGCTAACCTAGAGTTCTTCTGTTTTCATGCATTATCATTTTAGTTTGTTCTCTCTTAGAGTTCAAACTACTAGAATAGCTGTGTAATATAGTATTTCTTTTTTTTATCACAAATATTGATTTAGTGTATTAAACCATTATTTCAGATATCATTAAAAATGATTTTTGAATACAGAAAAATTCCTTTGCATAAAACTCTTTGAATATAGTATGTTTTGCTAATTGATTTTTTAAGTAAAGAAAACCTTTGAAAAAACTTCCACCTGCATCATCACTAACTTCCTTATTGCAGATATGGTAAATAGTGTTACTTTTCATATAGAAGGGAATTACACATTTAATAACTACTGGTTTGTTTTTCTTTTATTTTTTTATCATTTACATACTTTATCTTTTTCCCCACTTGGTAGCATTTAATTTTTTCCAGTTACATGCAAAGATATTTTTGAACATTCACTTTTACAAGATTTTGAGTTCTGGATTTTTCCTCCTCCCTTCTCCCTCCCCAAAACGGTATGCAATGTGGGAGGTTATACATATACAATCATGTTAAACATATTTCCACATTAATCATATTATGAATGAAGAATCAAAGCAAAAGGGGAAAAAACATGAAAAAGGAAAAAAATAGAGAAAATACTATGCTTTGATCTGGATTCAAACTCCATAGTTCTTTCTCTGGATGTACATAGCATTTTCCATCATGAGTCCCTTGGAATTGTCTTAGATGATTGCATTGCTGAGAAGGGCTAAGTCCATCAAAGCTGGTCATCGCACAATGTTGCTGTTACTGTATACAATGTCCTCCTGCTTCTGTTCACTTCAGTCAGCATCAGTTCATAGAAGTCTTTCCAGGTTTTTCTGAAATCCAGATACTCATCATTTCTTATAGAACAATAACATTCCATTGCATTCACATATCACATCTTGTTCAGTCATTCCGTAATTGGATGGCATTCCCTCAATTTCCAAATCTCTGCCACCACAAAAAAGTTGCTATACATATTTTTGTATACAGAGGTCCTTTTCCCTTTTTTATGATCTCTTTGGGATACAGACATAGAAATTGTATTACTGGGTCAAAAAGTAGGCATGATTTTATTGTCCTATGGGTATAGCTCCAAATTGCTCTCCAGAATGGTTGAATCTAATTTTCCCATATCTTCTCCAACATTTATCATTTTCCTTTTATGTCATATTGGCCAGCATGATAGTTGTGAGGTGGTACCTCAGAGTTGTTTTAATTTGCATTTCTCTAATCAATAGTGTTTTAGACCATTTTTTCATATCATTATAGATAGCTTTAATTTCTTTATCTCAAAATTGCCCTGTTCATATCCTTTGACCATTTATCAATTGAGGAATGACTTGTTTAATAACTATTTTCTAACTAATCTAACAGTAGACTTAGGGTAAGTCATTTTATCTCCTCTGAGCTTCAGTTTCCTTCTCTGTATGTGTTTGTCCTTCGTTGCCAAAGAAGACCATGCCATTGGAGAAATACTGACATGACTTGCACTTGACTTTGTTTTGAGTGAGGGAGGGCTGTGCAGGTCACCAGCCTCACTTCTCCTCCAGAAACATCTGAATCCAGTGACCAGATATTCATCAGGATGACTGGAGATGACCCAGGATGAGGCAATTGGGGTTAAGTGACTTGACCAAGGTCACACAGCTAGTGAGTGTCAAGGGTCTGAGGTGAGATTTGAACTCAGGTCCTCCTGACTCCTGCACTAGTGCTCTATCCACTGCACCACCAGCTGCCCCCTTCACTGTAAAATGAAAGGATAAAGATAGCCTATATCTAGGGTAGCCTACAGATCTAATATTATGATTCTATGAGTCACTTTTCTGCTGCATTAATTGGACTTCTCAGTTGCTGTTTCCCCATCTCCAAAATGCTATATGCAAATATTGTTGGCCCTTCTGTTCCATCTTCCTCAAATATATATCTGTCTTGGAGAGGTATTTTTGATGGAACTTACTTCATATACATATATATACATATGTATATATGTGTGTGTGTGTATAATATGTATGTATGTATATATATAATACAAAATGCCAATGGGATACTTATTGACACTGAGATCAATCAATAGATAGTTATGAATTACCTATTATATGTCAGGCACTGTGCTTAATGCTGGGAATTCAAGAAAGGGGGTTGGGGTAGGAAGTTCCTACTCTTTAGGAGCTCATACTCTAATAAATGAGAGACAAAATGAACAAATAATATATGTATATGTACACGCACATACATAGCTACATATATATATATATATATATATATATACATGAAAAAATGGAGATAAAAATAGCAAAGACACTAGCATTAAGAGGAATCTGACAAGGATCATTTTAGCTAGGACTTGAAGGAAGTCAGAGAGATGAGGAGTTCAAGGTGAGGAAGGGAAGAATTCCAAGCATGGAGAAAGCCAGAGAAAAAGCACAGTGGAGAAATGCAGTGTCTTGAGTGAGAAATATCAAGGTGGCCAATCACAGTGTGCTGTAGCGTACATGGTAGGAATTAAGAGCACTGGAAAGGTAAGAGGATACATAGTTTAAAAGGACTTGAAACACTAAACAAAGGATTTAATATTTTATATTTGGCATGATAGAGAGCTACTGGAGTTTAATGAATAGAGTGGGAGGTGACAATCAGATCCATGCTTAAGGAAGATAACTTTGTCAACCTCAGGGTCACCTCTAGAATTCACCTTACCAGTGTCTATGAGGTTTGGAGACTGAAGCCCCAGAATGTGAAAGAAAAAATAAAAAAATATCCCAGGAAGGGAGTGTTAAATACAAATGATGTTCATCTTGGGAATATATAATCTGTCATATACAAGCTTTATAGATGTCAAAGAGCACTCAAAAAATCAGATATTTCTTTTGAGCAACCACAGTGTACTTTGAAAATTCATGTGGGGTAAAGGATATTTTTCATAATTCAGTGACTGATTAAACTCTAAAAACTCCACTATCAAGTTTTCGAATGCCAAAGGCCCTCAAAGTTCTCAAAGTGTGAAATGGGGTAGGAAGAACACAGTTTTCCAATCGTGCTCTAGTTCAAAACATGCAGCAAAGCTCTGGGTAGACTATAGAAAGTCATTTTGTCTGCTCTGGGACTCTAGTTCAATATCTCGTTTCCCAGATTATATCAATACAGATAATAAAGAAAGTGATGCTGCTAGAGGTAGCTTCCTATTTATTGAAAAACTAGATAACAACATATTCTGGTGCTAGTAAAAGCCATATTTTATACAGATTATGTTGACTGTCTTGCTAAAAGGATTCATCTGGGATTCTGGGGAGTTATTTTATGAGTGTTTTTTTGGGAGCAGAGAGGTAGATTTTGTTTAATAAAATCACACCTTGCCTAATATTCATTGGGTATGTTAAAATATGATACTAGATGAATGAATGTTAACAGAAGAATCATAAATATTATAAATTAGATAATAAACTAAGTGCTACTCAGAAAATTTTACATCTCTGGGGTTCATTAGCCAGCTTAGAGTTGTATCAGTCAGGAGGTCAAAAAGCATTTATTAAACTCTTATGATAAGTCAGGCACTATAATAAGCACTAGGGATACAAAGAAATGAAAGTAAAATCCTTGATCTCAAGAAACTCACATCTTAATGGGTAAGACAACATGCAAACAACTAGGTACATAACCACCAGGTAAATTAAAGCTGTCTCAGAAGAAAAGCATTGTCATTACAGTGCAATGGCAAAGGCTTCTTACAGAATAAGATTTTAGCTGGAACTTAGCAGGTAGAAATGAGGAGGAAGAGTATTGTCGGCATAGGGGATAGTCAATAAAAATGCATGGAGTCAAGAAATGAACGATCTTGTGTACCAATCATCCAGTACACAACTTTGGTCCCTCCATAGAGCAGGGGTTTGCAACAATATCCTGTTTGAGGTATATGGGCTTTGTTGCCATAGTTGCAAAATAAAAATATTGAACTAGATGGTCTCTAAGACTTTACAAGAAGTCTTAAAATTCTAAGATTCTGTCTCCCCCACCCCATATCCTTCTAAACAGGGCCAGCTAAGATATCTCATTTAATTTGTTGACTTGTTATTTCAATGGTGCAAGGAATTCAACCTAGTAGGAGTTTAATAAATATTTGTTGCCTGACTGACTCTAGCAATGCCAAAAAGTCAAGCTGTCTTCAATTTTTTTTATCTTAAGAATGACCTGCAGCATGAGAGATTAAGTGACTTTCTCCAGATTACTTAGCCATTTTATGTCAGAGGTGGGTAGTGAATCCAGGACTTCCTGACCCCAAAGCCAGACTTCTATCCACTGAACCATGCTAACTACCAGTCATCACATGCTGCTAAAATTAATCCTTTTTCTATATAAAAAATACTTCTAAAAACATTCTAGAACATCTACCAGCAACCATTTTCCTGCTTTAGCAATCCTTGGTATTAGGAAATTTTCCATTTTATTAAGATTCATCTGTAATATTTAGTCAAAGCTTATTTTCTCATATGTGTTCTCACTAGAGATGAAGAATAGCTGATCATCATCTTCTACATAATTATATTGGTGAAGAAAATCATATTACTGGCCACTCGGAAACAGCTATTGACTCTCATCTGCTTATTACCATTAGAAGACCACATGAATGAAATTGTCTATTTTATGTTAAATGAAATATGGAAAATATCCAATAAAAGAAAAATCAAGTAATATGACTTGATTTTCCTGGGTATACACATACATCACTAAAAATTGCATTTTAATCTAGAAAACGGTAACTTTGGGAAATATTTTATCTGAAAGAGAGATCATTTTTCAGCAGATCATTATGAAGCTCTCATTTTTGTCAGGGTAGCCAATAATAGCCTTGCTCTTGTTTTAAAAGCCTGATATAAAAGAGCTCAACTCTTATTCTAATAATTTAAATCCCCAGGGCTGAAGCTTACTCAGCTCTTTTCTTAGGAACTCCTCTTATTAGTGTATGGATATATACCATCACTTTTCATTTCAACTTTGTCAAAACCAGACAAATCATTTTCAATAAAGTACAGGTCATTCAACACTGAAGGTCCCAAAGGTGATGATTTCACATATAATTAAGTAAAAAAGTGGTAGGGTTTTTTTGAGAAAGAAAAATTAAATCTGAGAAATATCGTTTCAATTTGGAAATATGCCAGAGCATTTGCCTTTCATCAAGAGAATGAAGCAGATTTCAATCACTCTTGCACTATTCTGACTACATCTGCTTAGCAATTTAATTGGTGGTGAGAACAAACCACATCCTCACAGATTTCAGACAACATAGTGTAACTAGATGCACTGGAAGCAGAAGTCCAGAAAGGCTTACTATTATCAAGACCATTTTCACTTAAAATCTCAGTGATGCAGCACAACAAAAAAGTTGTATTATGGAAGCATTTATATTGACCAGTTAAAGTCATCTTGCATAGTTCTATAAATTCTCCTGGGATGCTAGGTAGTGAAAAAGTATGGGGCTTGAAGTAAGAATGAAGTGAGTTTGAATCCTGTATCCGATACCTATTTTTTTGTTTGTTTGATCCAGGTAAGTCACATATCCTTTTTCAGCCTTTTCCATCATATGTAAAATGAGGATGATAATGACTTGCCCTTGACTTTATTTTGAGTGAGGGAGGGCTGTGCAGGTCACCAGCCTCACTTCTCCTCCAGAGCCATCTGAATCCAGTGACCAGATATTCATCAGGATGACTGGAGATGACCCAGGATGAGGCAATTGGGGTTAAGTGACTTGCCCAAGGTCACACAGCTAGTGAGTGTCAAGTGTCTCAGGTGAGATTTGAACTCAGGTTCTCCTGACTCCTGCACTGGTGCTCTATCCACTGTACCACCTAGCTGCCCATGATAATAGCACCTACCTCAAAGGGGTATAATAAAAATCAAATAAGATAACAAATGAAGACCAATCATGTTGGCAAGCTAGAAACACAGCTCAGCTCCTCTCCCTCAAATATTCCAACAAATAGTTAGAATCCTGAACAAATACCAAATTTAGATCTGATTTAAAATGCAAGAAAAAATGACAGTGAATCATTTTTTCCCCAATTCAGGTTAGAGTAAAGAGTCAGGAGTATGTGGACATTGATGGTGTTTGACCTAGCAGGGTACTATTCTGAGCTTTCTATCCTAAAGACTGAACTAGGGCTAGAAGTTGTTCACTAAGGCAAGAAGAGGTCCCAGATGCCACAGAGATGGATCTAATGCTTTGAGGAAGCAATAACAAATGCAAACTATAGGTCTGTCACTTATACCTCAGAGCTGAGTCACATACCTGCAGTGAAAACTGATAAGGGAACCTGTGACTAGGGGTGGAGGACCAAGGCAAGAAGCAATGGGAGGCATGAGATTATACTCTGGACATGGAGCAGAATCCAAAGTATACAGCAGCTTAGTGACACTGGGTAGGGTTTTACATCTAGATACCAGTGAAATGTGCAAATGAATAACCAATGAAAGGAGTTCAAACCAAGGAAGAGTCTACAGTTCTGTTGCTCTGAATCTGCAGAGACTTCTACCTAGCTGCCAGTGACTGAGGGCAATAGCTGTCAACTGGAGCTCCAACCAGAGGAAATAGAATACTTAAATAACTTCATCTTATAAAAAGAAATTGAACGTCATAAATGAGCTCCCTATGAGAAAATCGCCAGGACCAGATGGATTCACAGGTGAATTTTAACAAACATTTAAAGAACAATTAATTCCAATGCTGTATAAGCTATCTGGAAAAACAGGTAATGAGGTGGTCTTCCAAAACTTCTTTTATGACATAAATATGGTGCTAGTACCTAAACCATGAACAGTGAAAACAGAGAAAGATAAGTATAGATCAATTTATCTCATAAATATTCATGAAAATCTTTTATATAAAATACTAGCAAGGAAATTATAGCAATATATCACAAAGATTATATACTATGATCAGGTGGAATTTATACCAGGAATTCAAGGCTGGTTCAATAGTAGGAAAACTATGAGTTAACTGGCCATATCAATAACAAAAACCATATGATTATCTCAGTAGATGCAGGAAAAGCATTTGGCAAAATACAATCCCACTCCTCTTACATGAACAGAAAACAGAAATAAAGAGTTTAAAATGATAAGTAATACCCATCTAAAACAATCAGCAAAATTTTCTCTAAGGGGGATAAGCTAGAAGCCATCCCAATAAGATCAGGAGTGAAGCAAGGATTGCTATTATCACTACTATTATTCAATGTTGTACTAGAAATGTTAGCAATAGCAATAAGAGTAAAAAAAGAAACTGAAGGAATTGGAAGAGGCAATGAGCAAACAAAACTATCATTCTTTGCAGATGATATGATGGAATACTTAGAGAACACTAGAGAATCAAGTAAAAAAACTAATTGAAAAATTAACAACTTCAGCAAAGTTTTAAAAATATTTTTAAAAATCACATAAATGATGAGCATTTCTAAATACTACCAACAAAATCCAGCAACAAGAGCTAAAAAGAGAAATTCCATTTAAAATAATTACAGAAAATGTAAAATACTTGAGAGTCTGCCTGACAAAACAATCCTAGGAAGTATATGACACAATTACAAACACTGTTCATACAAATAAAGACAGATCTAAACAACTGCAGAAATATGAATTGCTCATGGGTAGACCAAGCGAATATAACAAAAATGATAATTCTATCTCAAATAATTTATCAGTGTCATGACAATGATACTAGCAAAAAATTATTGTATGGAACTAAAAAACATAACAAAATTCTTCTGGGAGAACAGTTCAAAAAAATCAAGAGAATCAATAAACTTTGAATCTGTAAAACAGTATTTTCCTGCAGGTGGAACTTCAATTAAAGAAAGAAGTTTTAAACATTCTTAATTAAAAGAACAGAAACTTTAAATACAAATATGGAGGTAAAGAGAAACATAAAAAGGGTAAATAGAAGTGAACAATCAAAAGTGATTCAGCATGATGAAGTATATATATTCTAATAAGGAGTGTGTGTAGTATATTTATCCTTTCAGAACTAATTTGTTACCCTAGGGTTACAGAGGAATATAAAGAGAGAGTTGCAGAGTACTCATGTTATATTTTTGGTGATTTTGAAAAAAATAAAAGAAATGATGGGTGAAAAGTAAGACAGTATGGGTGGAAAGGTGGGGGAAATGGTCTTACATAATTAAACTACAGAAATGGAACCCAATACAATCAAGGAGGAATAAGTGGAGAGAAAAGATAGCACTTCTACTTCACTTCCATCTGAACTGGTAAAGGAGTGTAAAATACAGAGAAAGTGGGATGCAGAAATATGCTTTACTCAAAAGAAAACTGGAGAACAGGAAGACAGGAAGCAGAAGATAAGAACAAAAGTAGACTCAAGAATTGAATAGTTATACGTAAAAGTCTCTAACCTAGAAGGATTAAACCCATAAAAGGAGATTTAAAGCGCAAAAATCTGTGATTGGGCTATGGGTGAACAAAATCAGAGAGGAAAGAGGTAACAGAAAAAATTTCATTAAGTATAGCACTACAGCACTCTAGCACTGATGCTAATCATTCTTTTTTTCTCTATTCCCTTCTTTGTAAAGAGTAGGTAGCAAGAAAAGAGGAGAAATCTTACAAGGAATGGAACGGAGGGAAATACACAGTTAATGATCAGTACTGAAAGAAAAAATAGGATGAACTCAACAAAAGAAAGAAAGAAAGAAGTTAACCTTATATAGTATAAAGCAGAATCTAACAATATGTTGTTCACAAGCAACATACTTAAAACATAAAGGTTAACACAGAGTTAAAATAAAAGAGACTGAAGTAAAACTGATTATTCTTCAGTAGAAAAAGAAATGATGGATAGCAACCATGATTTCAGATTTAGTAACAGCAATATTAGACTTGAATAAATGAGACAAAAAGAGAAACGACATTAGGCTGGAAAATACAATAAAAAATTAATGTCGATTTTTAACTTATATGCACCCAAAGGCAATTAAATGTTTAAAGAAAAATTAAGCTATAGAGAAGAATGGACAGTAAAATTATTGCACTGAAGGATATCAATATGTTTATTTCTATCCTAAATAAATCTAACTAAAAAAAGACTAAAAATACCTGAGTAGAATTTATAAAAATTTAGATGCAATACACCTCTGGTGATTACTGAATAGGAACAAGAAGGAATATGCATATTTTTTCTTTATATATGGCACATATACAAATATTGACCATTTGTTAAGCATAAAACCTCACAAATGCTTAAAAGCATAAATAGTAACACTTCATTTACTGATCATAATGTATTAAAAGTAATAAACATGATGATAACTATGAGAGAACATATAAATATTTTCTGGATGTAGACAAAGTAGTACTTAAAGGAAAAATTCATATCTTTAAAACACTTTTATAAATAAAGGAAAATATTATAGACCCACAAAATGGGCATGTAAACAAAAAATAAATGCAAAAGAAAATTTTAAAAGCAATCTCCAGGGAAGAAAATTTAAAAATCAGAGATTAACAAAACTGAAAGTAAACAAATTGAAGAATTGGAACTGAAATAAAAAAGACAAAATCATGACAAAAAAACAAAAATAGTGAGTTAATTTTATGAAAGGAAAAATATAAAAACAAATCACCAACATCTAATACTAAAAAAGAAAATTCAGAACAAATGAAGAAGTTAGTTACAAGAAACTCTTTTGCTCAATTATATGCCAAACAAAACTGGCAATGTAAATGTAATGGATGACAATTTACAAAAAATATAAAATGTCCACATAGATTCCTTAAATAAACCACTCTCATAAAAAGACTATACATATATATATATATATATATATATATATATATATATATACATACATACACACACACACACACACACACACACATACATATATTTCATTGCTCGGTCATTTTTCAGTCATGGCAATCTCTTTGTGACTCTGTTTGGGGTTTTCTTGGCACAGAGACTGGAATGGCTTGCCCTTTCCTTCTGTAGGTCATTTTACAACATACACATATATAGGCATACATCCACACATGTGTGTATGCATGTATGTGTGTATATATGTGTGTGTGAGTACACACACATACTCCTGCTCTTTTGTGATGGTAAAGAACTATAAACTTAAGGGGTACCCATTATTTGAGGAATGACTAAACAAATTTTGGTATATGAATATAATTGTAGTATTACTATTATTCTGCTATAAGAAATGATGAAGGGGGGAGCCAAGATGGCGTAGTAGAAAGACGCACATACACATAGCTCCGAACCCACAACCCATAGAACAACTACAAAGAAGTAACTCACGGCGAATTCTGCACCCAGAGGCCACAGAACATTGGAGCGAGGGAGATTTCTGTCCCGGAGAGACCTGCAAACCTCTCGTAAAAGGTCCTTCGTGCTGCGGACTGGGCGCCGGGACTGGGAGCTGAGTACAGCCCTGCCGTGGCCGCGGCACCGAGAGGAACAGATCCGAGCGGGCTTCAGGGACAGGATCTCCAGCGGCCGCACAAGTACCTCCACCCACAGGTGACGGGGGTCTGTGAGAGAGTCCCTTTGGCGGGTCGAGGGGGGAGTGGGGTGCCCCCATGGCTCGGGCCCCCTCGGGAGACAGAAGCTGAGGGGCAGTGGCAGACCAGGGCTCTCCAAGCAGGCAGGAGCCTGGATCCATTGTTGAAGGTCTGTGCATAAACTCCCTGAGGGAACTGAGCCTGAGAGGCAGCCCTGCCCTCACCTGAGCATCTGAATTTAATCTCACGCTGAATAGCAGCCCTGCCCCCGCCCAAAGCCCTGAGGCTGGAAGCAGCATTTGAATCTCAGACCCCAAACACTGGCTGGGAGGATCAGGAGGTGAGGTGGGTGTGAGGAAAATATTCAGAGGTCAAGTCACTGGCTGGGAAAATGCCCAGAAAAGGGAAAAGAAATAAGACTATAGAAGGTTACTTTCTTGGTGAACAGGCATTTCCTCCCTTCCTTTCTGATGAGGAAGAACAATGCTTACCATCAGGCAAAGACACAGAAATCAAGGCTTCTGTGTCCCAGCCCACTCAATGGGCACAGGCCATGGAAGAGCTCAAAAAGAATTTTGAAAATCAAGTTAGAGAGGTGGAAGAAAAGCTGGGAAGAGAAATGAGAGACATGAAGTCAAAGCATGAACAGCAAATCAGCTCCCTGCTAAAGGAGACCCAAAAAAATGTTGAAGAAAATAACACCTTGAAAACTAGCCTAACTCAATTGGCAAAAGAGGTTCAAAAAGCCAATGAGGAGAAGAATGCTTTCAAAAGCAGAATTAGCCAAATGGAAAAGGAGATTCAAAAGCTCACTGAAGAAAATAGTTCTTTCAAAATTAGAATGGAACAGATGGAGGCTAATGACTTTATGAGAAACCAAGAAATCACAAAACAAAACCAAAAGAATGAAAAAATGGAAGATAATGTGAAATATCTCATTGGAAAAACAACTGACCTGGAAAATAGAGCCAGGAGAGACAATTTAAAAATTATGGGCCTACCTGAAAGCCATGATCAGAAAAAGAGCCTAGACATCATCTTTCATGAAATTATCAAGGAAAACTGCCCTGAGATTCTAGAACCAGAGGGCAAAATAAATATTCAAGGAATCCACAGAACACCGCCTGAAAGAGATCCAAAAAGAGAAACTCCTAGGAACATTGTGGCCAAATTCCAGAACTCCCAGGTGAAAGAGAAAATATTGCAAGCAGCTAGAAAGAAACAATTCAAGTATTGTGGAAATACAATCAGGATAACACAAGATCTAGCAGCTTCTACATTAAGGGATCGAAGGGCATGGAATAGGATATTCCAGAAGTCAAAGGAACTAGGACTAAAACCAAGAATCACCTACCCAGCAAAACTGAGTATAATACTTCAGGGGAAAAATTGGTCTTTCAATGAAATAGAGGACTTTCAAGCATTCTTGATGAAAAGACCAGAGCTGAAAAGAAAATTTGACTTCCAAACACAAGAATGAAGAGAACCATGAAAAGGTGAACAGCAAAGAGAAGTCATAAGGGACTTACTAAAGTTGAACTGTTTACATTCCTACATGGAAAGACAATATTTGTAACTCTTGAAACATTTCAGTATCTGGGTACTGGGTGGGATTACACACACACACATGCACACACGCACACACACATAGAGACAGAGTGCACAGAGTGAATTGAAGAGGATGGGATCATATCTTAAAAAAAAATGAAATCAAGCAGTGAGAGAGAAAGATATTGGGAGGAGAAAGGGAGAATTGAATGGGGCAAATTATCTCTCATAAAAGAGGCAAGCAAAAGACTCATTAGTGGAGGGATAAAGAGGGGAGGTGAGAGAAAAACATGAAGTCTACTCTCATCACATCCCACTAAAGGAAAGAATAAAATGCCTACTCATCTTGGTATGAAAACCTATCTTACAATACAGGAAAGTGGAGGATAAGGGGATAAGCAGAGTGGGGGGGGATGATAGAAGGGAGGGCATGGAGAGGAGAGTGCAATTTGAGGTCAACACTCATGGGGAGGGATAGGATCAAAAGAGAATAGAAGTAATGGGGGACAGGATAGGATGGAGGGAAATATAGTTAGTCCTATACAACACAACTATTATGGAAGTCATTTGCAAAACTACACAGATTTGGCCTATATTGAATTGCTTGCCTTCCAAAGGGAAGGGGTGGAGAGGGAGGGAGCTAAAGAAGTTGGAACTCAAAGTGTTAGGATCAACTGTAATGTTCTTACCACTAGGAAATAAGAAATACAGGTAAAGGGGTATAGAAAGCTATCTGGCCCTACAGGACAAAAGAGAAGACAGAGACAAGGGCAGAGAGGGATGATAGAAGAGAGAGCAGATTGGTCATAGGGGCAATTAGAATGCTTGGCGTTTGGGGGGGAGGGGAGAAAAGGGGAAAAATTTGTAACCCAAAATTTTGTGAAAATGAATGTTAAAAGCTAAATAAAAAAAAAATAATAATAAAAAAAAAAAAGAAATGATGAAGGGTATGGTTTTAGAGAAACCTAAGAAGGTTCACATGAACTAATACAGAGCAAAGTGAGCAGAATCTGGAGAACAATTTGGACATTAACAATAACATTTTATATACAAACAACTCTCAAGACTTAAGAACTCTTTACATAGTGACCAATAGCGTTAAAGAGGAGTCATGATAAAACATGCTACCCACCTCCTAACAAAGTAACATACTCATGATGTAAATGGAGACTCTTTTTGGATATGGTCAAAACAAGAACTTGTTTTCCTCAGATTACGATTTTTTATAAGGGTATAACTTTTATTTTTCTTTTTTTCCACAGGAGATTGAGAGGGAAATCAATTTTTGTTCATAAGATTTAATGAATTTTTTAAAAAGATAACATATGTTAAGTATCTTGAAAACCTTAAAGTATTATATAAGTTCTAGCTATTATTTAAAAAACAAGCATATAAAAGCTTGTAGCTATTGACTTTATGCTGAAATTAACTTTGTAATGATACATGTAATGATAAGTGTCATACATCAGAGATGTCCCTAAGTGATGTTAGCTACTATGAAATAGTGATAGAAATAGGTATGCTTCTGAGATCTAGCCAAAATATTCTGATTTTGTTCTATTCTTTGTCCCTTGTGAACTGACTGACTTCCTTAAGGTGAAAGAAAGTTACCCCTCGTTTAGAAATTTTGGAGGGGAATACTGATGAGAAGTTTAGTAGGGAAATAATACTTTTAAATACAAGAAAGCTCTTGAGGGAAACGGCAAAGGAGATTAACTCTACATCACCAAGAAACTTTAGGATACAGGAAACTATTTAGGAGTTTTAAAAATTCTGATCTTTGACCAATACTCAGGTGATTACAGTACTATCTTTATTACTAAATTTCTTCAATCATTGATATAAAGAATATATAAGGAGAAATTTTCTGTATCAATGCTATTCAGTATTTACTGTGTCGATCAGTGGTCTCAAACTCAAATAGAAATGGGGAGAGGGGAGAACCAAGTCTTATGTTAGGATCCACTGGTTTTATATTGATTTAGGAGAACACATATTACTATTATTTGTTCTATTGTATTTTTATTTCCTTCTAGAATATTTCCCAATCATATTTTAATCTGGTTCTGGCAGTAGAGTGGCCTGTGGCTTTTTGATATTTGCTGTAATTTCATTCTTCCCATGAGTACAGTATTATATATATAGATACACATCAACAATATCCAGAATTCATCTTTATCTTCACCTACTTCTTCTCTTTCCCATGGATCACTAGGTGATCCTTGCTCCTCACTAAGGTAAATTCTCCTACCCATGTTTTTATTTCATTGCCTTCCACCTCCTTCAGAGCCTTACTGCTATGGTCATCCCTACTTCATGCTTTTCTTGGTATCCCTTCTTCAATAATGGTTTCTTTCCATTTGGCTATAAAGGATCTATAAATGTCTTAAAAGAAATCTTCCTTTCACCTGCCTTCCTTGCCCACCTATGTATGATATCTTCCTTCCCTTTTACTGCTAAACCTCTATAACAGGAATTCCTGATGTATTTTTGTGTTCTAGACATTGTGCTTCTCAGAATAATTCTTTTAAAAGTACATAAAATAAAAATATACAGAATTACAAAGGAAAATGGATTATATTGGAATAATTATCAAAATACCATTTAAAAAAAGTTTATGGACACCAGGTTAAGAAGCCCTGCAAAAGCATTGTTTATATTCCTTAAGTGGATTTCTGAGACTACAATTGTACTCCAACTCCTTTTGCAAAGGTCACCCAAACTATTTAATTATCGTAGCCAATAACACACATTCAGTTCTCATCCTCCTTAAATTCACAAATGCTCATTGAATTTATTTGAATTGAAATGTCTTCTCTCCATCATTTCATATTGTTGATCACTCCTTCCTATTAATCAATCAACAGTTGTTTGCTAAGGATCTACTAGGTGATAGGAATATAAAGTAATATGGTTCTTGTCACATTCTTGAAGAAAAAAATGTGTCTATGTTACACACAAAATAATTACAAGGATATCCCATAAAATACCTGTAAAAATGACTCTCAACAAATTATAGAGCAGCAGAAGCCGCAGAACCACAGAATGAAGGAGATTTCCAGCCAAAGGTAGCCTGCAAGGCCAACAGAAAGGTCTATTGCATGGATCACAGAGCGGAGCGCAGCCCAGCCTTGGCCATGCAGTACTGAGAGGAATAGGACCAGAACAGGCCTTGGGGATGGAATCTTCAGCAGCAGTGGAGATTCTCAGATCCCACAACCCACAAACACCAAAGGCAGCTTCAAAGGTCAGTGCTTTTTTACCTTGGTGACAAGGGAGCAGGGTCATCCCCTAGTACTGGCCCCAGGTGGCAACAGTGGTGGCAGAAGCAGTATCCATTTGTGGAGCTCTCAGCCTAAAGCCTCTGGGGGAAGTAAGCAGCTGATCTGAATCTCAGCCCTGAGCATGGTCCTGGGGCTTGGCGTGCTGGAGGTGGTTCTGGAGAGGGAATTCTACTTCTCACAGATTCCAGGCAGAAAAGCTTTGGTAGCTCCCAGACCAGTGTGCAGGCCCCTGATTGTGCCACCTTGGAGGAACTGAGAACTTACAGGTCCCCAGAGTATACCCTCCTCATGACAAAAATCAGATAAGTGGCTGGAAAAATGCCCCAAAAAGGGAAAAAATAAGATTATAGAAGGTTACTTTCTTAGTGAATATGGATTTTCTTCCATCCTTTTGGATGAGGAAGAACAACACATGCCTTCAGAGGAAGTCAAGGCTTCCATAACCTCCAAAGTAAATATGCAATGATCTCAGGCCATGGAAGAGCTCAAAAAGTTTTTTGAAAATCAAGTAAGAGAAGTACAGGAAAAGTTGGGAAGAGAAATGAGAGTGATACAAGAAAATTATGAAAAGCAAGTCAGCAGCTTGCTAAAGGAGACTCAAAAAAAATGCTGAAGAAAATAGCTATTTTAAAAATAGGCTAACTCAATTGGCAAAAGAGGTCCAAAAAGCCAATGAGGAGAAGAATGCTTTAAAAAGCAGAATTAGTTAAATGGAAAAGGAGGTTCCAAAGCTCACTGAAGAAAATAGTTCTTTAAAAATTAGAATGGAACAGATGGAAGCTAATGGCTTTATGAGAAACCAAGAAATTACAAAGCAAAACCAAAAGAATGAAAAAATGGAAGATAATGTGAAATATCTCATTAGGAAAATAACTGACCTGGAAAATAGATCCAGGAGAGACAATTAAAATTATGGGACTAACTGAAAACTATGATCAAAAGAAGAGCCTAGACATCATCTTTCATGAAATTATCAAGGAAAATTGCCCTGATATTCTAGAACCAGAGGACAAAATAAATATTGAAAGAATCCACCAATCACCTCCTGAACGAGATCCAAAAAGAGAAACTCCTAGGAATATTGTAGCCAAATGCCAGAGTTCCCAGGTCAAGGAGGAAATATTGTAAGCAACTAGAAAGAGACAGTTCGAGTATTGTGGAAAAACACAATAATTACAAGGTAATTCTATAGGGGAAGTGTATAGAACAGGGAGAATCAGGAAATGCCTCAAAATATGGTACTTGAAAGAAATCAGGGATTTTCAAAAGTGGAAGTGAAGAGAATTCCCTCCAAGTATAGAGAACAGCCTATGCAAAGGTGTGGAGAAGAGAGATGAAATGTTGCTTGAGAGGGGGAGGTCAGTTTGGTTGAATTAAAGTTTATACAAAAGGGAGTGGAAGGTATATTGGAGGACCCTAGTAGCCTAATTTAGATGCCAATTGCAGCTCCAACATGATGGGCAAAAAAAAAAGGTTTAAAAAGAAGAATTTAATGGTCTCTCACAAAGGCAGCCATGTGGTACAGTGAATAGAGTGCCAAGTCTGAAGTCAGAAAGGCTCATCTTCCTGAGTTCAACTCTGACTTCAGACACTTACTAGCTGTGTGGCCTTATCACTTAACCCTGGTTACCTCAGTTTCCTCATCTGTAAAATGATCTGGAGAAGGAAATGGCAAATCACTCCAGTGTCTTTGTGAAGAAAACCCCAAACAGGGTCACAAAGAGTCAGATATGACTTAAATGACTGAACAACAAAAGTCTCCCCCACAACATACCAAAACAATTAACTTTAACTCTACCATACTATCTTTCCTTATTAAAATGGGACATTTTTAAAACTAAGAAGTAAGACATCCCTCCTCTCCCCAATATTCCCAAAAGAAAGGTAAGTTGGAACCTGCTTGTGAAAGATTTTCAATAACCAAGAGAATAGGTTGTATTTGATCCTAGAGACAATAGTGAATAACTACATCTCCTTGAGTATGGGAACCATACTCAATACTTCACATTAAGATTTGCCCTCTTCTCTTTTCTTTCTACTCTAAATCACTCTCAAGGGTTGCAGGACAATGTTTATAAAGAATAGGAATATGTACTGAACTTGTGATTTGAGTGATTTAAACAGGAAACTCACTGGCAAGAAAATTCTACAGGTCATCTTTCTCTGCAATTTATAGTCTTAGAGTGATACCTAGAGCACTGAGAAGTTAAATGACTTGCTCTGGGTCACTCAGATTTTTCAGTAGTGGGACTTGAAGCTAAGTCAAGAAATTAGAACTCTAAACACTATGACATTCTCTGCCTATGAAAATTCTATGGAAATGACTTCTGATTACAGATTCCTTTTCTCCATCTCTTAATTTCTTTCTTAAGTCCAAGATTCAAATATGCAACTAGCTACAGAACATCTTCATAGATGTGTTATACTATTACTCCAAATTCAACATTTCAGAAAAAAACAAAGAATTTTATCTTTCCCTATTAGCCTTTTCCATTTTTAAAAATTTCATTATTTCTATTAGTGCCATGTTTGCCCTTATCTCTTGCTCAAAACCTTGAAGTTTTAAGAATCGGTAGGTTTTCAGATGGTAAAGACTTGACAAGGCAAAGATGGCAGAGTAAAAGCAGGAACTTGCTTGAGCTTTAACCTAAACCTGTCCAAATACCTATAAAAAATGACTCTAAACAAATTCTAGAGCAGCAAAACACACAAAATGACAGTGAAATAATTTCCAGCCAAGACAATCTGAAAGATCTACAGGAAAGGTATATTGCACTGGTCTGGGAAAGGAACTCAGTCTAGCACAAAATGTGCCAGTACAAACCAGGTCTCAGCAAACCTGAAGCAAGCCTCCAGGACTGAATCACTGGCAGCTGTGGTAGTTTCCAGACTTCTCAACCCACAAACACCAAAGACAACTTAGAAGGTCAGTAGGAAAAGGTTAGAGCAAAGTGAGAGAGGAGCCCAGTCTGGCCCCAGTCCTGGGGTGGAAGCAATGGCTACTTCTGGAGCTCTTGGCCCACAGACAGTGAGGGGTGGGGGGATCCAATGGCTGATCAGAGTGGGATTGCAGAGATCTCTTTGCTGGTACTGAGGCAAGATTCTCTTGCTTTGCCTATGCTTGGATCTGAGTTGCAGTCCTGGGGCAAGGAAGAGTGCTGCCATGGTGGAGCTTGTGGTGGTGGTAGAGAAGGAATCTTCCTCACAGTTCCAAAGAGTGCTTGTGGTCACTCACAAACCAGAGGACAGTCCAGGAGAGGAGTAAACACCTCCTCTTGGATCATACCACCTTGAGAGAACTGAAAGTTTACAGGTCCCTAGAAATATCTGTGAAAACAGTTGCAGAAAAACCCTGAAACTTGGGACAGTATGCCATCCACACTGGAAACACAGCTCTACCTTAACAAAAAAGTTAAAAAGTCAAGTAACTGGCTGGGAAAATGAGCAAACAATGGAAAAAATCCTCAGACTATAGAATCTTACTTTGGTAATGAGAATATCAAAACATACAACCAAAAGAAGACAACAAAGTCAAAGCTGCTACATCTGAAGCCTCCAAGAAAAATATTAATTGATCTCAGGTCATGGAAGGGCTCAAAGAGGATTTTGAAAATCAAGTAAGAGAAGTAGAGGAAAAATTGGGAAGACAAATGAGAGTGATACAAGAAAATCATGAAAAATGAGTCAACAGCTTTCTAAAGGAGACACCCCCCCCCAAAATAGTGAAGAAAATAACACCTTTAAAATAGACTAACCCAAATGGCAAAAGAGGTCCAAAAAGCCAACGAGGAGAAGAATGCCTTTAAAAGAATTAGACAAATAGAAGAAAAAGATCCAAAAAGTCAGGGAAAAAAAATAATTCCTTCAAAATTAGAATGGAACAAGTAGAAGCAAATGACTCTAAGAGAAATCAAGAAATTATAAACCAAAACCAAAAGAATGAAAGAAATAGAAGACAATGTGGACTATCACATGGAAAAACCAATGATTTGGAAAATAGACCCAGGAGAGATCATTTAAAAATTATTGGACTACCTGAAAACTATGATCAAAAAAGAGCCTAGACATCATCTTTCAAGAAATTATCAACTCAAGGACCCCAGGTTCTGGGATAAAAACTCACTGTTCCACAAAAATTGCTCGGAAAACTAGATAACTGTGTGGTGAAAACTAGGCATAGACCAATGCCTGACACCATACACAAGAACAAAGTCCAAATGGATACATGATCTAGGTATAAAGATTGATACTATAAGCAAATTAGTAGATCAAGGAATGGTGTATTTATCAGATTTATGGAGAGGGGAAGAACTTTTGACTAAACAAGAGATAGAAAATATCATGAAGTCCAAAATGGATAATTTTGATTACATTAAATTGAAAAGTTTTTGCACAAACAGACCCAATGCAACCAAGATTAGGAGGGAAGCAGAAAACTGGGAAAGAATTTTTGCAATTAGTGTCTGTGATAAAGTCCTCATTTCTAAAATATATAGAGAACTGAGTCAAACGTACAAGAATACAGGTCATGCCCCAATTGATAAATGGTCAAAGGATATGAACAGGCAGTTTTCAGAAGAAGAAACTAAAGCTATCTATAGTCATATGAAAAAATGCTCTAAATCACTATTGATTAGAGAGATGAAAATCAAAACAACAAATGCAAAAACAACTCTGAGGTACCACATCACACCTATCAGTTGGCTAACATGACAAAACAGGAAGATGATAAATGCTGGAGAAGGTGTGGGAGAGTTGGAACATTAATTCATTGCTGGTGGAGCTGTGAGCTGATCCAGCCATTCTGGAGAGCAATTTGGAACTATGCCCAAAAGGCTACAAAAATGTGCATACCCTTTGACCCAGCAATATCACTTCTGGGACTGTATCCCCAAGAGATCATAAAAATGAGAAAAGTCCCAAATGTACAAAAATATTTATTAGCAGCTCTCTTTGTGGTGGCCAAAAACTGGAAATCAAGGGGATGCCCATCAATTGGGGAATGGCTGAATAAATTGTGGTATATGAATGTATTGTGCTATAAGAAAAGATGAACAGGAAGAATTCAGAGAGGCCTGGAAAGACTTATATGAGTTGATGCTGAGTGAAAGAAGCAGAACCAGGAGAATTTTGTACACAGCAACAACAACAGTGAGAGGATATTTTCTGATAGACTTAGTATTTTATTGCAATGCAAGGACTTAAAAAAATTGTCAATGGTCTCTTAAGGCAAAATGTCTTCCACATCCAGAGAAAGAACTGTGGAATTCAATCACAGAATATAGTAGATTATTTTTTTTTGTATTATGTTTTGGTTTGTTTTATGATTTTTCCCATTCATTTTAATTCTTCTATGCAACATCACTAAGGTGAAAATGTATTTAATAGGAATATATGTGTAGAGCCTATATAAAATTGTATGTCATCTCAGGGAGGGAAGGGGGAAGAGGGGGAAAGTAGGAGAAAAAATCTAAGTTACATGAAAGTGAAAACAAATTAAAAAATTAAAAAATTAAAAAAAAAAACAAATCATCAGGAAAACTGCCCTGATATTCTAGAATGAGAGGGTAAAACAGAAATAGAAAGGATCTACCAAACACCTCCTGAAAGAGATACCAAAAGGAAAATTCCTAGGAATATTGTAGCCAAATTTCAGAGTTCCCAGGTCAAGGAGAAAATATTGCAAGCAGCCAGAAAGAAACAATTCACACATTGTGGAAACACAATCAAGATAACATAACATTTAGCAGCTTCTATATTAAGGAACCAAAGGGCTTGGAATATGATATTCTGGAGGTCAAAGGACCTAGGATTAAAACCAAGAATCCATCAAAACTGAGTATAATACTTTGGGGGGGGGGGGGGGAAATGAACATTCAATGAAATAGAGGACTTTCAAACATTCTTGATGAAAAGACCAGAATTGAATAGAAAGTTTGACTTCTAAATATAATTCTCAAGAAAAGCATGGAAAGGTAAACAGGAAAGAGAAATCACAATGGACTTATTAAAATTGGAAAGATGATATTTGTAACTCATAAGACTTTTCTCAGTATTAGGATAGTTAGAGGGAACACACAAACACACACAGAGAAAGATAGATGATAGAGATACACATACACACACACTATATATATATATATATGTATATATATATATATATATATACATACATAGTATGTGTATATATATATATATACATACGTAGTATGTATATATATATATATAGTTTGTATATATAATATATACATATGTATGTACAGAGAGAGATAGACAGAGGGTACAGGGTGAGTTGAATATGAAGGGATGGCATCCAAAAATAAAATTAAGGGGTGAGAAAGCAAGGGAGTAAGGGAGAAGGATAAAGGGAGAGGTAGAATGAGATAAATCATCTCACATTTAAAGAGGAAAGAAAAAGCTTTACAGTGGAAGGGAAGGGAAGAGCAGGAAGGTGAGAGGGAATGAGTAAACCTTACTCTTGTTGGATTTGGCTTAAGGAGGGAATAACGTACACACTCAATTGGATATGGAAATCTATCTTAACCTATAGGAAATTAGGGGAGAACGTGATAATGGGGGGATGACAGAAAAGAAGGCAGATTGGAGGAAGGGGTAATTAGAATGTACATGGTTTGGGGTGGGGGAGTGGAGAGATGGGGAAAAATTTTGAACTAAAAATCTTTTGGAAGTGAATGTTGAAAACTAAAAATAAATTAATTTTTAAAAAGACTTGACAGGAGGGAATGTCTAACATAGGTATTAATGTGAATAAAAGTATAGGAATGACAATGTTCTGAAAATTGCAAGTTCTATTATTTGACTGCAGCATAAGATTCACAAAATATATGTGAAGTAAGGCTCATAAGATAGGTTGGAAATATTTGAAAGAAGACTTAGAAACTGGAGTGGATTAAGCAGGTGAAGAGTATAATTAATGCATTTCTTTTTCATAATTTGCTATTATTTGAATAAATGACACAAATCTTCAGACAATGCATCTCTATCTTGTGTCTTGTCTTCCAAATAAAGGCCTGATTTGTCCCTAGGGTACTTTTAGGATTGATTCACTTTATCACATAATACACTGATGATCACATAAACTAAACCCATGACTCATCATTGCCCTATTACTCCTGAAATTGCCCAGCTCTCTCCAAAGGCCTTGTCATTAGGATCACTGACTAATATTTACTTATTTTTTTACCTTAGGGAAACAGAAGTCACGCTTTAATACTAAGAGAACCAGCATTGTGCAGTATAAGAAGAATATTACTGTGAATCCAGAGGAGACCTAAATTTGAATTCAGTTTTAATATGTAACAGTTGTACAACTAAAGACAAATTACTTAACCTTTCTGATCTGAGATGTCCTAATATGGAAATTAATCTCTGGGTCCATATTAGTTTTCACAGATGATGTGACTTGACTCAAATATAGGATACTTCTAAAACTAGGATACAACCCTAAAAAAGAGATCTCTGTAAATGGCAAAAATACATATGAACATAAAAATTGTTTCAAGTTTCACCCAGATTTAGGGATTGGTAGAAAGTGTGGCTTATATTCAGACCAGTCATATGTGAAGAGATTAACAGAAAGATATGAACAACGATAAGATGAGAAGGTGGGGAGGAGTTCTAATCTTCACTAGTGAGGGGAACACCCTCGTAAGTAGATACCAAGATGCTAGATTATAACAACTGGTATTTATAGAGTACTTTATTCATCCCATTTGAGTCTCACAACAACTGGAGGCCAACAATAGCTTTGGCTTAAGATTGTAACCACTTTAGAGATTATTTTCCCAGTGCATACCTGTATATTTTTCCTTTCACAGAGCTCCTTTTGCAGCACGTGTCTCCTTTTACAGACGTGTTTATATTTGGACCAATACGATATTACACTAGCTATAAAAATTAGCACAGATCCAAAGCTACAGTCAACAAGAAATTGAGTCAATGTCAATTGAGCTACAGTATAGAAATAGGGAGTAGTTCTTTAAAACCTTTAATATAGGGAAATAGAAGGTAAGGAAATTTCTTCGTCCAAGCATATACCTCCTGGAAATGAATAGTCTTTGGGATTAAGTGAATCGCCCAGGCTCACACAGCCAGCATGTGTTAAAGGTAAGACTTGAACATAGGTTTACTTGGCTTTGAGTCCAACCCTCTATCTACTATGCTATCTACTACAGCTGTACTATGCTGCCTCTTCAGTTAGATAAAAATGTAATTTAGAAGGGAACAATGTCTTCAATACTAAATTTCTTCAGTGTTGCTCATTTTCATTCAACAAAATGGATTATCACTGAAGCTGTCATGGGGAAAAGAGACTAGGTTTGTTTTGTTTTCATAGCAGGAGTCAGAATGAAGAGCAACCAGCACAAGTTGCAAAGAGGCAAATGTGGGCTTCTTGTGAAGAAATATTTCATAACAGAGCTGCTGGCTATCTAGCAAAGGTTGGGAAACCACTTGTGGCGATATGATACAGAAAGGATTATTGTTCAAGCCTGGATTGGATTTGAGAGCTTCTGGGGTCTCATCTGAGATGCTGAGATTCGGAGAAGCCTTCTTCAATCATTAGGATTCCCAATATTCCCTCTTCTTTCTAAACACCTGCTCTCTCTATCATTTATACCAGAGCACTTAACACTTAAGCATTCTGCTATTTGCTGCTAATCTGACTTTCTAAACCAGATTACAAAATCTTTGAAGTTATAAACCATGTCACATAACAGATCAATAAATAACTCATTGATATCTCTATTTCTATTGCTACTAGGTTCCTCATCCTCTCTCTTCCACTGCTAGTAATATCTAGGAATTCTACCCCCTCCTCATTGCTGCTGAGATGTCTATGAAAGACATTTTTTCTCTGTCAGTGCTGGACATGTCCAGAATACCAATCATCTTTTTGCCATTTTTGGAACTCTGCTCACTGCCACTTGGGATACTTGGGTCTTCTGTCTTTTCTGTTGCCACTGAAACTTTGGAGGTCCTTTCCTGATGTAATTCACTAATAGAGAGGCTGGGGAGATCACCAGCGTCACACTACGGGCAACAAGAAGACTATATGTATTTGTGACATTCTGACTCAGAATTCAGATGGTTTTTATGGTACAGTTAGTGATGCAGTTCATTTAAATTATGATTTAGGTGTGCAGTTCTGGAAAGATACCTATATACCATATATAAAATCATGTGGGCTACCTATCATGTATAAAATCAATGGATCTTCTTTACAAAATAAAATAGCAACAAATTACATAACATTATTGTGAAAAATAATTAAAATAATTGAAAGATCTAGTGAAAATATGAACCTATTAGAGAGAAGTTAAATAAAGATAGTAGTAATTCATTTTGAGATGTGAATCAAAACTTGGACAATTAGCTTTGCATTTTCTAATCACAAAATGCCAAGATGATTCAACTCAATGTGAATTTGGATTTGTAGCTTGGGAGAAATAGCACCTGATCTCATTAAAAAATTGTTTTCTCCTCCCCTATTATCTTTTTATTTACCAATTGATATTCATTTAACGTGGAAAATGTCTCATTAAATATTAATTGGATTCCAAATCTTACCAGAACTTCAATTCAGAGTTCATTGATTCTTTAGCACTCAAATATTGACAAAATGGATTTGCAACAGTTCCTAGTGATCTTTTTGAAAATTGTTTCAAATATTCAAAATTGGCTTAGGAAAAATATATAGAATCATTTTTGCATCCACACAGTGCACCATTAATAAACTGGTCAAACTCTTTTAGTAGTCCTAGTTCATTCCCAATTACCTGCCAATTACATGGAGAAAAAAGACAATCACAAGATGAAACTCAAATGTTTTCTAGTCAATAACAATTTGATGAATGCTTTTGAGTGGCTAAAGAACTTTTCTAAGTCTTCATGTAAAATAATGAAGGAAAATTATCTTGAACAAAGAAAAGAATTTTATGCCCAATGCTCTTTGTTTTCTTTATCTCTGGGTGACAGAGATTGGGAGTAATGAATTTTAACTCATTTTGTGTTGGCAAAAAGAGTAAACACAAATCCAATTATACATACATACATAATGTACACATATAAAAGAATTCTCTCTCAAATGTAAATATCCTTCAAAAATTTTAGTCTTATAAATACCCTTTTCCTTTTCTAAAACTAACCCCAAAGCACTTTTATACAAACAAAATTTTTCATTTTATAGCAATTCACTTAGCAGGAAAATTGTCATATATTAAGTAGGTAATATAGAAATGCTTATCACTGCAAATGCATCTTCCTCAGAAGCCTTTCCTAATCTATTATTTTGGTAGCCTAGGGATGTGTCCTCTGAGACCCTTCTCTCAAATTTTCTCCCATTCACTCTCATCTCTGACTGTGCATTCATACACAGATATAGATACATTTTAGTTTATTTAGCTATCATGCAAGTCATGTTGCTGGAGATAGAGGAGCCATGTGATAAAGTGGGGGTGGAGGGAGGGAAGGAATTACAGGATTTGTTTCATATAGTAATGATCTTAGTATTGACAAAATTTTTTTTTTAAATTAGTGGCCCAAGCCACTTGGTATCTAAAAAGGGAGAGAAGGAAAAGAAAAGAATTTGAAAGACAATGTTGCATAGGCGATAAAAGGCTGTCATTGGAATCAGGAAGATCTGAGTTCAAGTCTTGGCTTCTAGCACATACTATTTTCCTATTTATGTTGAGGACATTATTCTAGTCAGAAGGATCATTACCTCAATATTATCTTCAATGTTTCATTCTTCCTCATCTTCTGTTTCTATTTTGACAAATCCTGACTTAGAAAGTCAAATCTCACACCCAGCTCTTCTACCTACACAACTATCTCTCTAGTTCATGATTTCATTATCTTTGCCCTGGATCATTATGACTACCTTTTAGTTAGTCTCCCTGCCTCATCCTTCTACACTCAACCCATCCTACTCATAGCTTCTAAATGTAGATCTCATTGTTTTGGTCCCTTGCTCAATTACTTTTAGTTGCTCCCTATTAACTCTGGGATCAACTATATATACTATTCTGTTTGGCTTTTATAACTTGCCTCCAAACTACCTTCCCAGCGTCATCATCTTTTACTCTGCTTTCTATGCTTTGCAATAAAGCCAAATTGCCATATAGCTGTATTCACACTGATACTCCATCTTCTCTTTCTATGCCTTTGTATGGTTGACAGACATACCCACAAATCCCTGTCCTCATCTATGCCTCATAAATTTCCTCAGTTCCTTCAAGATCCAGTTTAAGCACTATTTTCTGCACAGTTTATCCTAATTCACCCCTCTCAACTTCTAGTGTCCTTCTATCAACCTTGTATTTATTTATTTTTTTATAGATTTATACGATGAAGTTACTTCCTGGAAAAACTTTAACATCTTAAGTGCAAGACTAGTTTCATTTTTGTTATTGTATTCTCAATAATTAGTGCCTAGAATGTAGTGGGCACTTAAGAAATGATTGTTAATTGATTGATACTATTTTATGAGCATGAACAGATCGAGTAAACTTTTTTGGTGGCCCAGACTAAAACATAGGTCAATAAATTTCAGAGGAATGACCATCTGCATCAACAGAGGCAGCTTTCACATCAACATATACCACTGGTATATTTTCCATGTAGTGCTGAAAGGAGAGAGAGAGAGAGAGAGAGAGAGAGAGAGAGAGAGTTATCAAAGTGGGTCAAATGCCTCCTCAGAATCATTGAGACATTAGGTGTAGTTCATGGTGTGAAGAATAACTTAAGATCCTCTGAATATTTGGGGCTGGAATTATTGACACATGAAAACTAGATATATTGTCAGGAAAATAGAACTCTGGCTTGCCTTAGGTTTTTCTCATACCTTTTCCACACCCACTCTTCTTTTTATTGTTGTTCAATCATTTTTAGCCATATCTGACTCTTTATGATCTCATTTGGAGTTTTCTTGGCAAAGAAACTAAAGTAGCTTGACATTTCCTTCTCCAACTCATTATACAGATGAGGAAACTGAGGCAAATAGGGTTAAGTGACTTGCCTAGGGTCACACAACTAGTAAGTATCCAAGACCAGATTTAAACTGGAAAAATTAGTCTTCCTAACTCCAGGTCCAGCATGCTACCCACTGCACCACCTGGTTTCCACTCTTCTAAGTGGGAGACTTTAAGCTGAAAGAGCCTAACTGTACCTGTTCTTCCCTCAGAGATGTAGCCAAAGATTGCAGTTGAGCCCAAAGCTCAAGACTTTGTGTCTTACACCACTCTGAAGATGATTATATGTCTTGCCAAACAGCATTCAGCGAACAGTGTCCATCAGAGCAACATGGGAGGAATGTTACCTGGAAAAGACTAA
The DNA here is from genome assembly GCF_028372415.1 of Notamacropus eugenii. Classification (NCBI taxonomy): domain Eukaryota; kingdom Metazoa; phylum Chordata; class Mammalia; order Diprotodontia; family Macropodidae; genus Notamacropus; species Notamacropus eugenii. The sequence goes on along the minus strand of NC_092873.1, from coordinate 213,242,841 downwards.
AAGAGCAGTGTCTATTAGAGATCGTGTGTCTGACTGTGCAGTTTCCAGTGGAGACTGTGAGAGAAACCTGGTGGAAACAGCATAATAACATTACTGGAAGACATCAGTAACCTTGGAGATGGGAGCTGTCCCTAAACTCTTTGCCAAAAATGTATACCTACATAACCCCCCATATTCTCTATGTATGGCCACTCTTCAACTCTTTTGTGTATGTCGAGGAAAGTATACCCTATGTTTAGGGATAAAATATTCTATTGCTGTTATTCTTATGTCATTTGACAAAATGAATTTGTTTTGAGTGAATTGTGTTTTCTGGTTAGTAAATTAAAGCACATAGATGAAGCTTGCAATTTAGAGGATGCAGACTGAGAGGGTTCCTTCAGCCTGGAGTAGCCAGTCACCAAGGGATCCATCCTCTGAGTTCTCAGTGCCCCCAGATGCTACAGTTGTAATCCATCAAAAATATTACTCTGAAACCGTGTTTTTCAGAGCAGCATTATTTGGTGTGCCTACCTACACTGCCCACATCCCAATAGAGAAGGGAAGAAAATGGAAAAGGCAAACAAGGAAGCTAAGTGGGAGTGACAAAGTGCTGCACTTGAAATCAAAGGGAGTTCAAATCTTGCCTCTGAGATTTGCTAGCTATGTGACCCTGAGCAATTCATTTAACCTCTCTCAGCCACAGTTTCTCCACTTATAAGGAGATTTAAAAAAGCACTTACCTCACTGGGCTGTTGTGAGGATTAAATGAAATAAAATGTATAGTGCTTTGTAAACCTCAAAGTGTATAGCAATTATATGTATTACTATTACTAGTACTTCAGGGAGTCTTAGGTCACAGCTTATTTTTTTGTATGATTCTGAGCTTACATTTCATTCTAAATGAAATGTAAAAACCATTCTTTGGTCACACAGAGTACAAAAACAGGTGGTAGACTTTGGCAGTGGTTTGCCAACCCCTCTCTCCCCGCCCCCCAGTGTATGTCAACAAAGCCAGACTCACCAGAATAGTTTAATAAAAATCGATCTTTCTTGTGTATTATTAATTGCTGTTATTAATTTACCATATACTGGTCCATTTAGTTATGCAGGGACATATATAAATGCTGATCACTTATCAATACCTTTGTCCCATTCAAATCAAATAACATTTTTAAATGCCTATTGAGCACTAGAGAAACAAATATTAAATAAGACACATGCTTCACCTAAAAAATCTCACAATATTTATAAATGCCAAAGATTGTTTATTTATTATTCACACTCAAAATATCCCATTCTTTTTACAATAAGAGAATAAAGATCAAAATAAAAATATATCAATAGTTTTCAGGGTAGTCAGGTGGAGCTGTGGGTAGAGTTTGGGGTCATGAAGTCAGGAAAACTCATCTTCTGAGTACAAATGTGACCTCAGACACTTGGTAACCCTTTGTTCTACAGCAAGTTATTTAACCCTATTTGACTCAGTTTCCTCATTTGTAAAATGACCTACTGAAGGAAATGGCAAACCATTCCAGTAACTTTGCCAAGAAAGCCCCAAACTCAGTCAAAAGAGTCAGACTCAAATGACTGAACTACAAAGTTCTCATTTCTCTTTAGTTCCAAATGACTGACAGTTTTTGTGCCAGAAAAGGGAAAGGAAAAAGAGCCAGGCAAGCCTAATTTTCACAGCATGCAATCTTCAAGGCTAGCTCTCAAGCTCCACCAAACAGAACGCATGACAGGATTGTGGGCTACTCAACAACAAGTAGCACTAGACAAGTCGATTCTTTTTCTGATAGGGTTAACAGACTGGTAGATCATGGAAGTATCAAAGCTATAAAGATCACTGGATTTTAACACATATTTGATAAGGCATCTTACATATCTCTGTAGACAATAAATGGGTTTGTGTGTGTGTGTGTGTGTGTGTGTGTGTGTGTGTATGTGTGTGTGTGTGTGTATAGATGAGGGAAGGGATGGGGAAACAGGTAAGAAGGGGGAGGGGAGGGGAAGAGAAAACTAAAGGGGGAAGAGAAGATAAGTAGGAAGGGGAAGGGAAGGAAGGAACGGTAACTATACAGCTAGGTGAACCTGATCCAGAATAGTGATTATTGAATCAGTGCCAAAGTGGAGTAGGATCTCTAGTGGAATGCTGCAGTTCCTTCCTTGTACTTTTTCTGTTCAGCATTTTGGCAAAAATTTGATATATAAATAACAAATTCATAAATGACAGAAAGATGGGATTCAACACATTGGATGAGAGAATTTGGATTCCAAAGACTACAACAAACTAAAATGAAGGGTTGAAGCTCTGAATTTAAAGAAAACAAAAAACAAATAACCTAATACTGACAGGACTGGAGAGTGTGGCTAGAAAGTAGAACACAGGAAAAAGAACTAGGGATTTGGGTAGACAGAAAGTTTAATATACCAAGCAGTTAGTTATAACAGCCAAAATAAAACAAAGTATAGCAATTTTATTCTTCATTTGCAGCAAAGTAATATCCAGAACAAAGAAAGTGATAGTTCTGCTGACTGCTGTCCCAGTAAGATCAGTGTAAAAGTATTGTGTCTTATCCCTCACTGACAAACGGTGTTGAGGAACTGGAGCTTATACAGCTCATACAATGCATCGCTGACAGAAATGGTGAGGGAACTAGAAACCATGCCATACCAATAAGGTTCATTGTTTTACCTCAAGAAGAGAGGAATTAGGAAATGAATACTGTCTTACAAAATGTAAAGGGTCGTCTTATGGAAAATATCTTCAGGTTGTTCTTTTTGGTCCCAGGAAAGAAAACTAAGATTAATGATTGGAAAGTTCAAAAGAGGTAAATTACAGCTGAAGATAAAAATGGACTTCCTAATTCCAAAAACTTCAAAATAGGAATGTGATGATATGGGAGGTAATGATTTTCCCAACACCAGAGTTTTCAACTGAAAGTTACATGAATATAAAGAGTATTTTAGATGGGACTCATAGCTTAGGTTGGGGTTGGAATAGATGAACCAGGTCCTTCCAAACTCCAGAATTCTAGGAATCTCTCATTAATAGAGAAGCAATCTGTCACTAGTTCAAGTAAATCTATTCCATAAATAGTAAATAGAGTCATTACTTTAAATATATTGCATAAATCTTGCCCACCATCATTTTTGCTTTTTAACCTGTCCCATATGTATCTGTAATTTACAATACTTTCCTCCTAGGACTGTGCCTCTCATTATCATTCTCAGTCTCTACTTATCAGTGTACTGGGCTCTGTTGTACCTATCATACCTGGTATGACCAGATAATTTCTATCTAAATATTAATAAGACATAGACTTATTTAGATTCAGTTCTTGGACAGAATCAAATGCATTTAGGGTGGTATATATAAATCTCTAAATAGCTCTGGAAAAGCTATAAGCAGGGAAAAGTTTTGTGTACTCAGTCCTACTTGGGTTTCTCTGAATTATTTTTGTTAGTTTCTTATATCTTTGAGCAAGTTTCTATCTGATAAAAAAAAATAGGGCCTTTCAGGTATTTTCTCTTGAGAATCATAACTACAAACTTTCTTTAAGAAAAATGAACATCTTGCCTGCTGTGTCACAACTTAGGACCAGAAGTTTTATTTGGGCCACTAGAAGTATATCATCAGTTCTGCTATCAGAACAAAATACAGCAAATACACAGCCAGAAAAAGAATATTGGATTGGGTAGACCAAGGAACTTCTAATGTTTCAGGTAATTCACTGTATTGAGGGGGGAAATCATCCTTAGATTCTCCCAAAAACTTAGGGAGAAAAAAAATCTATGGTAGACAATGGGACTGAATATATGCAGAAAAGACAAGGAGAAACACTATTCCAGGGTTAACTAACTCCCTGGAGGGTTAACACAGGTTACATTTGGTAGGTGTTGAATTTATGCATGTTAAACACTCTTATTCCATCACCCCCTAGAGTGGTATATATAAACTCCTTGATAACAGGATTTTTTTCCACTTTTCTTTTTGTATGCCTAGTTTCTAACACATGTTATGTGATTAATCAATAATTATTGACTTGAATTGACTTAATTTGCCCTGTGTATATCCTTTGCTGCATAAATGACCAAGAAAGAGAATGTGACTTCTGAAGCAAACATAGAGGACTATGTCAGCAGAGCTGCAGTCACCTTTGCCCAATCCTGATTTTGAGATGGCTTATCCCCATGAAGCATTTATGTTGGCTATTAACATTGTAACTTAGTTATTTCTTCCCTCACTCATACAGCACAAAACTAAAAGGCATTCATCATAGTGCTGATGTAGTATGTATTTATATAGTCCCTATCACCAGAAACACTTAGTTATCTGATAACCAATGTGACTGTTCAACCCAGACAGTGGAGACATGTCTATACTTAGTCAGTACATTTATATATCACGAGGCAAATAAAAAGCTATTTATGATGATGACTTCACTGGTGCTGTAAAGTTCCTTACTGTCCTGTGTACATGACACAACTGTTCCATTTGGGTAAACATTGAAACACTCAGAATATTCCACTGAGGAAGACATTGACAGATCATCACATTATGATAAACAACTTCATATATTCAGTAGGTACTTAGTAAATTCTTTCCATGCCCTTCCCCTATACCAGTTCTGGAACAATAGGGCCCTACTAGTTCCAACCTCCACACTCACTAGAGACATAGAGCTAAGGGTATCATTTTGGATGGAATTTGAACCAGACAGTTTTCTTTTAAAAAAGAGAGAGAGAAGGTAGTGACAGAGAATAATACTGAAAATATATAAGAAAGAAAAGCCAGAAGAGAAATCACTGACAGGTTAACTTAATCCTCTGAGGCATTAACACAGGCTATTGCTCATTATAGGCATTTAATAAATATTTATTGAATGGCTAGGTCATTTCACAGGTGTTGCCAAACTGGCTCAAAGGTTTCCTGATCATTCCTGTCCTCAAATTATCCCTGGTCTCTTTTCTAATCATAAGATCTAGACCTTAGAATCCATATGGGCACCAAGTACTGTCATTTTAATCTTTTTCAACTCTTAGAAACTACTCAGTGTGAATAATGGATTTTGCATTGATGGTTTTATAGCACTGATGCTCCATTTGTGTCTAATAGGAAAAGAAATTTTTCTGGCCTTTCAGAATGAAATATGACCTTTTCTTCTACTGTTGTGATTAATAAAATACAAATTCACCAAAAAGCTTCACTGAATTCATAGTTGTTTTTATCATTGTATTTGTTCTCCATGGTAGCAGCAACATGGTTCAGTCAATATGGTACTGAACTTGGAGGCAGGAAGACCTGGCTTCAAATCCTGCCTCTGATATTTATTGTACAATTTTGGGCAAGGCAGATATCCTCTTGAAGACTGTTTCCTATACGAGGGAATCAAAATCATTTAACTCTAAGGTCCCTCTCAGCACTAAATCTATGACCCTGTAATCCTACTGCCAAATTCCATGTCCCCACCCCTACTCCCCACACACACACTTGAAAGCAGTTAGACTTTCAGTATTCACTTATTGAGGATATGTATGATGACAAGAAAGTAATTTCTTGACATTAGAACTGTTGGATATGGAAAGGGTCTTCATGCTAAAAAAAAAAAAAAAAAGGTAAGAACCAGTGATATAAGGCAAATCTTTGTTGAATATCTAACTTAGTGTTCAACGCTATTTAATGTTTTGGCAAATATAAAGAAATGTAAGACAAAGAAACTACATAGAAGAACTTACTGCTTGGTTGGGCAGTGAAAATCAATACACTTAGTTAGACTTTATGGTTGTGGTGATGGTGGTGGCAGTTGTTTGCCATTCCTTTTCAAAGAGGACTAGTGACATCATGGAGTGATGTCTTGACTCATACACAAATTGGATTTAAGTGAAGCAGAATTATACAAAATCGGCCTCACTCTCTTTTCTAGAGTCACCAAAGTCTATTGGCAAGACAACAGTCACAACAAAAGCCCAGAATGAAGTAGATGACCTTGACATCTTCAATATGTGACCAAGTTGCTTCAGCTACCTTCATGGCCATTGGAACAAATTGTTTTCATGTGCCCATCCCACCAGAGAAAGTCTTCACATGCTTGAGATAAACACCCCATAGACTATGTGGTATTGGTAATTTGAAAGTGACCCTGAGAAGGGAGAGATCAGTTTGGGCTAGAGTACTTGGAGGGGGTTTCCTGGAATAGGTAGACCTTAAAGTTTGCAGAGAATTTGGTTGGGAAAACAAATGGAAAGAAGGAAAGCAATGAAACAAGCATTTATAAACTGCCTACTCTACATCAGATACTATGCTAAACTCTTTACAAATATAGAAAAAGAAGGGATATTTTTCAGACTTAGGAAACTAGTAAAGCAATGGCAGCTGGACTGATGTTAGTTTGCGAAGCCTTCTCTTGAAGGACATAATCCCCAATTTCATTGAAAGAATCATTGATGTGGAATGGTGAGAAGAATTTAAAAAGTTTTTTGAGAAAGTAAATTTAAAGAAATATAGAAGAAAGAATGTATAAGATTCATACAGAAGATTTTTTTAAAAAGAACTGTGCAGGGGGAGCAGAGTGTCATGGTGTGGTATACTTAGACATAAGTTTGATTACACAAGTCTGAAGGGATCATTTCCTGGAGAGCCTTCAATGTAGCCTAATCATCTTAGATAACAAAGTACCCTTGATAGACCTCAGTGTGGAGTGTTATCATGAAAACAGCATTGGGGGGGGGGAGGAGAAATTCTGACTTTCTATATATAAAACATTTCTCCATCTATATTTAATTGTTCAGGAGAGTCACATTCAAAAAGGTATATTTTCCTCATTTCCTTTAGGCAGAAAGTTCCAGGCCAATGCTTTATTGTGATCTCTTTTTGTTACAGTTCAAACTTCAGCTCTGTCTCAGAATTATTACGTTGATTCAACACTCCTAGTTCTGATGCCTGATACCCACAAGGACTTCTTTTGTCATCATGTTTTTTGTTTTTGGGTGTGTGTGTGTGTGTGTGTGTGTGTGTGTGTGTGTGTGCGCGTGATGTTAGAATCATTAAGTAAGTAATGTCTCTCTCAAAGTGTTATTATGAGCAAGCAAAAGGGATCAGGTAAACAAAGTGATTGGTATACTCTAAAAAAAAAACTATATATTTTATTGGCGAGGTATATGAAAGAGTGATGGACTTGAATCCAGAAAGATCAGGTTCAAATCTTTCTTCAGATTATCATTAGGTGGGCTACCATGGATAAGTCTTATAACCTCTGCGAGCCTCAGTCTTCTCATTTGTAAAAGGGGAATGTTAAAACCTGCTATGTTATCTGAGAGGGCAGCTGTGATGCTCAGACGAGTTAATGTATAGAAATACTTCACAGTCTTCAAAGGTCGCTGTCAGTCATTATCACTACCATTTATTTAGCAATATAATAGCTAATATTTACATTGTACTTTTAGGTTTACAAAGCACTTTACATGTGTTATCTTGTTTAATCCTCACAACCTTACCTGTGAGGTAAGTGCTAGTATTACCCCCATTTTACAGATGGAAAAGCCAAGGCTAAGTGACTTGCCCAGGTTTAAACAGCAAGTAAGTGTCTGAGGCAGGATCTGAACACAGTTCTTCCTGACTCCAAGTCTAGCACTCAATTCACTATGCCAAGGCTCTCCCTTATGGTGAACTTATAAATACACACATAAATATTATACCCATAGATAAAGTCTCCCAATCACTATTTTCCTTTTCCCCCTACTTGTCACTCATCACCAAACCAACACATTTATTAATCCCTACATTCGGAACGACTACAAATAATATCATTTAAGCCAACCTAAACATTAGACATCAAAGCCCATTTTATGGAATGCTGAACTTGGGAGTTAAGAATAACTCTCTTTTTCTTTCTTTGTTCAGTTTTGACTCAGTCAACAGTTTCTGCTTACCATGCCTTCAAGGTGGGAAGCCTTAAACTGTACAAACTCCTTACACTTATTTCTTACTATATACTCTCCCATTCTTGCAAACAGAGGAGATCTTGCCTTTTATTTATCCAGTTCTATCCTCACCAACTTTCTTTGCCTAATAATGCCTCCTTTCAGCAGCTAACCCAACAGAGTATTATTAGCTACAATAGCTAAACATCTTTCCTCCTTCCCTGGTGGGAACCAACTTTACTACACAAGAAGTCCTAGGTTCTTTCTTCTTGATTGTTTTTATTGATTCTCTGCCTCCCACCAGGACTACCTGTCTGTCTTTACTTAAAGATCTTTCTGCTCAACTTTTCAAAACATTTTAAACGGTTTTTACTGTTGTCTAATTTTGTTATACACCTAGTTCTGAGTTGCAATTTAATAAATAATTAGAAAATAAAGCCTCCTTAACTTAACATTATTAATTACCTTAATATACTCCAGAGATGACTCTAGGTAAAAGAGTAAAGCAGGCAAAATTTTTTCAACTGCTTGATTCTGCTTTTCTCTGTATCCTCCGTTCACAACCTTCATGGTGTTTACAGACTTCCCAAAGCTCTCATTCTGGTAGTCACCCTTTTATTCCAGACTTCTTTCTCCTCCATCCCTATAAAACTTGGACATCCTCCATTCATTTCTCTTAGAACCTTGCCAGGTAACTAGGAAGTTAACCCAGAAAACAAATTCAAGGTAAGGTGTCAGTGAGTGATAATGGTTTAACCATTATCTTTCCCATCTAACATTTCCATTTTAACCTTGAGAAATCAGAAAAGTAAGGAATTCAGTTTGAATAATAGGGCCAATAAAAGAGATCATAATTATCTTGAACACAGATTTGGAAGAAAAATTTGGCTTTAAAGATTATTTTGTCTAACTGCTTCATTTCATAGTTGAGGCTAATTAGGGGGTGTCAGAATGTTCTACCTCATCTTTCAAATTACATCATTTTGACTTCCAGGAGCCAAGATGGCAGAGAAAGGAGGGAATTACCATAACTCTCCCATATTCACCTCCAAACAATCATAAAATAGTACCCCCAAACACATCCTAGAACAACAGAACCAGCAAAAAGATGGGGTGAAACAATTTTTGAGTCCAAGAAACTTGGAAGATCAGCAGGAAAGGTCTGTCTCACTGAGGTAAAAGAGGAAGACAGTTCAGGAATAAAAGTGTTCCAGTAAGCCAGCAACAAGCCCCATTCCAGGGGGCAGATGCAAGATGGCAGAGTAGAAAGACACACATACTCTAATTCTTTCCCCACTGTCATAAAATGCCTGTAAAAAATGACTCCCAGCAAATTCTAGAGCAGCAGAAGCCACAGAACCACAGAGTGAAAGAAATTTCCAGCCCAAGGTAGCCTGGAAGGCCAACAGGAAAGGTCTATCACATAAGGCATTGAGCAGAGCACAGTCCAGCCTTGGCTACATGGCACAGGGAAGAACAGGACCAGAACAGGCCTTGGGAGAGGAATACCCAGCAGCAGCAGAGATTCTCAGATCCCTCAACCCACAAACACCAAAAGCAGCTTGGTGACAAGGGAGCAGGGTCATCCCCTAGTACTGGCCCCAGGTGGCAGCAGTGGTGGCAGCAGCAGTATCCATTTGTGGAGCTCTCAGCCTAAAGCCTCTGGGGGAAGTGAGCAGCTGATCTGAATCTCAGCCCTGAGCATGGTCCTGGGGCTTGGCGTGCTGGAAGTGGTTCTGGAGAGGGAATTCTACTTCTCACAGATTCCAGGCAGAAAAGCTTTGGTAGCTCCCAGACCAGTGTGCAGGCCCTTGATTGAGCCACCTTGGAGGAAATGAGAACTTGCAGGTCCCCAGGGTATACCCTTCTCCTGACAAATGACTCAAAAATCAAATAACTGGGCTGGAAAATGCCCAAAAATGGGAAAAAAATAAGACTATAGAGGTTTACTTTCTCAGTGAACAGATATTTTCTTCCATCCTTTTGGTTGAAGAAGAACAATGCATACCTTCAGAGGAAGTCAAGGCTTCCATAACCTCCAAAGTAAATATGCAATGGTCTCAGGCTATGGAAGAGCTCAAAAAGGATTTTGAAAATCAAGTAAGAGAAGTGGAGGAGAAGTTGAGAAGAGAAATGAGAATGATACAAGAAAATCACAAAAAGTGAGCCAATAGCTTGCTAAAGGAGACCCAAAAAAATGAGGAAGAAAATAATACCTTTAAAAATAGGTAAACTCAATTGGCAAAAGAGGTCCCAAAGGCCAGTGAGGAGAAGAATGCTTTAAAATGCAGAATTAGCCAAATGGAAAAGGAGGTTCAAAAGCTCACTGAAGAAAATGGTTCTTTAAAAATTAAAAAGGAATAGATGGAAGCTAATGACTCTATGAGAAACCAAGAAATTACAAAACAAGCCCCATTCCAGAAAACCAGTGGCAGATCTCAAACCCCAGTGTAGTTGGGCAGGCAAACAGAATAGCCAGAGGAATGGGTGGACTCCAGCTCTGAGAAATACCATGTGCTGAAGCATATGCTGAAGCATAGCCTTAGGCAAACAGGCAGACACCACTGGCAAGACCTTCCCATGCTTCACTGTATCCCAAAGAAATTCCAAATACCCCACCAGGCACAGCACATGCCAAACACCATCATTAGGACCCTCACTCAGCACAAGGTAAGATACCAGAACCCTAAGGCCTCCAACAATACCAGCCACTCCTCACCCAAGCCCTTCAGCACAGTACCACATAAGGATCCCCCATGGGCCTCATGGCAATATCAGTCCAGTACTGATATTGAGAGCCAGTGCCTATAGCCCCTGGCACAAGAAGCCTGAGGCAATTCCCCTTGTACCCCAAGAGGAGAGTTCAAATTTAAAAGAAAGGGAAAAGGCCAAAAAAATAGCAAAATTGAATGATCCTAGAAAGTTATTATGGTGACAGAGAAGATCAAGGCACAAATTCAGAAGTGGACAAGTGTCAAAACACCTATGGACAAAACCCCAAAGGAAAATGGGAGGTGTTCTCAAGCCCAGAAAGAACTCATGGAACAGCTCAAAGGAGCTTAAAAATCATGAGAGAGGTAGAAGAAAAATTGGGAAAAGAAATGAAAGTGCTTCAAGAGAATTATGAAAAAAGAGTAAAAAGTTTGGAAAAAGAAAACTGCTCAAAAAATATTATTGATCAAACAGAAAAGGAAACACAAAAATTCTGTGAAGAAAATAGTTCCTTAAAAAATACAAAATTGGCTAAATGGAAAACTGTGGAATACAACTCATTAAAAGTTAGAGTTGGCAAAGTGGAAGCTAATGACTCTATGAAACACTAAGTCATCAAATAAATTCAAAAGAATGAAAAAATAGAAGAAAATGTAAAATACCTCATTGGAAAAACAACTGACCTGGGAACTAGATATGGGAGAGACAATGTCAGAATCACTGGACTACCTAGAAATCATAATCAAAAGGAGGACCTGGACAGCATCTTTCAAAAAATTATCAAAGAAAACTACCCTGAAGTCCTGGAACCAGAGGGCAAAATAGGCATTTAAAAATATTCCCTCATCACCTCAGGAAAGAGATCCCAAAATAAAAACTCCAAAGAACATTACAGTCATATTACAAAACTCTCAGGTCAAGGAAAAAAATATTGCAAATGGTCAGAAAGAAACAATTCAAATATTGGGGAGCCACAATCAGGATTAGATAGGACTGAGCAGCTACAACATTAAAGGATCAGGTAATGATATTCTGGAAGGCAAAAGAGCTAGGACTACAACCAAGAATCACCTTCCCAGGGAATTAAGCATGATACTTCAAGGGGAAAAAATGGCCATTCAATGAAATAGAAGGATTTCAAGCTTTCATAAGAAGAAGACCAAAACTGAACAAAAATTTTGACCTCCAATATCAAGACCCAAGAGAAGCCTAAAAAGATAAAAAGAAAGAAAACTTAAGGGATTCAATGAAGTTGAACTGTTTACATCCTTTATATCCCTATATGGGAAGATGATACTTGTAATTCTTACAAATTGTACCACTAATAGTACAGCTAGAAGGAATATAGACAGAGGTTATGGGTATAATGCGAATTTGAGGGAATGACAAGAAAATAATTAAAGTATGAGAAAGAAGATTATAGTCTGTGCAGAAAGAAGGGAGCGGTAGAATGGGGTGAATTATTTTACATAAAGAGGCTCAAAAGACCTATTACAGTGGAAGGGAAGATGAGAGCATGGGTAATGGACATGGCTTGAAGTTTATTCTCATCAGTGTTGATTCAAAGAGAGAATAATATACACAATCTGTTGAATATAGAAATCTATCTTACCCAAAAGGAAAATAGGAGGGGAGGAGATTAAGCAAAAAAAGCAGGGGTTGACAGAAGGGAGGACATTTCAGGATTTCAGGAGGGGCATTAGACAGAAGCAAAACACTGAAGAGGAGGGAAAGGGCAAAAGGAGAGAGATAATAAACTGGAGGAAAAATAGAATGGAGGTAAATACACAATGAGTTAATCATAACTGTGAATGGGAATGGGATGAACTCTCCTATAAAATAGAAGTGGAGAGCAGAGTGGATCAAAAACCAGGATCCTGCAATATGTTGTTTGCAAGAAATATACTTGAAGCAGAGACACACACACAGAGTAAAGGTAAAGGGCTGAAGTAGATTCTATTATACTTCAGAGGAAGTAAAACGAAAGCAGGGGTAGTAATTCTGATCTCAGACAAAGTAAAAGCAAAAGTAAACCCATTTAGAAGAGATATGAAAAGAAAATAGGTCTTGTTAAAAGATACCATAGACAATGAAGCAAAATTAATATTAAACATAAATGTATAAACACAAATACTAAACATTATGCATTAATACTAAACATAAACAAAAATGCATAGCATCCAAATTCTAAAAGAAGTTAAGTGAGTTACAGGAAGAAATGAATAGTAAAACTACACTAGTTGGGGACTTCAACTGTCCCCTCTCATAACTCAATAAATTCAAACAAAAAATAATAATCAAGAAATGAACTAAGGAGGCAAACAGAATATTAGAAAAGTTAGATATGATAGACCTTTGGGGAAAACTAAATGAAAACAGAAAAGAACATATCTTTTGCTCATCAGCACATGGCACTTACACAAAAGCTGACATATAATAGGGCATTTAAAACCTCAAAATCAAATGGAGAAAGACAGAAATATTAAATATATCCTTCCCAGATCATAATGTAATAACAATTATATTCAATGAAGTATAGTGGAAAGATAGATTAAAAATTAACTGGAAACTAAATCTAATCCTAAATAACAAGGGACTCAAACAACAAATCATAGAAGCAACAAGTAATTTCATTAAAGAGAATGACAACAATGAGACAACATACCACAATTTATGGAATGCATCCAAAGTAATACTTAGAGGAAATTTTATTTCTCAAAATTCCCATATCAACAAAATGGAAAAAGAATAGATCAATGAATTGGACATGCAACTAAAAAAAGAAAAAAGGATAAATTAAAAATCTCCAATTGAGCACCATGTTGGAAATCCTGAAAATCAAAGATGAAATTAATAAGATTTAAAGTTAAAAAAAACAACAACAAACTATTGACCTAATAAGTAAATTTAGGAGTTGGTTTTTTGGGGAAAAAAAACCCAATAAGATAAATCATTGGTTAATTTTATGATTTTTAAAAAAGAAGAAAGCCAAATATCCAGTATCATAAATGAAAAGTGTAAAATTATCACTAATGAAGAATAAATTGAAGCAATCATTAGGAAATATTTTGCCCAAGTGTATCAGTAAGCACCTCAACACACACAGGAGGCTTGCTATCACAGGTTCTTTGATCTGCTTCTCTAAAAGGAAAGGCAACTTTTGAGGGGTTAACAATCACTTTAATGAAGCACATATATCATTCCTTTAATCAAGCACATATATCATTCACTTAGTTCAGGGAAGTCAGCATCCTGAACTTCAAAGAAAACACAGAGAAATCAAGATCAACAGACATGGCTTCCTCTGCCTGACCATAATCAATACATATATTACAATTCAACAGACAGGTTCAACTGTCTGACTATAGTTACCAGAGAGGGAAGCACCAACATCTGGGTTTTCTAGGCCAGGGGGCTCTTTAACAGCTTCCCAGAGTCCTCTTCTGGTCAATCAAACACTTCCAGGCAGTAAATCCCCAAATAAAACCAGCATCTCAGAGTCTTTATACATTTTTTAGAGCCAGAGGACATCACATCCCTTGCGAGCCAATGCCTCATTTCAGAAGGCAGGGACCTTCTCACAAGGCTCAACAATGGTTGGGAAAGATCCTCTTTAATCACATTATTCAGAGACACTTTTAGTAAAACAAAAACATCAAAAGATTCTACTTTAATTGACCTTACAAATCGAAAAATGTTTATGAAAACATAAATTACCTAGATTAACAGATCAGGAAATAGAAGTTTAAATAACCCCATCTTAGAAAAAGAAATTGAACAAGCCATTAATGAACTCCCTAAGAAAAAAAAATCTGCAAGGTAAGAGGCATTCACAAGTGAATTCTATCAAAAATTTAAAGAATAATCAATTCCAGTACTATACAAACTATTTGAAAAAATAGATAAAAGAGTTCTACCAAATTCATTTTATGACACAAACGTAGTGCTGATACCTAAACCAGGAAGTCCTAAAACATAGAAAGAAAATTACAGACCAGTTTCCCTAAGGAATATGATGTAAAAATTTTGAACAAAACACTAACAAGGTGATTACAGCAATGTATCACAAGGATTATATACTATGCCCAGGTGCAGGGTTGCTTCAATATTAGAGAAACTATCAACATAAGTGACCATACCCATAACAAAATCAACAGAAATCCTATGATTTGCTTGAATTTAATGATTTCAGTAGAAGAAAAAGCTTTTGACAAAATACAGTACCAATTCCTATTAACAACACTAGAGAATATGGAAATAAAGGGAGCATTACTTAAAATGATAAACAGCATCCATCTAAAGCCATCAGAAAGCATTACCTATAGTGGGGATGAGGTAAGAGTCTCCCCAATAAGATGAGGGGTGAAGTAAGGATGCCCATTATCACTGCTATTATTCAATAAAATACTAGAAATGTTAGCAATAACAATAAGAGAAGAAAAAGAAATTGAAGAAATTAGAATAGGATATGAAGAAACACAAATCTGACTCTTTGCAGATGATATGATAGTATACTTAGAGAACCAACTACAAAAATACCTGAAATAATTAACAACTTTAGCAAAACTGTAGGATATAAGACAAACCCACATAAATCATCAGCATTTCTTTATATGACAAGGCTCAGAAGCAAGAGATAGGGAAATTCTATTTAAAATAACTGTAAGCAATATAAAATATTTGGAAATCTATCTGGCAAGAAAAACCCAGGAACTACATGAACAGAAATACAAAACACTTTTTACATAAATAATGTCATATCTAAACAATTGGAAAAATAATAATTGCTTGTAGGTAGGCCAAGCCAATATAAGAATGACAATTCTGCCTAAACTGATTTACTTACCAAGTGCCACTCTGGTGCTAGAAAAAATGACAACAAAATACATCTGGAAAAACAAAAGATCAAGAATATCAAGGGAATTAATGGAAAAAAGTACAAAGGAAGGTGGCCTACCAATGCCAGATCTCAAACTACATTATAAAGGTGCAATCATCAAAACTATCTGTTACTGGCTAAGAAACAGAGTGGTGGATCAGTGGAACAGATTAGGTATTCAAGACACAGTAATCAAAGACCATAGTAACCTAGTGCTTGATAAACCCAAAACTCCTATCCTTTGGGATAGGAACTCATTATTTAACAAAAACTGCTGGGAAAACCAGAAACCAGTAGGATATAGAGTAGATATAAACCAACATCTCACACCATATACCAAGATAAGGTCAAAATGGGTACATGATGTAGTCATAAAAGGTGACATAAAAGCAAATCAGAAAAGCAAGGCATAGTCTACATGTCAGTTCTATGGGAAAGGGAAGAATTCATGATCAAATAAGAGATAGAAAGCATCACAAAATGTAAAACAGGTAATTTTGATTACATTAAAATAAAAAGGTTTGTGCAACCAAGATTAGAAGAAAAGCAGAAGGCTGGGAAATAATCTTTATAGCAAGTGTCTCAGATAAAGGCCTCATTTCTCAAATATAAAGAGAACTGAGGCAAATTTATAAGAATACAAGCCATTCCCCAATTGATAAATGGTCAAAGGATATGAACAAGCAGTTTTCAGATGATGTAATCAAATCCATCTATAGGCATATAAAGATGTGCTCTAAATCACTTTTGACAGGAGAAATAAATATTAAAACAACTTTGAGGTACCATCTCATACCTCTCACATTGGCTAATAAGACAAAAAGAGAAAATGATAAACATTGGAGAAGATGTGGAAAAATTGGGACACTAATGTACTGTTGGTGGAGGTATGAACTGATCCTACCATTCTGGACAGCAATTTGGAACTATGCCCAAAGTGCAACCAAACTGTGCATACCCTTTTATCCAGTGATACCACTACTAGGTTTGTATTCCAAAGAGATAATAAAAAAAGGAAAAGGACTTACATATGCACAAATATTTATAGCAGCTCTTTATGTGGTGTCAGAATATTAGAAAATGAGGGGATACCCATCAGTTGGGGACTACCTAAAAGAGCCGTAGCATATGAATGTAATGGAATATTATTGTGCAAGAAGAAATGATGAGCAGGCAGATTTCAGAAAAACTTGGAAAGGCTTGTATGAACTGATGCAAAGTGAAATGAGCACAACCAGGAAAACATTGTATACAGTATCAACAACATTGTTTGATGACTCAGTTCTACTTAGCAACACAACATCCAAGACAAGTATAAAGGATTCACAAAGGAAAATGCTGTCTACATCCAGATAAACAACTGATGGACCCTAAATACAGACTGAAGCATATATTTTCCAGCTGCTTAATTCTTTTTTGCATTTTCCCCCTTTTGATCTATTTCTTCTTTCACAACTTTGACTAATATGGAAATATGCTTTACATGACATGACATGTATAAACTACATTAAGTTATCTACCATTTTTGGAAGGAGTGGGCTAAAGGGAAGAAAAATTTTGAACTCAAAATCTTGTAAAAAGTAAATACTAAAAATTATCTTGACATGTAATTGGGGAAAAATAAAATACTATTTTAAAAAACCAAATTATATCATTTGTGTGACTTGTAATTTTATGTAATCATAAGACCAAACCTAAAGTACCTGTTTTCTATTCCATTTTCAATTAGTAAGTAAATGGCTTTTCTTTATTAAAACTGAAGGACTTAGAGTTGGAATGAACCTTAGAAATCAAGTAGTTTAATTCCTTTGTAGTCGAGCAGGCCTGACCCAGGCTGGTCTGGTATCTCAGGTTCTAAATTAGAATTAAATGAGACATTCATAGAACTTCTGGCAGATAACAAAAGGAAATTTACTTAGCTATAGCAGGAAAAAGCTATACAAAACAGAGAAATTATTTTGGACCGGGATGTAGATTTGTTTCAGTTGAGCATACCTTCTCTGTCTTTGTATTGCCCAAGGTGGTCTTCCAAGGCAAGCAAGAGAAAAAAGAAGCATATCAGGACCTTATTTGTTGTTCTTAGGCAACCAGGAAATTGAATCTTTAGTTACCTGAGCCAATTAAGTCCTGATGATGGTTTCCATAATTTTTAAGGGGAAAAAAATTAACCTAGCCAAGATGGCAAGAGAGCCTAGCAAATATTTCTCTGCTGGGGTTCTCCAATTCTAAATGGTGAGCTTTTAACTTAATATTCCAGGGCTCAGGCCAGCTACACAGTTCCTGCTGTCTCTTTACCAAGCCCTAAACTCCCCATTGCCTTTTCCAGGAACCTTCTGTAAATTTTCTTCCCGCAATAAAATGAAAACTTCTTGAAGACAGGACCTGACTTGCTCATATCTGTATCTCTAATACTTAGACCAGACGTCTGCACATAAGAGTTTAAAAAATGCTTTCTCTATCTTATCCACTACATTCTTCATTTTACAGATAAGGAACCTGAGACCCAGTGTAGTTAAGTGACTTGCCAAGGTCCTCTGACTCTAAACCCAAGGATTTTTCCCTTATTTCATGTGGCACACCTATGCTTCATACTTAACTCTAGTAATTCCTTTGGCAAATCCCTCTTACTTCTAAGTGTTTCACAGCTGCAACTTTCTCATATTGTTCTTATTTTTGCTTTGTTAATAATCTGTAGATTTTCTGTTTATGTTCTTTCCTTACCATAAATAAAATATCTCTTTATATGACAAATTCTTAATTTCTGATCTCTCCACAGTTTGGTCAAGCGGCTTTCAGCTTCTTTCATCATCAACCAAGTGTACCTATGCCCATTCTTCAATCTCTGGAGAATCTCAAGGTCCATTCAAAGAAGTCTGATGGTTTTGGGTTTTTTTTGGTTTTAGTTTTATTTTAGATGTCACTAACATTGCAATTATATCAGCGACCCAGGTATTCTGCTACATGGTATGTGTTTCTAGTTCCTAACTGAAGAAAGTGAAACATAAAGAATAACTTGCAACCTTTGACACAATGGTGGCTCTAAATGGTTCCCAGCATCCTGGGTTCCTATACTTATGCATTAGTCATTAGAAACATTTAGAATCTCAGATCTAGAGCTGAAGGGGGCTTCAGAGACATTCTAAGCCTAGTCACTAGATGAGAAAATGAGACTTATGGAGGTTGTAGCTTTCCCTAGGTTACACAGGTAATAAGCCTCACAGATAAGATTCAAACGTCGGTCCTTTGACTAGAGTGCTAATGCTCTACTGTACCTTTCTGCTGAATTACTTTGGTTCTAATTATGCAATGTATTCCCTCACCTCATGAGGACTCTTCCTCTGACACTTCATAAATAGCGGTCTGCTACTTTCTCCAACTTCCAGGGTGACGATCTTTGTAATATTTCAGGTTTCAGTTATTAGTCTATAAATCCCTGGAATCAGCAAGTTGCTGATTTACACTGCTTCAAAATGGGATTCAGATCAACTAGAGAAATAAAAAAGAAACCCCATGATGGCATCCACTTTTGGCTCCTTTCCTTCTATGCTGCCTGACCTACAAAAACAGGATCGTTCCTACTCTGCTATTTTTTGTTGTTGTTCAATCATATCCAACTCCTCATTATCTCATTTGGGTTTTCTTGGCAAAGATACTGATGTGGTTTGCCATTTCCTCCTACAGCTCATTTTACAGATAAGGAAATTAAGGTAAACAGAGTTAAGTGACTTGGCCAGGGTCACATAGCTAGTAAGTGTCTAAGATCAGATCTGAACTTAAGAAGTTGAGTTTTCTTTACTCCAGGCCCTTCACTTTGTCCATTGTTCCACCTAGCTACTCTACTCTGGGCCATCTTAGTGAAGCCTTTCCTTATCACACCAATTGCTAGTGCCCTCCCTCCCAAACTACCTTGTATTTAACCACTTCATAGTTAAATAGATTTATCTTCATTTTATATTCATGTTGTATACACTTTAACACATATTTGGCTCTCCCTTTGGAATGTCAGCTCACTGATGTAGGAATGATTTCTTACCCTTTACTTGTAATGCATAGTGCCTGGAACATATTAAACAGGTGCTTATATAATTCTTGTTGATTTAATAAAATGAAAACTTCTTTACCAAATACATTTTCATACATGAAGCTATCTTTTGAAATGTTATTAATTATAAATGTGATTCTTAAATATGTAAATTTTATGAATTTGTTTTTAAATTTAAAATAATGTAAATACAATAAAATGTTAATGTTAAAGTTTATTAACTATCCCCAAAAGATTGCAAAATCATGCATATCCTTTGTCTTAGCAATGCCACCATCAGTTCCGTATCCCAAAGAAATATTTTAAAAGAAAAAGAGCTACACGTATAAAAATATTTACAGCAGTTCTTTTTGTGGTAGCAAAGAATTGGAAATTGAAGGGATGTCCATCAATTGGGGAATGGCTGAACAAGTGGTGATATTTGATTGTGATGGAACACTATTGTGCTCCAATGAGAAGAAATGAGAAGCAGAAAGCTCCTAGAAAAACCTAGACTTACATGACCTGATGGAAAGTGAAAGGAGCAGCACCAAGAAACATTGCACACAATAGGATAGTCAGCTGTGAATGACTTAGTATTCTCAGTAATACAATGAACCAAGACAATTCCAAAGGACTTATAAAAAAAAAAAAGTCTTCTCTTCGGAGAAAGAACTGGAGTCTAAATGCAGATTGAGGCATTTCTTTTACTTTATTTTTTGGTCCATATTTCTTTCACAATATAACTAATATGGAAATACGTTTTGCATGACTGCTCGTATATAACCTATATAACCTATCAAATTGCCTTCTCAATGAAGGGGGAGGATAGGGAGTGTGAGAGAGATTTGGAAATTAAAATTTTAAAATAGGAATTTTAAAAATTGATTTTACATGTAATTAGGAAAAATTAAATATTTTTAAAATAAAATAAAGCCCATTTTGTGACATTTATTAAAAAGAGTACTCTCCACTCTAATTCACATCTCTAGCAACATAAGAAAGTGATACATTATAGCATAATAGACATAGAGGAAAGAAGGGAATAAACATTTATTAAGCACCTATAATATGCCAAGAACTGTGCTAAGCTCTGTCTCTCTTTTTTTTTTACTTTTGGTCCTCACAATAGCTCTGTAAGATAGGTACTATTATTATTCCCATTTTATAGTTGAGAAAACTGAGGCTAACAGAGGTTGTATCTG
Source organism: Notamacropus eugenii (assembly GCF_028372415.1). Lineage (NCBI taxonomy): Eukaryota > Metazoa > Chordata > Mammalia > Diprotodontia > Macropodidae > Notamacropus > Notamacropus eugenii. Next base: position 213,222,119 of record NC_092873.1, on the reverse strand, counting down.
TTTGAATTCAAACTCAGGTCTTCCTGACTCCACCCTCTGCAATCTATCTGCTATGCTACTTACCATCCTCAGTGTCAGAGAAGACCTACGTTAAAGTCTTGTCTCTTATATATACTAACTTTATGACCTTAGACAAATCACTTTAAGTCTCAGTGCCTGCCTTCAACTTCCTAATTGCAGGGAAGGCACAAAATGATGCAGAAAGCTCCTTTTTGGACCCTCCTAACTGATAAAATCACCAAAATAAATAAGTACAACTCTACCCGTCTGAGCATTTTTTAAGCCCTAAAGCATTATTTAAATGCAAAGTATTGTTAAAATAGTTTCTTGTTAGATCTAGAAGGAATCTTTGAGTTTCTAATCAAATTTCCTCATTCTAAAAAGAGAAAATTGGAACCATGGGTCAGTCAGGAACAGAACCTTTGAGTTCATCAAACCAATCTCCTAACTTTAAAGTTAAGGAAACTAAGACCCAAAGGGGTTAAATTAATTGCCCGAGGTAATAAAGGTAACTGTGATCTACATATCAACAAAAAAGTCACTGGTTTGTGAGATGGATAAGAGGGATGGAATGGAATTAAGATGCTGCGCTCGTTACACTGACATAATTAACTAAGGTTGTGGTCACCCTGTTTGAATCTTTAAAACCAACAAAACTAATTAGTCTACTAACTTTGAAAAGCCCACACTGATGCATACAGTAATTGGAGTACCCTTCTATTTATGTAAGACTTTTAATATCCCAATGACCAATTCTACTTCAACATCCTAGTAATGAGGAATTGGCATGTGTCCGATTTCACTCTCCATGGTTTTAACAAAGTGTATTTCAGTTTTAGTAGTTCATAATTAGAATAAATCCCAGTCTATTGCTCTAATGTAATTAAAGATCTCTCTTGAAGAGGAAAATTATTTTTAAACAGAACTGATAAAGTAAGAAGTCTTTGACTAAATGCATTTCATGCATGACCCAATCTTTGGATTTTTAAAAATCATAATAAAATGTCTTTTTTTTTTTAAGAGGAAGCCCATTTTGCATCTTTGATTAGAAAGGAGAATACTCTCCACTTTTATTCACAGCATTTTTTAATAAGGTAGGGAAGTTCTGCATGTATGAGCACTCCCAAGTGAATTCAACAGAAATCCCTTACTGCCCTGGACAAATGAGCTACAGCAAATTAAGAATTTGAATCTTATGTTTATGAGGACGTATTAGTGCACCCTTGTGGCCAAGTAATAAATTACATATGCAAGCTGAATAAAAAGTTTCCAGTACAAAGCAAACCTTTTAGAGAGGTACAAATGAGCTGTGTGGAGCACTATCCTTAGGATATACAATCAATGTTTTACCTGGATATGAAGTGAATCCCATTTCCATTTTTATTGTGTAAAATGGATCAAAACAGAAAGCTAAGAAATGGGAAAGAATGAGGAAAAAAAAACTATTTGATTGGATAGACCTAACAGAGGCAATTAAGTATAGAAGTACTAGAGAATAAGACCCTTGCAACTTCAGGTGGTACCCCTAGATCCCTGAGGGAGATATAAATCTAGCTATGAGTCTTCTGGGAATCAAACTCATCTGTGTGAGTATGAGTTAGCTAATTATCTGGCCTAGGAGTCATGAGGATTTGTTGAGAGATCCAAGAGATATCATTCTATCATTTTTGAGATTATACTCCTGTACTGTTCTTCTTACCCTTTTATTGACTATAATAATAATAATAATAATGGACTACTCCATTTCTTGTATGGTATTCTTGCCCACAGTTTTACATGTAATTATCATCTGAATGAAATTCACCCATTCCTGTCCATTTAAGTTTACTGACACTGTTTAAACTTTCCATCTCCTATTTGACCACATCCGGCTTATTATGTATATTTGTATATTCCAGGTTCCTATGCAATATTGATCTTTGCAATATTGCATTTTCCTTTTGTCACCAGACACATCCACAGCTGAATTTCCTTTTGACTTTGGCCCTACTGCTTCATTCTCTCTGGAGCTACTTATATTTGTTCTCCACTCTTGCTCAGTAAAGTGTTGAACATCTTCCAACCTGAAGGGCTCATCCTCTGATGTCATATGTGTTATCATTTTAATACTGTCCATATTTCCTAGGAAAGATACTGAAGAGGTTTATCATTTTCTTCTCCAATGAAACACCTTTTGTTTGAACTCTCCACTATGACCTGTCCATCTTGAGTAACCCTGCACAGCATAGCTCATAGTTTCATTGAACTATACAAGCTCCTCTGCCATAACATGGCAGTGATCAAAGAGGAAAGGCAGTCATCCATGAGGGGTACTTCTATTCAGGATATCCTTTATATAATAAATGACTGGCTCTTTGGTATCATTTATCCAATTAATATCAATTAGTTTTTGCACCAGAATAATTTCTGGGCAAATATAGCAAAAACAGAAGTACAAACATTTATTTTCCCAATACCTATGGTTCCATATTTGCCTATATCACCTCAGACACTGGGGAGAATGGGATCAATTTTAAAGCAGTTGCTACAAAGCATTTGTCCCACTCATTTCACTTTCGAATATAACATAGCTGATACATAAGCCACTATTTCTTCTTAACTGACTTTGATGTGCTGTTATGCTGTGTCAGATAGATTGTTCCAGATTTCAATCATCATCAGACTCAGTAAAATTTGATGTGGACTCCAACTGCCAGATCTCTAGCAGTTTACTCTCCCAAACTTTCAGAGATCAGAGGGTTGCAAAGAGCGCAAGTCTGGTATTCTGTTACACAAATCAAAAAATAATAAGTAGCCAACATGGAAGATTAAGGACAACCATACAACTGATCTCTCCCAACATTCCCCTCCAAACAACTTTAAAATGCCTCAAATCAAATTTGTAAATTGGGGTGAGATATTTCTCTGTTCTAAGAAAACTTAAGAGGTAGACAGGAAAATTTTGAAACACTATGGTGGAGATCTGGTGGGAATCTGTCTGGAGCTGCCACATGTACCTGTGGCAATAGCCATCACTACAGGAGCAGTGGCAGATTTAGGAACTCTCACCTGGGATATTGAGGGGGTCAGACAAGTGCTTTTCATAAAGAGATTACAGGGGACTATTTTGCTGGTTCTGGGTACAGCTGGCACTGATTGGCAACTCTATTGCCCATACACAGTTCTGGGTCACAGTTCCAGGGAGGAGAGGAATGTTTGTGGTCTGTCACAAGGGAGGAGGGGCTCTTATCACAGCACCAAAACAGAGAGGAATACTTGCGCATACAGATACAGAGTAGCTGGAACCTGAGTGCAGAGCAAGAGTGCAGTGACCATACTTATTCCAGGATCAAACCACCTCAGAAGCACAAAAAAACTTCAAGATCCCCAAAACTAAAGCCTCTAAAACTAACTAAATCGCATGTGATTTAGCAGTTTCCATATTTAAAAAGTGGAGAACTTAGAATATGATATTCTGGAAGGCAAAGTAGCTAAGACTACAAACAAGAATTAACTACAGAGCAAAATTGAGTGTGATCCTTCAAGGGAAAAAATACATATTTGATGAGATAGAGACCTTTAAAGCATGAAAATATCGTAGTTGAATAGAAAATTTGCCATTTAAAACAGAAGACTCAAGAGAAGAATAAAGAAAAATAATTGTAAGGAACTCAATAAGTTAAATTGTTTACCTTTCTATATGAGAAGATAATACATATAACCCCTGGGAGTAATATGATGTAATATTTTTTAACATTATAACAGGCTTCTCTGATAAAGACCTCATTTCTCAAATATATATATATATATATATATATATATATATATATATATATATATATATATATATATACATACATATATATGAGTACTGTATAAAACTGAATCAAATTTGTAAAAACCAAAGCCACTGTTTAATTGATAAATGGTTAAAAGCTATAAACAGGCGTTTTTCAGAAAAAGAAATCAAAGCTATCCATAGTCATATTAAAAAAATATTCCTCATCAGTATTTATTGGAGAAATGCAAACTATAACAACTCTGAGGTATTACCTCATACCTATCAAATTCTAAAGGGGATGAGGGAAAAAGAGATACACTAATAAACTAGTGGTGGAGTTGTGAACTGGTCCAACCATTCTTGAAAATAATTTGGATGCCAAAGGGCTATAAAACTGTGTGTGCCCTTTAACCCAATCATACTACTCCCAGATCTATATCCCAAAGAGATCAAAGGAAAATTGGCCTATATATTTAAAAATATATTTAAGGCAGTTCTATTTCTGGTGGCAAAGAACTGGAAATTGGGAAGATGCTCATCAGTTGGGTAAAAACTAAACAAGCTGAGACATATGATTGTGATTGAATAATATTGTATTATAAGAAATGATGAGAGGGGTGATTTCAGAAAAGCATGGCAAGACTTATATGAATTAATGCCAAGCAAAGTGAGAACTGGGACATCATTGTGCATAGTAACAGCATGATGTTCAATGATGATCAACTGTAAAAGACTTGGCTACCCTGATCAATACAATGATTCAAGACACATTCAAAGGACCCATGATGAAAAAATCCTATCCACCTCCAGAGAAAGAACTGATAGATTCTGATGGGTGCAAATTAAACTCTAATGTTCTCATTTTCTCTTGCCTTTTCTTAAAATATGGGTAACATGGCAATGTTTTGTGTGATTTCACATGTATAATTAATATCATATGGCTTGCCTTCTCAGTGGATCAGGTAGAGGGTGTGAGGGAAGGAGAGAATTTGGAACTCAAAATTTAAAAAGAAAAGAATGCTAAAAATATTTTCTTAAAAATAACAAAGACAAAGAGACAAAGAACAGAAGTCTATATTCATATCTCTATGCAGACCTGAATGGAAGTCCTATGCCTGTTTCCCATCTTCTCTCAATTCAATCATGAAGGGACTAAATCCTCTGACTAGCACCTTTTGTAAATATTCTAGGTTTCTTCTCAGCAGCCATTCCAAAAGCCCCTCTTTCTTACATGGTAAGCAGATTGGAAATAATACCCACATGTGTCCTGAAATCCATGGGGAGATTGAGTTAACATGTTTCTAACAAGTGGACTTGTCATAGGTGCTCTATACAGCATAGCTGATCATAGTATTATCCTGTATAAGCTTATAACCTCACAGAAGGAAGGAAAAAAAGCATTAGTGCCTAGCAATATAGTATGGTTAAGGAATTTTTTATCATATGAAGGCACTTCTTTTGCATCCCAAACAGTAAGAAAGCAATGCTAAGAATTTTGAAAGGGAGAAAAGCAGAGGATATATATGAAATCTAACACCACTGACCAAACCTCAGAACTTGAAACTCTCCCTTCCTCAACATTCTCTATCCTTTATTTCCAATCTTTTTGTTATTTTTCTAAGCAATCTATGAATAGTTACAGGTATAAGTATTTCTGTTTCTCAACATAATGATATGGCAGTAGGAAAGACATTGTTGATTGGGGAGCACTGTTAAGTTTCATTTAGAGCATTGCAAATGTTGCTTGAATTTTTATAGGTTTGACGACTTTTAATACTTATTTCTCAAGGTCAACCAGTTCTCCTGTTGTACTCCTGCCTTGCAAATAAAGGTGGCCTTTCGAACAAGTTTACCTTTCACAAAGAATTGTTTGCTAAACCTCACCACAAACTTCTCACCTGTTGGTGATTCTGGTAATGCAACACTAACCATAAAGGACCATTAGTTGCCAATAATCCTTGTAAATTATAAACTTCGAAACTGGATTTCATCTACCAGGGAACACAAATAAAGAAATGACCCTGTTCTGAGTACAGACCAACACCCTTGACCCTGGAGGCACAGCACAGGAAACTTCAACATCAAAGGAACAAAAAGGAGGTCATCTACAGTTATGTGTCAGAACCAATCACAGATGACAAAAATGTGTGTCACACAACCTCCCACAATAAATAAAACTTCTATTGCATAAGTCATTTAAAGAACACCCTGATCTCTCTCTAGAGGCCCATTTCTTCATTGCCAACTACTTATTGGACATTTCCACCTGGATTTCCTACTCAAATTCAACATGTCTGAAAGTAAACTCACCACTTTTCCCTAAACTGTTCCTCGTTACAATTTCCCTATTTCTATTAATGGCATTTCACAGGCATTCAGGATAGAAACCTCAGAAAATGCAATTACCTGTGACTCTTCTTTTTCTTTATCTGTTATCCAGTCTGCTGCTTTCCCTTTATCCAATCAATTGCCCCAGTTCCATTAATTTTACCTCCTCAATGCCTCACATGCATTCCCTTCACTCCATTTTCTTAGCCAAAACCCTAATTTAGACCCTTAGAAACTCAGATTCTGACTATGACAGTAGCTTTGCAACTTGTTTCACCATCTCTCCCCTCTTCAATCCATTCTTCACAAAGCTACTAATATAATTTTCATAAAGTGCAGGTCTGATCATGTACTCATTTACCTGAAAACCTTATTTGGTTCCCCATTACCTATAAGATAAAATACTGACTCCTAGTCTTAGCCTAACACAGCCTTCTGTGATCAGACCCTCATGCAACTTTAAAGCTTTATTTTAAGCTTTATTTTACAACTCTTTTTTTTTTTTTGCACTTATACTCTAGCCAAACCAGATAATTAACTGTTCCCTGAAATGGAAGTGCCATCTTTGCATTTGAGTAGCATTTTCCCATGCCTATAGTGCACACCCTCTTTATCTCTAGCTTTCAGAATCCCTACTTTCCTCCAAGGCTTACCTCAAACCGTTTCTCTTCAGTGAATCTTTCTCTGATTTTCTAATAACTGAAAGAGGATGCCAGGTTAAGAACATTGGCCCAAATCATTTTGTTTGGATTTCTCCTCTTCCTCCATCATACCCCACATTGCATAACATTTATTTGTGTACATGTCATATCCCCCAGTAGCTGTGTTGGGTTTTATATTTACATCCCCAAGGCCCAGAATAGTTCTTCACAAACTGTAGACACTTAATAAATAAATCTCACAGGCAAAGTAAGCTGAGTTTGGGAAGTGTTGAAAACATCCTTTATTTATCAGTAAGAGGAAAATTTCCCTGGTAGCTGTTGCACAGAATCCAGTGAATTATCATGTATTGCTTACATACTGCTCTCAAAGTGCTAAAGCTCAGCTCTGAACTGCCAAGCTTTTATCCTATTTTGTATTCACCCAAAATCCCATCTGCTTCGTGCTGGGGACCTCTCGTTCCTAGTCACACTCTTGGCACTCGTGCCCCAAGCTCTAGTTCCCTTTGTACCACAAGGCACGCTGTTTTTCCACGCAGAGACTACAGAACGCTCAGAAACTAAGCATTCAAATATTGATTGTCACTGGGCTTTCTTGTTATATGGTTTTACTACATGAGAGGGAAACCAGAATATGGAAGACAGGACAAAGTTAAATCCTTCCACAATTTCACTTTAACACCAAGTATCTCTCACAGATTTACAAGGCTCCAAGCTCCCAAATCCTCTTACACATGCTATTTCTCATTCCTCTTCTCTCCTGTATCTTCTTCCTCCTCTCCCTCTCTTTTTCTGCTCTTCTCCTCCTCACCTCCTCCCCATCTACTTTCTCTACTACGTTTCATCCTCTCTCCTTTATCCACTTCTTTTCCCTCCTCCCTCTTCCCATTTTCTCACCATCTCATCTTTCCCTTTTTCCCTTACCCTCACCCCCAGTCTCTCTTCTCTGTCTCTCTGTCATACACACACACACACACACACACACACACACACACACACACACACACACACACACACACACACACACTTCTCACTTCTCAAACCTTCTTCCTCATCCAAGGTGAGTTTCTGCCACCACTCATTAAAACACCAGCAAAATTATATCTTCACTCATCCTAAATAAGCCTGGAGACTAATTCTTGCCTTTGGGAAGCTGCTGACTGCCATGGTCTCAGTCATAATGCTCTACATCTTAAGGGGAAGGGCAAACCTAAGTTTTAACAAAGAAATTCCCAAAAGTGAGCAGAACAGACAAATAATTTTTGTTTTAGAACTTCATTGGCATGCACAGTTATATCTCATAACTTATTTAACTCAAACATGCTGATTCCTCACTTCAAAATGAAAAATGTTCCAAAGTTACCTGTCCAGAAAATTACTCGTGTCAACAATTAAAGACAATGCTATGCCCTGTAGCTCTCTCTTTATGAGAGCATCTTTCCAATGACCTGTACCTGTAGTGTAAAAATATGATTTTGCCCTTTATCCTTAATGTTCAACCTCTGAAGGAAGAAAAAAATTGCCTAAATTTAAACAATGGGTAGCAACATTTTTCAATTCGATTAAGTATTATCAAATGTTTTCTGGCTGACTGGCTTGTAATGGAACCAAGAAAGCTTTCCACCAGTGGTCAGGACAAATTGTCTTTGCTTCATTAGATAGCCTTGTGTGCTGGGGGATAGGAGCCAAGGGATAGATGAAACTGGGACAGAGAGAGACCTTGAATACTGGAGGGGACTAGAATGTGCCAGCTGGCCCTGGTAAGGAGTGGAATGGTCTTTTCCTGGAGCAAAAAGAATGGATAAGCCAACCTAGAATTGGGAGAAATCTGGCAATGGGAGAGGTCTGGAGAAATAACAGGCCCATCAGCACCAGAAATGAAAAAGGAGAGCAGGTGGAGAAGCCCTGCTGTTGAACTTGGGGTATTGGAACCAACTGGACTTCAAAGCTATGTGGGCCAAGAAAAATGAACTGTTGTTGGGCAAAATTGTGAGAATATGGAAATGAATGACAGAAATTCATGCATTTTTTATTGGTTGGACCCTACGTCACATATATGAAAGGTCAGTATCCCCATTCTCAGTCCTCATTTCAAACAAAACAACCTAGAAGGGATATTGGTTATAACTTAAAGATATTGATTAACCAGTATCTAGTGGACATATGTTTTGCTTTGCATATAGTGCACCAACTGGCCAGAAGAACCCTGGCAAGTGCTAGAGAACCAGGTGGTCCAAAATAACCTTTTATTTTCTGGGCTTAAAATGCATTTCTGCCTTATTCTCTTACTCTGTGAAGTACAAGTAAAAGCTGTCTCTCTATTGATTCTAAAAGAAATTCTTTATAATAAGCAAAAACTTTAGAACTTTCTCAGGGTTTTTTGGTACTGGAAGCAGTGCCAAGAAAAGGGAAAAAGTCCTTTAAAATAATGCAGTCTCATAAACTTTTTGAGTTGCAGTAATTAATGATTTTTTAGTTTTATTAACTATTAGTTGGGAACATTTGAAAGCCTACAGATCATCAGAAACCCAAATGCATCTCACCTTCTTATAGAAGTTTCTTAAACCTTCTATTTTTTCTTTAACCCATTGCTATGAAAGTACTTTTTATCTAGGAGTGTTGTATTCTTTGGCTGCTATGTTTGTGGAGGTTAGAATACAGTATCTTTTGCTCAATGGAGCCTCATTAACCTAGGTGCCAGGAATTTTACTAGATGCTAACAAAGACAAAAGCAAAAAATTTCTACTCTCCCAAAGAACTTAAGTTCTAAAATGGGACACAACATGTACAATTTAAGTCTCTACAAAACAAATGCAAGATTGTTTAAGGAGGGAAAAAACAGCAGAGGAACATACAAGGCTTTGTGTAAAAGACAATGCTTGAACTATGTCTTAAATAAGAGATTCTGCAAGATTTAAGTGAAGGGAGAGAACATTCTAAGCATGGGCCACAGAGACAGCAGATGCCATGAGGATCATCATGATGGCAGGTTGTTTGGACTACAGCATCAGAAAGGGAAGTATTTTATAACTTCACTGGAAAGATAGGTGGAGACCTCCCAGTTCTTGATGTGAGACTAGAACTCAGAAGTGGGAATTATGTGCATAAAGATGATAGGGATGATATTTAAATCCATAGGAGCAGATGAAGTCATCAAGTCAGAAAACAAAAGAGTCAAAGAAAAAAAGATGAGACCACCCCACAATAAGAAGCCAGCAGAAGAAACTGACAAGGATTCAAACAGGTAAAGGGAGAAGTAGGAAAAAGTAGTCATGAAAATCCAGAAAAGAGAAAATATTCCAAAGGAAAGTATAAGTGACAATGTCAAATGTCGTAGAGATGTCTGGACAGATGTGGACTAAGAAAAAAATCATCAGATTTGGCAATTAAAAGAACCTGGTTCCTTTGGAGAGAAAAATGAGAGGACAATGTTGTTGAAAGTGAAAGAGAAGAGAGAAGTGGAAGCAATGGATGTAGACAGCTTTTCCTAGACATTTGATTGAGAATGAGAGGAAAGATATAGGACAATAGACTGAAGTGGTGGTGGGGTCTAGTGAAGGTTTTTAATTATAGGCAATACTTGGGCATGTTTGTAGGTAACATAGAATGTAGAACAACAAGGAGAACCAAGAGAATAGTTCAGTAGGAAGATGTATTGCAAGCTTACCACTACCACTCAAACTTTTATAAACAGATTTCAAAAATGAGTCAGACATGTGTGTACATATATGCTTATATACACATTATATATATTATATTATATTATATTATATATTATGTATGTATATGTGTAATCAGCAATCAAAAGATAAAAAAGTAATGAGTCACTTTTTTCCATTTCAGGTTAGCATTGAAAGATAGACAGGAACATTTGTGGACACTTGGGAAAGGGTCTGGCCAGGAGTCTACCCTGCAGAGCATTTCAGCACAAGGAGAGTCTTTGCACCAAGAAAGAAGTGAGGTTAAATCCATCACAAATGGGGCCTAACTTTGTGTAGGATCCAGGAATAGGTGCCAATTGGAAGTTCTGGATCATAGATAGATGGTGGACTGAAGAGGAGACCTGTGCCTAGTGTGGCATTCCAGGGGGGAAAAAAGAGCCACTGAGTAAGAAGATAGTTCAGAAGCAAAGGGTAGCTGTGTGTCTCAAACCCCAAGAGTAGAACAGGGTCTCATTTCCAGCATCTAGCACAGGTTGAAACCTTCAGTGAAATAACCAGGACAGCAATCACACACCAAAGAAAGGGAGGTCTACAGTTTGTTCACTCTGAACCTGCAAAACTTTCCACCAAATTGAAAGTGGCTGAGACTAAGCCTACTGGACCTACAACTAGACACAAGACCACAGACATGCTGCTTAGACTCAGGTCAGTGATTAGACTTTTTCCTGGACCAGACCATTTTGAGAACTGAAAGCTGATAGATCCCCGGGATGAGCTGTCCCCAGTATCCTAGAATGACACATCTGTTAATTCCTCCAAGAAAGCAGCATCCATTCAGACATTTACTCCAGATGTAGAGAGTTGTTGAGTCATTTTGCAGTTGCATCCAACTCTTTGTGACCCCATCTGGGCTTTTCTTGGAAGAGATACTGAAATGGTTTGTCATTTCTTTCTTCAGCTCATTTTACAGATGAGGAAACTGACATAAACAGGGTGAAGTGTTTTGTCAAGGTCACCCAGCTGGTAAGTCTCTGAGGTCTGATTTGAAGTCATAAAGAGGAATATTTCTGATGCTAGACAAGGCACTCTATCCTAGTTACCCTAGATGTACACGGAGCCAATCCTAACATTAAGTCCAAAGTCAGGAAGAAAGTTGGAAGAGCAAATAAGCATGCAAACAAATAAAAGAATATCACCATAAAGGGGTCTTACGGTGATAGGTTTGCTCAAGATATCAACCCAGAAGATAATGATTCTATAATATCTACAAGCAAAACCTCAAAGAAAAATACTTGTTACCATTGTTCAGTTGTTTCAGTCCCATCTGATTCTTCATGACCCCATTTAGGGTTTTCTTAAAAAAGATACTAGAGTCATGTGCCATTTCCTTCTCTAGCTCATTCTGCAGATGAGTAAACTGAGGCAAACAAGGGTAAGTAATTTGCCCAGCATCACATAGCTAATAAATATTTGAGGTTAGATTTGAACTTGGATCTTCCTGACTGCTTACTTGCCCTTCTTGCCCTAAAGAAAAACACAGATGGGTACAAATCCAATGAGAATTCCCAGAAGATATAAACCAAGAGCATTTTTAAAGAGGAATTCAAAATATTTTTAGGTGAGAGCTCTTAAAGAAAAAATGGATAAGAAATGAGTGTTGTAGAAGAAATAACTAGAAGGGGATTTAACAGCTTGGCAAAAGAGGTAAAAACAACAACAACAGCAGCCACCTTGTCAAGCAATAAATTTCATGAAAGATAGACTGACCCAAATAGAAGCAAGTGAATCACAAAACAAAAAATATTAAAACAAAATCAAAAGACTGGAAAACAGAAAACTAGGTAAGGTATTTCACATCAAAATAATTGACCTAGAAAACAGATCTAGGAGAGACAATTTAAGAATTAATAGACTAGCTAAACACCATGACTTTTCCCACCAATAAAAGTGTCTGAAAGAATCAAGAGATGCATAAAAAGATAAACATGACATAATAATCATAAGGCCCTAAATAAGGATAAAACTGCTTACATTCTAATAAGAGGAGAAGATATGTGTCTTTTCTGAATCCTATGAAACATGTCACAGAAAGAGTCTAATGAGAAAGAGGGTCTGGAAGTGGTTCCATTTTGTCTTTATGATTTTAAAAATAATGGACAAGGAGGAAGAAATAAATACAAGTGGAAGGAATGGGGGAAGGCAAGGAGGGAGAGGAAGGAAATTAATCAAGATATGTGAGGAGAAGTCTATACAAACAAGGAGGAAGGAATTGGAGAAGCAGGTCGCACTTGAACATCACTCTCATCTGAACTAGTCAAAGGAGAGAAAAATATGCACACATGTATTGTCACATGCACAAAGCTGGATACAAAAATATATTTCACTCAGCAGGAAAAATAAAGGAAAAGGGAGAATGGAATGAGTGGATGGAATAAGTGAATGGGTAAATTTATTAATTCTAAGAAAAACTCTAAGGTTGTAGAAAGCGATTTATAGTTCTTTTTGAGGTGAAAAAGAATTTGAATCTGAGGAGGGTACCAATAAATTGGGGAGTGTGTGTGTGTGTGTGTGTGTGTGTATGTGTGGATATGCATATGTATGTAAATATGTGTGTGTATATGTGTACATGTATACACACACACATGCGCACGTGCTGGGATATGACTGTGCCTTAAGAAACAATAAAAGTGATGGTTTCAGAGAAGCCTGAGAAGACTCATTATGAATTGATTCAAAATGAAGTAACCAAAACTAGGAGAATAATTTATATCATGACAAGAATATTGTAAAGAAAAACAACTTTGAAAGACTTAGGGCTACTCATCAGTACAATGACCAACTACTATTCCCAAGGATTCATGGTGAAACATGCTACCCACATTCTTGGAGAGAGATAAAGGACTCAGAGTACAGAAAGAGATTTTGTTTTATATAGTCAATGAGGAAATTTGTTTTGCTTGACTACGTGTTTGTAAGTGATTTTGTTTTTCTTTTTTTTTTTATCAATGTGGGTGAGGCTAAAAAAGAGGTTAGGGTTTTTTTATCATTTGAAAAAATACATATTAAAAATAAAAAGGAAAGTACCAGTAGATTGGAGAAAATTTAAAAGTTGAGTTGGTGGGAGGACATTTTCTACTAGAGGAGATGAAAGGGTGAAGAGATGGGATGAGATGAAATCAAAGGTATATATACAGTAGTTCACCTAATTATCAGCAGAGTTCTCTACTTTCCATAATTCACTCAGAAAGAGACTTGACTTCCCTAAATATACATTTTATAAACATGGTAATTAGATTGTATATAGATTATAGTAGATATATGATATATAATAGAAAATTGATATATAATAGATAGATTATAGTAAATTAGATTATAAATAGATTATAGTAAATAGATTAAAAATATAGTAAAGTGGTGGTCATTCAATGCTTTTCAATATTTCATATGAGAAATTATCATAAAACCCCACAAAACACATGAAATCAGTTTTACTGCATTAGAGTTACATTTTGTATAAAAATCATAAAGAATGTTGGTGTATGTAGCTTCTCAGCTTACAAGTTTGACTTGTGGCCTTATTTGACTGAAATTACTCTCAAAGTCACATGCTACCTCCTGACTGCCAAATTCAGTAGGTTTTGCTCCATTCTTATCTTCTTTGACTTATCTGTAATATCTAGTGACATTTACCATTTTCTTTTTGATATTCTTTCCCCACTTAGTTTACATGACAGTGCTGACTTGCTTTTCCTCCTAATTCTCTGATTTATCTTCAAAAGTTTCCTTCCCTTGTTCTATTTCCCACCCTTAAGGACAGATGTATTCCTACACTGATATCAATAGAACCTTAACTATATCTGGGAAACTTTCCCAGGAGACTTAAATTCAGAGGACTCTGAGATCACTTGTGCTCTTTCTGTAGCATAGATACATCTGAACTAGCACCTAGCTAACAAGAATAATTAATTAAATTAGCAAGCTAACATTAAAGTAACTAGGAATGGAAGCTGACAATTGGAAGAAAATCTTTGCATCAATTTTTTTTAATAATGTGATGGAAACTAAAACAAATATATAGGATCAAGATATATAGTTAGACTTTGATTAGTATGAATTCTGGGAAGTAGTTACATACATTTTAGCTGACACTATTCAAAGTTACAATTGCATAAAATATGGTAATTGGTCCCAGTACCATTGGGAATATGTAGTATAAATTCAAATAATTCAGTACTTCACAAGATTCATCATTGTAACTGGGATTAAGCTAAATCCTCCAATAGAGTAGGAGTAAAATGACATGAACAAACAATTTTCAAAAGAATTGAAAATTATTCAGAGCCAACAAAAAGATTGCTCTGTATCACAAATAATAGGAGAAAGGCAAATCAAAATAACTGATTTTACAATATCCAGCAAATTGGCAAAGACTACATAATATGGGAATCATCAACGCTAGAGGTCTTATAGAGAGTCAGGCATACTAATGATCTATTGGTAGAGCTATGAATGGTCTAACCATTCTGGAAACCAGTTTGGAATTATGTAAAAAAAGTTGACCAAGATATCCAACTCTTTGACCCAGAGATCTCATGGCTAAGCATATGTCACAACATTAAACATAAAAAGAAAAGTCCCACATAGAAAAAACTATTTATAGTAAAACATTTTGCAGCAAACTGGAAACAGAATAGATGCTGATCAGTAGGGAAATAACAACAAATTGTGACATATGATGTAATAAAATATTAATGTATCATAAGAAATGATGACTATGAAGAATATGGAGAAGCACAGAAAGATGTATGAAGTGATGCAAAGAAAAAGCAAACTATATACTACTACTACTACAATGTTACAACACTATTAATGGAAAGAATTTTTTTAAATCTAAAAGCTATTGATCATAATGACTAATTCTGGCCCTAAAGAACAAGGGAGAATCAATATATTTATTAAACACCAACTATGTACCAGGCACTATGCGAGGTGATGGGGATTCAACCACAAGGGTAAAACAATTCCTGTTTCTAATGAATCTCCCTCCCTTCTTTGCAAAGGTAAGAGACGAAGGTCATGGAATATTGGTCCTACTATTAGTCTCATCTGACTAGTTGGTTAGTTAGTATTTTCCCCTCTTTGTCCTTTTTCGTTATAAGGTTAAAATATACAGGGTGTCCCAAAAGTCTTAGTTCAGCTTTAAGCTTTAAGAGCTTAAAACAGCTATATGTGAATTAATGTGATGTAAAAATAAAATATAACAATAAGAATAGAGAAAATATGATAAAATAGTAAGCTACCAATAACATCCTTCTTTTCCCTACCTCAGTTATACTCAAAGTGGACTCCTCCTTGATCCACTTAACCTTTCTTCCACCCCACATCTCCAAAAAGTTTCCTGGGCTGTCTTCTCCAACTAATGGCAGTGGCCAAAATCTCCTCTATTGTCTGTATCTGTTATTAGAAGTAACAATTACCCAGGTGTGTGTGTGTGTGTGTGTGTGTGTGTGTGTGTGTGTGTGTGTGTGTGTGTGTGTGAATAAATAAAGCTGAGGAAAGAGACTAGGGAAGCCCCCATACTCAGTGGGTAGAAAGTGGAACAAATGAAGGTTAATCAGAGAGGTAGGAGGAAAAACATGAGAGTATCATGGAAGTGTAATTCTACCTCCCAGTTATCTTTCTTTCCAATAGATTGCTTTCTATCTCTATTTCACATAATTCTAGTACAGGGCCTAGAATCATTCAATAACTAACTAGGTAGTATTTCTGCCAAAAGATCCCAAGATAAACTTCCTAAGGTATAAATTTAACATGTCATTCTTCTGTTCAAAAATGGTGGTTCTCCATTGCCTACTCAAGAAAATATCAACTCTTCTTCCTAGCATTCTAGACCCCCTAGATTTTAACCTCAATCTGTCCTTTGAATCTTATGTCATAGCACTTCCTTTCTCATAGTAGTGTAACATCAAGGACCCTGGCATACATATGAGGGCCTGCTGCACAGATTCTTAGATCTGCTTTCTAAAAGGAAAACAACTTTTGAAGGGCCAACAATCTCCTTTAATCAATCACATATATCATTTACCTAGTTCAGAGGAAAAAGTCAGCACCCTGAACTTCAGAGAAAATACAAATATAAATTATAAGCAGAAATTACAAACAGAAAGACCAACAGACAGGGCTTCCAACTGTCTGACCATAGACAATACATACATTGTTACCAGAGAGACAAGCACCAACATATGGGTTTTCAAAGCTGAGAGGCTCTTTAGCAGCTACCCAGAGTCTCATCTAGCACATGAATCTTCTTCCAAAAATTAAGCCCCAAAGTAAAACCTCACCTCAGAGTATATACACACTTTTCAGAAGTGGAAGGCATGACCCTAGTGACCCAGTGCCTCATTAGAAATTAACAAAAGGGCCCCTTTCTGTCTCCTCTGCTCCGCCGGCAGCTCTTCAGCTTTGCCCCTCACCCCTTGAGAACGTATGCCTGCACCAAGCTCATCTCTGCCCCTGCCCTTGTGAGGAGCAGCTCTCAGCTACTGAGTAGACCTTTATCTGCAGTGGTACCAAAACAGCCAGAGGTTCAGACAGATGAGAACCTCAGCATTTTGGCAGCATCAAAGGTCCCTTGACCTCACTTGTCCCCAGATGTGGATTCCAAACTAGCACTGTCTCAAGGGACATTGACACAGCAGCCAAGTTTATTGGAGCTGGGGCTGCCACTGTGGGGGTGGCTGGCTCTGGAACTAGTATTGGGACAGTATTTGGAAGTCTCATCATTGGTTATGCCAAGAACCCCTCCTTGAAGCAGCAGTTCTTTTCCTACGCCATCCTGGGCTTTGCCCTGTCTGAGGCCATGGGGCTCTTTTGCCTGATGGTGGCCTTCCTCATCCTCTTCACCATGTGATGGAGCCATTTCTATCCCCCAATGTTTCTGAATGTTCCTCCTCATCCTGGTCCTTTCATGTCTCTTGCAGCCTGTGAATACCTCCCCCTCCATCTTACCAGGTGGTCCTGGAGAAAGCCACAGTCTCAGGGTTTGACAGAGGGAAGACAAATAAATACTGTATTAATAAGCTGAAAAAAAAAAAAAGAAATTAACAAAAGGTATCTAAGGCCTATTAATGGGCAGAGAAGATCTTTAACTCTCCCATCACCCACCATTAATCTTTCATTAACATTGCAGGTAAACACACTAGATTGTGCACTGCTCTTTAAATTCATCCGGCCTTCTCCTTCTTCCATACCATAGCCAATGCTATTGCCCATGCCCACGATGAACTCTCCAATTTGGCTCTTCACAACTTCCTACCCCTTTAAGGGTCAGCTTAGGAAACACTTGCCTCATGAAGTTCTCCCTCATTCCCACCAGTCAGAATGGATACCTACATCCTTGAAAATTTCAGGGCTCTGGGACTTTTCCTATTTATATAATCATTTTCTAATTTGACTTACAGTCATTTATGAATATGTCCTCATTTACATTATAAGCGTCTTGAGTTTCAGGGACTGTGACACATCTCATTTTTGTATGTCTAGAATCTACCACAGTACCTTGCACATGGTGGATGCTTGAGAAGTAGAGTTTGAATTGAATGGAATCAAATTGATATGTAACTAGCCACAATTTATTTTCAGAATTGTATTCACTGCATTAAAAGAGTGAAGAAAAAGAAATGCTTTGTTACAATCTATTTGCATCGGGGACCAATTTCTTATTTGCTGCATTACAACAGCCAAGTATTTTATTGCTTTGTTCATAGATTTTTATCTTCAATTGGCTATGGCCTAGTCTAACGTTCTGGCTCACCTCTTAAACCCCATCTCTGACATTTTCTTTTGCAGAATAATTTCATGCATTTTATCCCATCTGTTGTTTTAGTTATCCTTCAGGCAGACAAAATCATCAATTCTGGAGGTGCCCACATCAACTTGAGCGATGAGGTAATGTGATGTGAGAAAAGTTAACGTCTAATTAGGTACAGAAAAATGAATCATTCATCTCCCTATCAAATTGCAACATCTTTCTTTTCAGCATCATTATCATCTGAATCATAAGAGTCAAGAAGCCAAGAGCTACCATTTACCCCCATATTTTTAGATTAATAGAATTGGACAGCTGGGGAAAACCTCTGAGAATATCTGGTCCAAAACCTTCATGTTACAGATAAGGAGACAGAGGCCAAGAGAGGTTAAGAAATCATGCTCAAGGTCATCAAAACTACATAGTTAGTGGCAGAGTGAGTGCTAAAATACAAGGCTCCTGACTTCCACCTTTCTTTTCATATCCTAGGACTAAAATTTTTTCTGTGAAAACTAGTTAGAAGCATCAGAATTTGTCAGGCATAATCTACATGGTCCCTCATAAAGTATGTTGTTGTGTAATGTGATTTATTTTGGGGGTCACAATGGATTACATGGAGACTAAGGATCCCTTCCAAATCTGATATTCTAAATGACTGTTGTAAATCTCACTTTCAGGGACCAAATCAGTTGTTTCAGTGGTGAGGAATGACTCTGGGTCAGAATGTTAAACTATGTTCTCTCCCTTTCCTTTTCAGTCCTTTATATTCTGTGTTATTTTTATTGAGTCATTTAAGTAGGGTCCAACTCTTTGTAAGGGGTTTTTCTTAACAAAGACACTGTCATGATTCACCGTATTCTTCTCTAGCTCATTTTACAGACGAGAAATAGAAGCAGAGTTAAGTGACTTACCCAAGGTCATACAACTAATAAGCATTGGAGGTTGGATTTGAACTCATAAAGATGACTCTTCCTGATCCCAAGCCTGCATGAAATAGCTACCCTCTTATATTCTGTATACTTATTATATATCTGTATACCTATATTCCTTTTGTACTGATTTGTTTTTCCCACAGTTTCCTATGTGTTGTTTTCCATGGAGTTTGCTCCCAAAGATAGTCAACTAGCATTTATTAAGTGCCTACTATGTGCCAAATGCTGGGTGAATAATGAAAGGCAAAAGGCTGTCACTGCTATCAAGGATCTTAGTGTAATGAAGGAAGACAACATGAAAAAAAAACACGTGCAAAGAAGGTATCAATAGAGAGAAGACCTAGTATCAAGAAGGAATTCTGGCAGAAAGTGGGACTTTGGCTGAGAGTTGAAAGAAATCAGAATACCTTTAGTATTTCACTAGCAAGGGAGAAATTGTTTTCTTAATTCAAGTTCTGGGGGCCAGATGGAAACCAGGGGCTTCCTATTAGGAGAGACTTTGTGGACCTTGAACATCAAGGTGAGTAATCATTAGGGGTTAAAGATGCCGAGCGCATGTGAATCAGGCCCGGAAAGAGTCTCTGGGAGCATAATTTGAATAAGAGTCAAAGAGGTTCACAACCTGGGAGTTTCAAATGGGAGACAAGACTGAAAAGAGGTTAGCAGAGAAGAAAGAATGGAGGCTCAATTACCAGACTACAGACTCTGCATTGAACTTTAGTTCCATCCACCACTAACGTTGCCTGCAGGCACCTATTTGAATTTCATTCTAGCAACCCTAAAAGATTCCATTCTAACCTAAAGAATTTCAACCTCCATCTTGCCATTTCTCCCTGTCAAAGAAATACCACTGGTTACATATATATATAGAAAAAATAGAGATTTCTCCATTGGTCAAAATATATTAGCAAAGCAATCAGGATGTGCAATGAATAGATATATATATAGGAAACAGAATCCTGTGGACCAGCTAGTTGAGAAAAATTGATGCTGGCTCCTTAGTTTTCCCTTTGTTTTGGCTCAAAATAATTTGCATAGTAAGAATTGGGGAAAGTGACAAAAGGTGGGAATAGTTATTGTTAGAGGGGTTATGGAAAGGAGGACAAACTATTGAAAGAAAATAGGATTATGAATTGGTCCAGCCATTCTGGAAAGCAGTCTTGAATTATGTACTCCAAAAGTGATAAAATGTCCATGTCCTTTGACTCAAAGTATCCACTGCTAGGAATATACCTCCTAAGAGGTCAATGACAAAACAAATGTGCCATATGCAACAAAGCATATATAGGAATTTCTTTTGATAACAGAAAACTAGAAATAAAGCAAATATCCTTTGATTAGGTAAAACCTCTGCCTAGATATAATAAAACTGTGCTATAAGAAATGATGGATATGGATAAGCATGGGAAGACATATAAACTGATGGAAAATAAAATAAAGAGAACCAAAAATAAATATGCACAATGATTATAATGATGTAAATGGAAATCAAAACAACAAAACAACTCCAACTGAAAGCTTGATTGATGGGAAATTATAATTTATGCATACAACATTCATGTGTGTATGTCTGTGCACACACACAAGTGCCTTTTAGTCAGGGACTCTTGCCTCTATCTTTATATGACTAGTACATTATTTGGTATATCTTCGAAGCTTAATAAATGCATTCTGAATGAATGAACGATTCTTTTCCAAGATCAGATTTACTTAGAGTGATACAAGCACCTCTTTAAAGAAATGAATATAACTATAAAGGTTAAAAGACTCTTAATCAGTGGCACTTTACTGTCATAAAGCTTTCTTCCTTAAATAGAATGAAAAAGAGCTCCCCTAACAGAATGGTTAGGCTAGCTAGATGGAGCAAAGCATTAGAGCACCAAGACTGGAGCCAGGAAGATCTGAGTTCGAATTTGAACTCAGACACTTACTAGCTAGATGACCCTGGCAAATCACTAACTCTGCTTGCTTCAGTTTCCTCATCTGTAAAGTGAACTGGAGGAGGAAATGGCAAACCACTCTACTATCTTTGCCAAGAAAAACCCAAAAGGGGCCAGTCACAATGGAACAACAAAAAAAAAAAAAATTAGAAAGGTAGTTATGATTGTTGGCGAAGTTACTTTGGGGCATGAACCACTTTGAGTTGTATGTAGGGATAAAGAAAGGAGATGGTCATGTGAGAGAGGTTGTTACTTATCCAGAGTTACATAGGCAATAAATACCTTAGACCAGATTTCAACTCAGATCCTTGAATTTGAGTCTAATGCTCTATCCGCTAATCACTCTAAGTTGCCTCCCTAATAAAGGAACTTAAGAATAGGCTTGGTTCTAATAATTTATTTACAAGTTAAGTATTTGGTACTTTGGACATGTTTTTCTACAGATGAATGCTATGGTGAGAATACCAGATAGAGGAAAGAAAGGTCTTGTGAGAAAGACAGTTCAGTTCTTGCATGTCCTCAGATCTTTACTGACTGTATAACCCTGGGCAAATTGGTGAATCTTTCAACTCATCAGGCAATTCTGAGGTGGAAAATGGCAGAACATTTGTCCATCTGAATTGATGGAATAAATTTACTAACCAGGAGCTCTCCACGTAGATGAAATTGCAGGTCACAAACAAAAATTAGAGTCAACACAGTGACAGCCTCATAATTTTAATATTACCAGCCGGGGGAAAAGGACCTCTGTGATGTAAGAGAAGATCAAGAGGGTTCTCTCTTTGTTCACACTCAAGGAGTGAACCAAGATGCATCTGGAGCCATCTCCAGTTGTCCTGACCTACATCTTGTCGCTGGACACAGATGACTCAGGAGGACAGAGAGGGCTGATTACTTTGCACAGCCCTGCCTCACTTACATCTAATTCACTTGCAAGTGAAGACATCACCTTCCTGAGGTCATTGATTCTCTTTGAGAATGAAGTATAAAGAATAACCATTCATACCAGTTAGAGCTTGTGAATTATTGTTTTGAATAACATGCACCCATAGATTGCATATTGAACCTTGGTAGCTATTTTTAGGGAGAGGAGTCCCCCTAGGTGTTACACATATCAAGTGACTTCTGAGACCAAGCACTAGCATTTAGAGAGATCAGGATAAACTTATTGTGAGAATTGGTACCTTTGCTGATCTTTGAAGGAAGCTAAAGATCTTTTGAGACAGATAAGGAAGCAGACAACCCGTGCAAAATATATTAATGTCGTGTATGAGGACAAGTAGGCCAGTTTGGCTAAAATGTAGACTCTGTGGAAGAGAATGGTGTGTAAAAAGCTTGGATAGTTAACCTACAGCTAAACTGTGGAGGGCTTTAAAGACCAAACAAAGAGGCTTAGATTTTATCTTGGAGGGAAAAGGGAGGGGCAGGAATTTTCTGAATGACATGATCAGATCCCAACATTAAGAATATCACTTTGGCAGCTATGTGGAGAGTGCTATGGGGAGGGGAGTGAATGAAGATTGGGAGACCAGTTAGGAGGCCCCTGCCTCCTAGTCCAGATCAAAAGTATTATGGGTAGGAGCTAGGATGATGGTTTGTATGAGTAAAGAGAAAGTTTACAGACAACAAACCAACAACAAACAGTAGAAATAACAGAGGTAGAATCAACAAAACTTTGGGAGTGACTGGATATTGGGGTTAAGGAAAAAGAAGGAATCAAGGATGGCTCCAAGGCTATCAACCTGGGTAAATTAAAGAATAGTGATGTCCTCCACAGTAATAGAGTGGGGAAGGTTTGGAGGAAAGGTAAATGCATTCACTTTATGATGATGTAAATAATTAAGGTAGTATGTGGGATGATATTTTTGATTGGGAGGTCAATATATAAACAGGTTGGCATTGCCTGGATGTCTCCTCCTAGAGTAACCTACCTCTATTCCTACTTTTCCCAATTTCATCCTTTCTTGATATCTAAGTTCACACATTACCAAAAAGTGAACCTTTCACTGTCAGGTGTTCCCTATCCCAGGAAAAGATGTGTCCTTAAGGGAAAAAAAAAAGAATGGATTGGAAGGATCTATCAAAGGACTTTTCCTGACCTTGTATCATAGATTTATCACAGGCAATTTCCCTTTTGTAGTTTCCCATGTCCAGATCTCTGGGCTGCTCTGTCCTTGGAGGCACTGACATTCATGACCTAAATGAAAGGAACACATAAATGTGTGTAAGGGCAAATGTTATTTGTTCATCCTGGGCATTTGTGACCAAAAGCTTTCTTGAAGGATTCAGCCTTATTGGTTTTTACTGTTTCAGCATTTACTTACATTCCTGTTGCTGGAGGGTATTGGCAAGAGCTTGCCAACACTTAAGACCTAGTTCTCTGATACTTGAACCATATTTTTCTAATTAATTACTATTCACCATCAGAATTAAGCTTGAGGCTGTTCAGGACAATAAAACAGGAGAACCTTCTGGTTCTGGCTTTCCTCTGCTCTCTGTGATCTGAGATGTCTCTCTTCTCCTGTCAGGGAAAGTGAAGCAGGCACTAGAAATAGAGGTTACCTTGTACCATGTGTTCCTTGGGTGATTTTGCTCCAAGCCATTCTGTTTCTTCTGTCTGACTTTGGACTTGGCTTAAAGATTGCTTTTTCCACAGGATAAAAAAAAATTAATTGGTTCTGCAGACTTCTATTCATGATGTTAGGCTGTTGTGGGCCAAAACTCCTGTGGAACTAGAGCATCTAAAGTTAACTCCAACACTCCCGTGCCACCATCAACAACTATTGTGAGCCAAGATGCTGTGGGAGCAGACCCTGGAGCATTTTGAATTAACCTTACCTCCAGGTGAATTAACTTGGGTCTCAGCTGTTGGTCTTTAGGTAAAGAATATAAAAAACAGCGTAAAGACTCTGTTAGGATGTTCCTAAGACACCAGAGCATCTACCCCCTCCTCAAGGCTAAGATCCATTATAGGGCAAACCCTAAAACATGGGTGATTCTTAGGGCTGATTTCATTATTGTGATAATTCATAGAGTTGAAGTCAGAAGCAGAAGCAGCCCAGGAACCCAGCTAACTCTATTACTTGGCCATAAAGTCTTTTCAGATCCTGGAAGCAACTGGGCCTAACTATAGCTGAATCCAAACATATTCTCCCTTGGGGCAAAAACCTGTGGCCAGGGACTTCCCATAAATGATTCTACTACCAGGAAAGGGGCGCAGTGGGATAGAGGAGAGAGAGAGGAGAGAGAGAATCTTGCATGTCCCATTTTCCACTGAGTACTCTCTGATAAGAGACATATGGAGATGGAAATCTTTGCAAACTCACAAGATATAAATAGGTAGTACAGTAGAATGGAAAGAGTGATGGATCTAGAGTCCACAGATTTCAAAACCTCATTTTCATAATGACCATGGTTCAAATCCTAGCTCTGCTACTTGTTATCTGTGTGTGACCTTCAGGGAGTCATTTCAAGCTCTCTACATAAAATGAAAAGTTGGCTGATATTATTAGTGTCAAACTCATAGAGAAAAGGTGCAAGCTGAATTTTATACCTCTGAACCAGATGATCTCTATGTCTCTTCTAGTTTCAAACCTATAATTCTAGAAGCTTGCGTTCTGGACTAGTGGTCAGTCTTCCATAAATCAGCTCAAGATAAAGTATAGTCCTGGATATAAAGGGGCTACAATAGAAAGAAATACAGAAGGAGTTTAAATGGGTCATGAGGGAGATCTAGACCATGAGATCAGAAAACTGGAGCCAAGGAGTCAAACACAAAATAATAGTTAAATGTGAGTGTATAGTGAAGCAAAACGAATGTATTCATCTAGATAACTACACAACAGCAGGACTATCTCAGTTTCTTCCTGGAAATTCCCTAATAATGAGATTGAGATGGAACTTGACAAACATACAGCATCTTCTGACCCTGAGGATGCAAAGTCATCACATACTCCTCAAATATTTCTCCACAAACAAGTTGTCTTACTACAACCAGTCAGTCAGTTAACAAATATCTCTTAATGGCTTACTATGAGCTAGGCAGTGCCTATACTTGGGACACAAATAAAGGCTAAAAGAATTCCCTGTATTCAAAAAGCTTACATTCCGAAGAGAAAAACAACATTAAAATAGATATGTGCATGCAAGATATATACAGAATAAAAACAAGATAATCTCTGAGGGAAAAGCACTAGCAACAGGGGGACAGGAAGAGGTGCCTGGGGGGGGGGGGAATGTAGGAGGAGGACTGGGAAAGGTTCCTGCAGAAGATGAGATTTGAGTTGAGTCTAGAAGAAAGCCAGGGAAGCTAAGAAGTATAGGTGAGGAATAGAGCATTCTATGCATGGAGGTAGCAAAATAGAGTGGCATGTTCAAGGAAGAACAGGAAGCCAGGTTCTTCAAATGTGTGGAAGGCAGTAAAGTATAAGAAGACTGAAAAGAGAGAAAAGGAAAGTTTACTAAAGGCTTTCAATACCAAAAAGAGGAATTTTATTTGATCCTTGAATAATAAGAAAGTCATTAAAACCTGAGGCAGACCACTTTTGAAAGAGCTCAGATTGTTAGGACAGTTTTTCCTTATATGGAACCCAAATCTACCTTCCTATAATGTTCAATTCAGCAAATATTTATTAAAAGTAGCTACTGCCAATCACCAAGTATTTAATAAGCACATAGCATGTATTGAATACAGTCTTCCCATCCATTGGCCTTTGTTTTGAATCTTCTGAGACTAAGAGGAACAACTCTACAGGTTCTTCCACGTGGTAGTCCTTCAAGTATCTGAAGACAGCTAACATGTTTCCAATAAATAATGTCTTCTCTCAGTTCCTTCAACCAAATAGGATTGAGTCCCAAAACTTCCAAGTTCTACAAAAATCTTTTTGAGATCCCATTCTAAACAACAAATTAACCTTCTCTTCCAGCTTCCTATAATCTAACACCTACAACTTTATTGTTTCTGTCTCAATCTAAGTCATTGATAATAAGTACTGAATGGAATAAAGCCAATGACTGAGGCCTGTGGCACTCTACTAGACACCTATATTCCAATTGGCATCATCTTAATCAACATAGTAACTGACATCTATGCAGTGATTTAAAGTTTACAAAACACTTTACATATGTAAATCTTACTTGATAATTGAGATAATTAATCAACTTCAGTTCATTGTCACAACTCTTTGGATCCAAAAAGTCTACCAGTACTAAACTTACCCAATTATGATGTTATGCTGTCCATATCTGTTTGTTTTTTCTCAAAAGTACATATATCATGAGACATTTTGATAACTGCCTTGCCAAAATCCTGATATTTTTATTTCATTCCATTAATGATTCCCAAAGTATAGAAAATTTTCAACATTACAATGACTTTTATTAAATAATTAAATTTTGATTTTAAAAGCCATATGATATACCAAAAGTACAAAAAGTCAGCATCTATATACTTTTTAATTTACAATGAAACATAAGAATAAAATAAAATATAAGCAACAAAACGATATCTACACTGGCCTAATTAAAAGACAAATGCTTTCTGGTTAAAATAAGAAAAGTTATCTATGTCATGATGTTATAGTTAAAAATACATATTTATATATGTTGTTTTCTGTGTTTCTCACTCCTGTATTATGCTCAATATATGTCTCTGCCATACTTCATAATGTCACAAACTATTAGTTGACAGTAAATAATTTTTCTATTTTTCTCTAGAATAGAGGTTCTTAACTTTTGGAGAGTCATCTCTTTGGCCCTTTAGCAATCTAACCATCTAACACTTCTTAGAACAAAGTTTTTAAATGCTTAAAATTAAAATCATAGGATTATAAAGTAAACAATTATATTAAAATGCAGTTATCAGAATATTTTTTAAATACCTTCACAAACACTAGATTAGGAATTTCCATTCTAGACAAAAATAATCCCCAAAACACCTTCTAAAGATGAAATTCTTCAAGCTTTCCTATGTTGATCAATGGATGACAGATACATAAATACACATTCAAATAATTTTCAGTTTGTAGAGATTTAAGTAAAGCTTCATAAAAGAATTAGACAAGATAAAAATAAAGTGGTAGGTCATTACTGTAGTTCTTTATTCACATAAGGGTAGATCAAGTACCTGATAAAGAGCCATGATGACAAGAGAAGGGTACAACCAAGAAGGCTGCTGGAACCATAAGTGTTCTGATCTTCAGTCCACAGCAGAAAAAGGAATGAAAGTGAATAAAGATTTTTTAGAGATGCTACACTCTTAGCCAAGATGAGAAAGACAACAGAAAATTGGGAGAAAATTTTTATAGTCTCAGATAAAGTTCTCATATCTCAAATTTATAAAGAATTGTCAAATTTCTAAAAATACAGTCATTCCCCAATTGATAAATGGTCAAAGGTTATGAAAGGCAGTTTTTCAATGAAGAAATCAAAACTCTCTTATAGTCATATAAAAAAAAATGCTGTAAATCACTATTGATTAGAGAAATGCAAATTAAAACAACTTTAGGATATCATCTCATCCCTCTCAGACTGGCTAAAATGACAGAAGGGGAAAGTGAGAAATGGGGACACTAATACACTGTTGGTAGAACTGTGTACTGAAACAACCATTTTAGAGAGCAATGTGGAATTATTCCCAAAGAGTTATAAAGCTATGTATACCCTTTAACTCAGCAATACCATTATTAGGTCTGTTTCCCAAGGTGATCAGGGAAAAAGGAAAAGAACTTATATGTTCTAAAATATTTATAGCAACTCTCTTTTTGATGACCAAGAACTGGATTATTGAGGGGATGTCTATCAACTGGGGAATGGCTAATTATGTGCTATATGATTGTGACAGAATAGTACTGTGCTATAAGAAATGATGAGCTGGTTGATTTTAGACAAACATAGAAAGACTTGCATGGAATAATGAAGAGTTAAGTAAGCAGAATCAAAAGAACATCATACACAGTAAAAGCAATATTGTTCTAAGAACAACTTTGAACAACTAAGGCATTTTGAGTATTACAAATACTCAAATCAACTATAAATGACATATCTCTATTCAGAGAAAGAAGGATTTATATAGTATAATATATGTGCATCTATATGTATGTATATATGCATATTTGTGTCTAACGATAACCTTCTCTAAGATCGGGTGGGGAGGAAAGAAGAATAAATAAAAAGTGCACAGCAGAGAACAAAAGAAAACTTAGAAGGAAGCACAGAAAAATGGGGTGGTTTTGAAAATGATGTGTAGTTTTATTTCATAGTTTTTTCAAGGAAAACTGTGTGAAATAAAAAATCATGGTTTTATATTGAATCCTTTTTTATGTTGTTTTGTGTGTATGGAAATGTTCATTTTTTGTATTTTTTGTATTTAAGTTAAAAGTGAATAAATTTTAAAAGCAAAAAAGAAATGCTCCATATAGATTGGCACATGCTGTTTGCCAGCAAAGTACAGTCTTCATCAAACTTCTTTTTACTCCTCCTGATCAATGAGTGGGACATCTAGTTTCTCATCATTTCCACACAAGGGCAACTCTAAGTCCAGGACTCTCTTGTTGAGTTTTGTCCTTTGTTTTCGAAGAAGACCATGACATCAGAGAAATGATGGCATGACTTGCACTTGACTTTGTTTTGAGTGAAGGAGGGTTGTGCAAGGTTACCAACCTCACTTTCTCCACTGAGCCATCTGGATCTAGTGACCAGATATTCATCAGGATGAGTGAAAACAGCCCAGGATGCAATGGGAGACCTTGACTTCTTTAGACCAGGAGTCTCTAGTCTTTTGGAAAACCATTCTCCTGTTTCTTCTCTTACCTCTCCTCAGTCTCTTTGCTGGGTCCTCATACAAATCATATCCTCTTATTAAATGTTTCCTTGAGAGTTCTGCCCTGGTCCCTCTTCTCTTCTCCCTCTGTATTATTTCACTTGGTGATTTCATCAGTTCAATGGATTTAATTACCATCTCTATCTATGTTGACAATTCTCAAAGTTACCCATTGTGACCTAACCTCCCTACTCACCTCCAGTCTCCCATCTCCAATTGCCTTTCAGACATATCAAACTAACTCAACATATCCAAAACTTAATTCATTATCTTTCTCCCCCAAAGTCCTCACACAACTTCCCTATTACTGTAGAGGGCAGCATCATCTTCCCAGTGCCTCTGGTTAATAACCTAGGCATCATCCTTGACTCTCACTATCTCTCAGCATTTTCCCCCCACCCCACATATCCAATCTGATGCCAAGGCCTACAAATTTTGCCTTTGGGATAGCTCATAAATATGCCCCTTCTCTCCTTTAATATTGCCACCACTGTGGTGTAGACCTTTATCACCTCTTACCTGGACTATTGCAATAGCTTGCAGCAGGATCTACCCACCTGCAGTCTTCTTCCACTCCAATCCACTTTCCATTCAGCTACCAAAGTGATTTTCCTAAAGTGCAGATCTGACCACTTTACTCCCCTACTCATATTCCAATGACTCCCAATTATGTCAAGGATAAAATACAAAAACCTCTCCTTGACATTCATAACCATGGCCCCTCCTATCTTTCTAGTCTTATACTTTGCTCCCCACTCTGTACTCTTCCATCCAGGGTGACTGGACAGTGTCCCACAAACAAGATACTTCATCTCTCAACTCTGGGAATTTTCTTTGGCTGTCTCTCATGCCTGGAATGCTCGCCCAATCCATCTCTTCCTACTGATTTCCTCAACTTCCTTTAAGTCCTAGATAAAAATCCTATCTTCTACATGCAGCTTTTCCCAACCCTTCTTAATTCTAGTACCTTCCTTCTGTTAATTATTTTATATTTGTCCTCTACATTGTTTATATGTACATTACTTGTTATCTCTCCCCATTGATAGTGAGCTCCTGGAAATCAGGGACTGTCTTTTACCTCTCTTTTGTATTGCCAGTATTTACTATCCCAGTGCCTTGCACATAGCAGGTACTTAATAAACAGTCATTGACTAATGACAGGAATATTAACCTGATATATATGCATATCAGGTTAATATTCCTGTCATCAAGATACATACACACACACACACATACACATACATATATATGCATACACACATACATGCATAAATATATGTGTATGTGTGTGCATAGAGGGAGAGAGAGAGAGAAAGAGATTGAAATATGTAACGATGGGAATTAAGGAAACTAATTCAGTTATTTATAAAATATTTACGTGGCTTCTCTGTACCAAACTGTAGTAAGTCTTGGAGATACAAATAGCAAAGTGAAAGTTTCTGCTTTCAAGATCTCTATCTGATGGAGACAATAAGTAAACATATATGTCCAAACAACTTATATACAGGGTAAATAGAAAATAATTAAAATGGGGATAGGAAAGCCCAGTTGTCCTAAGGATAGAGAAGAAGGTCAGATATTAAATTCTGGTGGTACCTCATCTTATGGGACAGATTATAGTAGTTTACTTCCTACTCATGCAAGTAATACGAGTAGTCATGTCCACCCCACAGGCTCTGGAACACAAGCAGGGGGGAGGAGTGAGTAGGCCAAAAGTTTGGAGTGGAAGAGGCCTCTGAATTCCATTTCTTGGAATGCAAATGTACCACCAAGAGAGAAGGTGACAGATAATGCTACCAATGGCAAAAATAATGAAATTAGGAAGGGGAAGGTAGGTAAGAAGATACATGTGGTTTTAAACATATTAAATTTACAAAAATAGTGAAGTATTATAATAGAAATGTCTAACAAGTGGTTGGAGAACAAAACCAGAATTCCAGGACAAAATCAGAGATATAGTATAGATTTAAGAAATATTTACAGGAAGATTATATGATTACATGAGAATATATGTCCACTCTGAGGGTAAAAGAGGCTGCCTACTACTCCTAACTATTTACTGCACCTTACCTACTACACACACATTTAAGAAACGAGAGGAAAAAGTGAGGCCAAGAAAAGAGGAGAAAGTTTCAGGGAGAATGACATAGGATAGCAGACTGTCATGTGAGTCACAGGAAAAGATAGTTTCATCATGACCAAAGTGATTAATGCTTGGACAAAGTAGCATATGAGGGAAAAGTTTAGGATACCTGGATCCAAATCCCATTCTGGGACCCTGGGATCATTTTCCTTCTCTAAGGCTCAGTTTCTTCATTGATAATTATGTGCTTCACATGATTGTGAGAGAAGAAAGTGATATACCTTACAAAACTATATAAAAAGAATTATTTTATTTAAAAACTAAAAAAAAATTTTGATTTAAAAAAGCCACATAAATTAAAAGAGAAAGACAACTAAAGTTAAGGCCTTTGTTGACTGAATGGTCATTGGCTATTTCTGAGAGAATAGATGTAATACAGTAACTAAGGTGGAAGTTACATTATAGGATGTAAGGAGAAATATGTACTATGAAAGCTGAGGTATTAGGTATAAGCTACTAATACTGAAAGTTTGTCTGTGAAAGAAGGTAAGAAATGGGAAAGCAGCTAGAGAGCAAAAGAGAATGGAGTGGAAGTCTCATTTTCCCATCCTTTCTTGGAATCTGTGCTCTGGCTTTGCTTGCCCCCATGAGTACCCACTAGGTGAGTGGAATGCAATAAGTCTAGAAAGCAAAGTGGAAGAAAGGGGAGAAAGTCAGTGGAAAAGGAGAAAAATCTAGCTCTGTTTCTGACTCAATGTTTTAAATTAATAATCAATTTGTGACCTGGAATTAATTTACTTCTGTCTTTTCCTTTTCTTCTTTTGAATTGAGACTATTGCATGGATTAACTAATTAAGAATGTATGAGTACATTAAAATTACATAAAGCCTTTTACAAGTAGAAATCATAGCTATGAGTATTAGGTCATCATAATTCAGAGCAAGGATGCTACCTTCATTTTTTTTTTAGATCTGAAGATCAAAATATTTCTTCATAAATAGTATAATGAATCTTTCTGAAATCAACGACTATCTGTCCTCTTTCACAAATTCCTTCTACTTTCGCATTTAGCTGTAAATATTTATATTGCCTTCTTCAAACTTTATTACCAAGATGGCATACATATTTGAATTTTTCAAGATTGCTATATAACATCATATTACATTCAGCTTGGGGTTCCTACTCTTTATTGACATTCCTGTTTTATTTAGTTAGTTCAGCTCAATATTTTCAATATAGTGCTGGCTCTTCAAAAGAAATCTTCTATCACAGTAAACTTCAATCACAATCTCAAGGCTTTGAGTTCCCTATGCATCTTTAGCTTAAAACACTTAACAGCCATGCTAGGAAACTATTCAAAAGACTTTTCACTTACATTGTTCTCCTTCCTAAATACTCAGTGTTCTTCTTGATATGGGAAATGATTCTTTCATCCCAAGAACAACCTCAAGAGATAATAGCAACTAGCATTCATATTGTGCTCCAGGGTTTGCCAAACAGTTTACATGACCATCAGAGGAAGAATTCAAACTCAGGTCTTCCTGACTTTCAGGTACTGCAATCTATTCGCTATATACCAAGTCTTATCTTTAAAGACCATGCCTGTTTATTTGTTGTTTCTCCTACTTCCCTTTTTTCTCTAAGGCACACAGCCTATTTCCTTTGATTTACCTCTCCCTGTCTATCCCATTCACCCCTAAACCTGCTATCAATTAAAGTTGAGTTGTTATTTAGACTAAAGTCCTTCTGATACCTTTTTGTGGCATGGGGGTTACTGAGTTCTTGAAATGAATGACAGCAGAGAATACGTTCTGGCAGAAGCTATCATGGATACCTTGAATGTGGGTGTGCAGCCTGCTGAGGACTACTAGCCTAGCAGAGTTGAGAAAGGCTCATTGCCTAATGTACCACAGAGTAATGGATTCAGGACTTAGAGGGAGGCAGGGCACAATTCTAAAAAACTGTCTATCAAGCCATAGAGGAATTGTGAGATTTATCTTGGTATGTAGTATCCATGGTGATAAAACTATAAACCCTTGTAATATTGAAATACTATAAATAAATTTTGAAAAAACAATATTAAAAGGGGAACTACTGGGAATATTGGATAAGTAGAGGCAAAGGACTATACAATACACAAAGTCATAGTTCCAAAAAGAGAGAGTGGCAAGGTGGCATAGTGAATATAGAGTGCCAGGTCTGGAATTAGGAAGACCTGAGTTCAAATCTGACCTCAGACACTTAAATCTGGGCAAATCACTTAACCCTATTTGCCTCAGTTCCTCATTTTAAAATGAGCTAGAGAAGGAAATTGAAAGCCATTCCAATATCTTTGCCAAGAAAACTCCAACAATAGTCAAAAAAAGAGTTGGACATGACTGAAAATGACTAAACAATGTTTGAGTATAAATATATATGATATACATATGTTATTTTCCCCATTACAATATAAACTTTGAGGATGGTTCTATTTGCCTTGTATCTCCAGTATCTGGCATGGTGCCTAGAAATTCTAGGTGCTTCATAATTGCTTAATTGATAGAGACCTGCCTGGGGGTACTGAAAGGTGAACAGATTTGTCCAGGATCACATAGCCAGTTTGTGTCATTGGAAGGTGTTGTTCCCAGATTTTCCTCAGTCCAAGGCCAGCACTACCATCCACTACCACATCATTGATGAGGGCCTGGATGCAAAGTTGCACATCAGTAAGAAAATGTTTTGCAGAACATAGGATCAAAGGTCAGGCTGGAACACCATCATGCTGCTTTCACTCTGAGGTCCTTGTAAGGTAATGGGCATGGAGCCCAACATTCTTGTTCATCATCCTGCTTGATAAGCCACAACTGCTATTTGTAGACAGTGGATAGAAGCAGAAAGCTGTGGAAGAGATGGCATACTAAAAACTGTAGCTAAAGAAAATCTGAACCCCTTTTAACCAAATTTTCTTTTTATCATAGCTCATCATATGGCAGCCAACTATTAAAAGAAAAGAGACTAAGGAAATACTCCAAGAGCTACTACAATATATATTAGGCACAGTGATATAATAGTCAAATCCTATTGGAAATCAAAATGTAAGTTAACATATATTTAATACTTGTGATTGAATGTTGAGTTTCTTAGAAATATTTTAAAAGGACAATGGAAATTAAACACAAATGTCCCTCAACCCTCCCTAACTCACTTATTCTTGGAATTTCCTTGATAATGTGCTTTATTTTTAAAACAGTGCGACAATCATGAATTATTGAATTTTATATTTGCAAGGCATTTTGAGAGTTCAAATGATCCAGTCCTCTACAGCTGTCCAGAATCTTTTTAAGCCAGAGGGTTATCTATCAGATTTTAAATACGTTGGTGAATAGAGATTATACAATTTCAGTAGTAAATTTCAGTGTTTAAGGACTATAAAAGCAAGTCTTTTTTCCCCCATTCTTCCTACAATACTGGAGAATTCAGGATATAGTTAAAAAGGATCTGATTTTGAATCTGTGGACCTGGGTTCCAATTGTAGCCATGTGACCTTGTGTAAGCCATTTGAACTCAATAGACCTCAGCTTCCTCATTGGTGAAAGAAAGCAGGTGAAATACTATGACCTCTAGGGTCCCTTTTGCCTTTAACTCTAAAATCCTCTAACTACAAGCCACTTGAGAGACAGTGGAGATGCCCTAGGGGATGGAATGCTGAACACAAAGCTGAGAAACTTGGTTTCAAATATCATCTTTGCTACTGACTGCTGACATGATTGGGAAAGTCATTCAATCTCTTAGAATCTGTTTCCTTATCTGTAAAATAAGGATCATATTCCTAAACACTACTGAATCCATAGGGTTATTCTGAAGAAAATTACTTATAAGTCTTAAAGTGTTACATTAATCTATTATTGAAAGCAGGAAGCCATCATCATCGCATCGCTGAGCAACAGCTTGGGATACATAGTGGAACACTGGACACATGGTTTCAATAACATAGGAAAATCCTGGGTGATGAAACTCCCTCTACCAATGCAGAACTTTATCTCCTCTGAAACTTAGAGCCTTAAGTAGGAAGGTTATGACCCAGTTATTCCTTTCTTCTAGACCAGTTCTGTATCTCTAGCTTCTCTATGGTCTCTTTTCCTTGCATATATTAAGTATTTAATAATGCTTGTCAATTTAAATTGATGTCTGGGTATGATTTAATTGAGGACTCAAAGAGAGTCTTGATTTTAAGCACTTTAATGAGTGAGACTATGTCTTTTAATTTCAGCATGGTCCTTGGTAAAATAATCTACATAAAGTTACCCAAAATTTGAGAAAGTACAATTGATCTGTGTTTAACTAGCCTAAGGGTGAACAAAGGTGTGGGTTCCTCACTCTAGCTCAATCAATTTAATTACCAAAAGTAAAAGGCAACATAAAAAGAGTAACAATATGGTTAGTTTAATATTAACTGACTATTATTAGGTACTAGTACTTTAAGTAAAAAAATCTATGTCCCTCTATGAAATGTGAAAAAAATTTCCCTTTTTGAATTGAAAGGGGAGCTTGGCATTGTTTGGCAGAAGATTGACCATGCCCTTGATAGCCTTTAAAGAGCTAAGTTAACCAACTCAGTAGACATTTAAAGAAATGAAAGACATTCATGGAAGAGAGCAACTTTATGGAGTGTAGTTCCTGCACTTCTACCAGAGGGACAGGGGAAGGGGGAAGAAAAGGAGAAAAGAGAATTTCTCTCTCAGGCTCCAACTTGCTATGATATCTTATGATGGAGCAAACTGCCCAGTAGAAGACAACAGGAAGCAGAGAAAAAGAGACACACACACAGAGAAGTAAAGGAGCTTCAAGGAACATAACCACTGGCAGAAAAGAATAGATGTGACTGGATTCAAGAGAGAACGAGATCTGGCAGTTGAGAGCTGAGCTGTGGAGCTGGGCAGGCACAGTGAGTCTTAGGAAGGATATTGGGACCCTGAAATACCAGAGGCATCAGCTGTCTCGGCCATATGTGTTCCCTAAATACCACTACCAGTATATTCCATGCCCAGTCTTCACATATATTATGCATTTGTGGGAGAGTGTGCCCCAGGTTTATACAGGTAATGTTTGGGAGTTACTGTTCTTACTATTGCCTATGTTAAAATAATGACTGCTTTGAGTTAATTTTGTCCAAAGGCTATTAAAGGTAAACTTACTGGTAAAGTAATTTCAGAAATAAAGAACCACAGAGTTCCCTTAAACTTAAGAACAGTGCTGTAATGGCAATCAAAACAGAATCTTTTGCTGTTTTTGTTTTAGTGTAATCAAATGTCTCTGATTGAATCTTGCCTTTATCAATCAAGAGTCTTTACAAGGAGTAAAAAAATACAGAAACAAGAGTTTCTTTAACTAGAAACGGTGTATGTATTTGTATTGTTAATTATTTTAATGTGATTAAAGATCTTTCCCACCCATTGATGGGCCTGCCCATTGTGGAAAGCTTGATTAGGGGAGCTGTTGTGTAGGATGGTCCCAAGTATCTTTTATGTTTTCTGTTGAGACACTGGGTCAAAGGATTGTGAAGCCCTCTGGCTCTAGAAAAGGTATAAATACTCAGAGGGTGAGGTTTTACTTTGAGGCTTAGTTTTTGCAAGAAGGTTTGAGTTCCAGATGAGGACTCTGGGAAGCTGCTAAGGAGCCCCCTGGCTTTAAAAATCCACATTTCATGCTTTCCTCCCTGGTAACATTGGTCAGACAATTGGAGTTCAGTTGTCTGTTGAATTCAGGCAGAGGAAGCCATGTCTGTTGATCTTTTGATTTCTCTGTATTTTCTTTGAAATTCAGGGTGCTGACTCCCTGAACTAACTGAATGATATATGTACTTGGTTAAAGGAATGATACATGTGCTTAATTAAAGTGATTGTTAACCCCTTGAAAGTTGCTTTCCTTTTATGAATGCAGATCTAAGAACCTGTGATAGCAGCTCCTCCCCATTCACTATATGTTGGGGTGCTTACTGATACAAGTGCCCTCCCCTTCAACCTATAAATAAGTCAGAACAGAGTTGACAAAATAGCAGAGAAAGGGAGGAGTTACATTTATATGGAATCACTCTTTACACACACACATTCGACATCTTCTCAGTATCTTTACTAAACACTATACTAAATTATTTGACAGATTTCATCCCTGTTCTCAGTCTACAGTTGAAGAATATAGCAATCCTGATAGTAGTAAAGTAGTACCTGTTTTCTGTCTCTTCACATTCGCTAATTTCCTCACCCAACAAAGCCTAATGAACATCTACTTTATTACAAATTTACATCAGTTTCTGCTAGTCTCCTGAAATCTCAGAATGAAAATTCATTTACTATTTGGCCTCATTTACACATACTCACCATCTAGTGGTTAAGAGTGGTAACTGCAAGGCTTATACAGGCTTTCTAATGAAAACAGTACCTGAAGGTAGTAAGGAGGATGGAAGGATGGTATAAATTTAGTGTTTCTTTTACGCTCATCTTTCAACAAGGTTTCTAGCAATTCACTATGACTGCCTTTTGTACCCATGACATGCTGGAAAAATTCCCTTCTCTAAGTAGTTTGGATAATTTTTAATGGATGACCAATATGAATCAACCAATTTTTTTCTCAAACATTTTTTGGCATTTATTTAGTATTTTATTTTTTCCCAGTTACATGTAAAGACAATTTTTAACATTTGATTTGAATTCTCAATTCTCTTCCTTCCTCCCCCCACCCCCCCACTAAGAAGGCAAGCAATTCCATATAGGTTATACATGTGTAGTCATGCAAAATAAATCCATAATAGTCATGTTGTGAAAGAAGACATAAACAAGAAAAATAAAGTTTAAAAAAGGTATGTTTCAATACATATTCAGACACTATCAGTTTTTTCCCCCCTCTGGGTATGGATAGCATCTTTCATAAGAGTCGTCTATATAATAACTAAGTCATTCATAGCTGATCATCTTACAATATTGCTGTTACTTTGTACACAGTACATTTCACTTTGCATCAACCCATGCAAGTTTTTCCAGGTTTTTCTGAAAGCGTCTGGCTCATCATTTCTTATAGTACAATAGAATTAATTCCATCATAATCATATACCACAACTTCTTCAGCCATTCTCCAATTAATGTGTATCCTCTCAATTTCTAATTCTTTATCCTTAGAAAAGAGCTGCAATAAAGATTTTTGTTTATATCTGTCCTTTTCCTTTTTTGTTTTTTATATCTCTTTTGGAACACAGACCTAGTAGTGGTATTGTTAGGTCAAAGGGTATGCCTGGTTTTATTGAGCTTTGAGCATAGTTCCAAATTGCTCTTCAGAACGAACCAAACCATTTTTAAGGACAAATAACTCTCCCACAAAGTCACTTTGTGACCTTAAAAAATTTCTTTCAACTTTTTTGGTCTTAGGTTCTTCCTGTAAAATGAAAAGGTGGAGCTAGATAACATGTGATATCTCTTCTAGCTTCACACTGTCTACTATTCTTCATACTCTCTCACTTCTACTCTGACTTCCCCAGCTCAGTTAAAAGCCAGCCTTCTGTAAGAGATATTTTCTGTTCCCATTCCACTTACTAATGCCTTCTCCTTTCTCTTATCTTATTTCTATCTTGTGTGTGTGTATGTGTATGTGTGTGTGTATGTGTATGTGTGTGTGTATGTTTCTAGTTATTTACATGTGGTATCCCTCAGTGGAATGTAGATCACTTGAAGGCAAGGACTACCTTTCTTCGTATTATCAGTGCTCAATGTAGTACCTGACCTATAACAGTTCACAAACACTTGTTGACTGACTGACGATCTAACTAAACCTGTATGTTACCACAATTTGACTAGAACAAGTTCCTAAGCTATTTTTTGTCTTGCGACCCATTTTGACAGCCTGGTAAGGACTATAAAATACATCAGGTTAGAAAAAGAATCAATCATATCGAAATAAAAATGTAATTTCCCCCATCCAAATTCACAGACCTCCTAAACCTATCCAAAGAAACTTTGGGGATCCGTAAACTCAGGTGAAGAATTCATAGGCTAGAACTCAGGGGTGGAGAACCAGCGGCCTTGGGTCATATGTATGATCCTCTAGTATGGCCTTCTGACTGAATCTAAATGTCACAGAACAAATTCTTAGGTATTTGTTCTGTGAAGTTTGGATTCAATCAAAGAGCTGCACTTGAGGACCTAGAGGGCCACATGTAGCCTTGAAGCCAGTGGTTCCCCACCCCTGGGCTAGATTATGTCTAAAGTCCGTTAGGGCTAAAGAATTTTGACTCCACACTAAATGGCTACAATTATGGGAATAAGTTGCAAAGGAGACTATAAATACCTGAATAGAGTGTGGTACATTGAAAAGTACTCTGGATTACAAATCAGAGGATATAGGTTTGAATCTCAGCTCTGCCTCTTGTTATGTGTGTGACTTGGACTTCAGTTTAAGTAGAATCATAGAGAAAGAAGGAAAGGACAGGGAGTCATTAAGCAGGCAATTTGGAAAGGTAAGAGGCTTTCTAGTCCTCACTTCCTTAGCAAAATTCATTGCATTATACATGTTAAGTTGGCATGTATAACTAAAAGTAATCTGCCACATCTCATGAATAATAGTGCATAGCCAATTAAATGATACTGAGGAAAGAACCTTGGATTTAGTCAGAGAAACAGGGTTCAAAAGACAGCTCTCCCACTTTCTTTCTCTCTGGCTTTGGGCAAATCACGTAACTCTTTAGGTCTCTTTTGAAAATGAGGTTGGGTATTGATACGTAAACCAGGGAGAGCAAAAACGGAGGAAGAAACCTGTAGACTAATTTCCTTAATAAATATTGATGCAAAATTTTCAAATAAAATACTAGGGAGGAGTTTACACAAATATATCATAAAGGTCATATCCTTGATCAAGTACGATTTACACTAGGAATGCTAAGCTGATTCAATATTCGGAAAACTATAAGCATAACTGACCTTATCAATAAAAAAAATGTGATTATATCAATAAATATAGAAAAAGCTTTTGACAAAATAAAACATCCATTTCTATTTTTAAAAAGCATGGGAATCAATGGAGGCTTTCTTAAAATAATAAGTAGTATCTATCTAAAACTAAGAGCAAGCATTATCTGTAACAGAGATAAACTTGATGTCTCCCCAATAAATCAAGGGTAAAGCAAGGATGTCCATTATCTTCATTATTGCTAAATTTATACTCAAAATGTTAGCTGTAGCAATGAGACAGAAAAAGAAATTGAAGAAATGA
Organism: Notamacropus eugenii; assembly: GCF_028372415.1. Classification (NCBI taxonomy): domain Eukaryota; kingdom Metazoa; phylum Chordata; class Mammalia; order Diprotodontia; family Macropodidae; genus Notamacropus; species Notamacropus eugenii. The sequence continues at coordinate 213,181,895 of NC_092873.1, read as the reverse complement.
AAAATGGGCAATGAGGAAACAAAACTATCACTCTACAGATATGATGTTATATTTAGAAATCGCTAGAGCATCAAATAAAAAAACTATCTGAAGCAAATTACAATTTTAATATAAGTTGTAGAATAGAAATAAACCTATATAAATCATCAGCATTTCTATATACTACCTATAAAACCCAGCAGGAAGAGATAGAAAGAGAAATTCCATTAAAAATAAGGGCAGACAATATAAAATACTTGGGAGTCAACCTGCCAAGACAAACCCAGGGACTATATGAACGCAATTACAAAACATTTTTCATAAAAATACAGATCTAAATAATTAGAGGAATGTTAATTGCTAGTCAGTAAATGGAGTCAATATAATAAAAAAGACAATACTACCTAATTTAATTATTTAATGCCATACCAATCAAGCCACCAAAAATTATTTTGAAGAACTAGAAAAAATAGTAACATTCATCTGGGAGAACATCTGGTCAAGAATATCAAGTGAATCAATAGGGAAATAAAGTAAAGGAAGGTGATCTGACAATACCAGATCTCAAACTATTACAATGCAGTGAACAAATCAATCTGGTACTGACTAAGAAATAGAGTGATGGGTCAGTGGAAAAGATTAGGCTCACAAAAGAGAATAGTAAATTACCATAGTAATCTTGTGTTTGATAAACCTAAAGATATAAGATTTAGAGGTAAGAATTCACCATTTGACAAAATATTGCTGGGAAAACTGGAAATCAATATGGCAGAAATTAGATATAGATTACCATCTCATACCACATACAAAGACAAGGTCAAAATTGATGAATTATTTAGACACAAAGGGTGATATTATAAGTAAATTAGAGGAACGTAGAAAAACATACCTGTCAGGTCAATGAATATGAGGTTATGACAAAACAAGAGAAAGAGAGGATCATGGAAAATAAAATGGATAATTTTGGTTACATGAAATTAAAAAACTTTTGCACGAAGAAAATTAACTCAGCCAAAATTAGAAGGAAAACAGAAACTGGGAGAAACAACACCATTTATAACAGCTCTGTTTGTAGTGACTGATAAATGCAAATTGAGAGGATGCCCATCAATTGGAGAATGGTTGAACAAGTATATGAATGTGATAGAATACTATTGTGTTATAAGAAATGACATGTAGGATGGTCTCAGAAAAATCTGGGAGTCTTATATGAACTTATGCAAAGTAAAGCAAGCAGAACCAAAAGAACATTGTACATAGCAATACCAATATTGTATGGATGATCAGCTGTGAAAGATTTAGCTACTCATATCAATACAGTGATCCAAAACAATTCCATAGGACCTCGGATCTCTCCATAGAGAGAACTGGTACACTCTGAATGCAGATCGAAGCATCCTTTTTTACTTAGTTTTTCTTAGAGTTTGTTGTCTGTTTTCTTTTACAACATGACTAATATGGAAATAAATTTTGCATGATTTCATATGCATAATCAATAACAAATTCCTTGCCTTCTCAAGGAAGACAAAAGGGCAGGATGTGGTCAGAAGCAGAAAGGATGGAGAGAAATTTGAACTCAATTTTAAAAAAATTAATGTTAAAACAATTCACATGTAATTGGGAAACATTTAATGAAATAAATTAAAATATATTGAAAAACTTGTAAGTCCATCCAAAAAATTTAGGTTAGACTAGACAGCCTGTGGTCCTTGCACACTATAAATCTATGATCCTGCGATCCTAAAAGTACAAGATGATTGTATTTGATTTTTTTTTTGTATCCAGTTACCATATAGATTATTATTGTGGCTAGGATATCTGTAAAGGCCTTAAGGATGCCTGAAAAGATCCTTGGAAACTCCCTTCCTCTCCCTATGAAGACAATTAACACAGATTAGATTAAAATGATAAAAATCATAATCCTCATTCTACACATTCCAAGATAACCTTGGCATAGTCATGCTATGCAGTATTGTATATCAACTTACCAGGACAGATATTACTATCTGCTATTGGCAAGGGTAGAAGAGTAGAGGAAAACTGCTTTCTCAAAAACTGAAGCTATTAGGGGTTTCTGCTCCCAAGAGAGACATGAGTCTGGTGGGAGAAGGAGAGCTCCTGAAGATAATCTAATACTAAGAGATTATAAGATCCTTGAGAGCAGGACCACGTATTTGATGAACTTTGTATCTTCCCTGGTCCTAGTAGAATATCTAGCATACAGGACAATTAATAAATATTGGTTCAATTGAATTGAATTGTGTCCCACACTTCCTTGGAGGCAGGAAAGAGCAGTTGAGGAATACTTGTCTTCGAACATCAAACATCACAAGTATGTTCATAAGCGAGTACACATGAACACGCGCATGTGCACACATACATATACACACAGAGTTCAGGTAGGGTATTCCTTTGAAGGCATTTTTAGGGGTGTATTACTGATAGTTGTTAATCCTTCCAAACTGCAGAATTTTTCCGGCAATTTCAAAGAATCAAATTTTAAATAGATGAGGCTTTGTTGTATTGGATGACATGAGTGGGGGAAATATAAGGGAGAACCAGTCAGAAACTAGCTCCTTCCTGTCCACTTTGCCACCAGAGTGGTCAAAGACTTATTTTTATCCAGACTTGTGATTTCATTATTTTATGGAACTCTTAATATGGAAACTTTCTTCACCAATGCAGATTTGATCCTGGTATATAGTCTATAGTTTTAACTGGGGCACTAAAAGATTTAAGTGATTTGATCATTGTTTCATGATTAGTATGTGATGTTTACATCCCTATGACCTTGGGCAATGACATCCCTCCGAGTCTCAGTTTTCACATTTAAAATAGGAGAGTTGTACTAGGCAGCCTCAGAGATCCCTATATACTCTCGATCATGATCCTATGGGTCAGAGGTAGAGCTTAAACTCAGATATTTCTGATTTCAAGCCTGGCTTTGTAGCGACTGTACTATACTGACTCAATACAATATATGCCACATACTATAATAATACGTGTTATAGCTATAGTGATGTACTAGGGGTTTACAGAAAAAAATTATTCTATGCCTCTCCAAAAACTCAAAGATACATTTCATTAATTCTTGCCTCCAAGCTAGCTAGCTAGTACCAAATATTAATTTCACCTTACTTATGGCCAGATTGAAGCAGAGAGCAGTTAAATGAGGTTAAAACTGGGTCAAAAGTAGAGGAAAGAATCCAAAACATGATAGAAAGCCTGTGCTTAGCAGGCTAAACCATTCTCCTTCCTAGGCTAGCAAAGATTCTGAAATTAGAAAAGAAAAGCCAAAGAGGACCTCATGATTTCTTTCAATGACATCTTTGGGAATTGATTGTCTAATTGTGGATAAATTTTTTTAAAGGTAGCAATTTTGATTTTTTTTTACCTTCTGTAATTTGAATACATGGTGGGGTTTTTGTTTGTTTGAAACTAGCTGAGTTTGTCTCCTCTTGGCCCTCAAGTATCAAGAGATATCAATGTAAACATAAGAGATCCTTAGGAGCCCAATATATAGTATGACTCAAGGTATGCACCTGTTGTATTTGCATAAGACTTCTTATTGGTGGAGAGAATGAATATTCACACTCGCACCCCACCCCCATAGCTGAGTGATGTAGTTGGCCCTAGAGTTTGGGAGAAGAAAACCCTTGTTCTTTCTTCCTACTTTGTGGATACATGTGGTCCTAGATCCTCAGAGAAATCTAGAGAGGAAGAGAACTAGCTTTGGAAAGCAGATATGTGGTAGAAAACTAGCCCCATGACATACCTCTGATTTTCAGCTACTCTCTTTAGAGACTTTGGGGAATTTCCCCTTGAAAAAGATATGGAACTTTCTGGGTTGAGCTAAGATAGCTCACTCCCAGTGGGAGAGCTCATTCAATCTGTATTGTCTTGTACAGGCATACCTTGTTTTATTGTGCTTTGTTTTATTGACCTTGGCAGATATTGTAAGGGGGAAGGGTTGTTTGTTTTTCACAAGCTGAAGATTTGTGGTAACTCTGCAAGAAGCAAGTCTATTGGTGCCATTTTTCTAACAGCATGTGTTCACAACACGTCTTTGTGGCACAGTTTTGTAATTCTGGTAATATTTCAAGGTGTTTCATTATTATCATATCCATTATGGTGAGCTATGATCAATGATCTTTGATATTATTATCGTAATTGTTTTGGGGTGCCATGAACCACACCTACCCAAGACAATAAATTTAATTCATTAGTACTGCTCCACTGACCAGCTCTCGTTCCATCTCTTTCCTTCTCCTTTGGCCTCCCTATTCTCTGGGACATAATAATATTGAAATTAGGCCAATTAATAGCCCTAGAATAACCTCTAGGTGTTCCAATGAAAGGAAGAGTCAATAAATGTGGCAAACATCATTGCTGTCTTATTCTAAAAAATTGCCACAGCCACCCTAACCTTCAGCAACCACCACCCCGATTAGTCAGCAGCCACCAACATCAAGGCAAGACCCTCCACCAGCAAAAAGGCTCAGGACATGGTTACCATTTTTTTTAACAATAAAGTATTAATTAAAGTGTGTACTTTTTTAGACACTAAATTGCACACTTAGACTGCTGTATAGTGTAAACAACTTTTATGTGTACTGGAAAATTAAAAAAAAGTATGACTTGCATTATTTCAGTTTGCACTTTATTGCAGTGGTCTAGAACTGAACTCACAATATTTCCGACATATGTCTGTATATTCTGATCTGCATAACTCTTCTAATTTCTGTTTGCTATCTATTCAGATAAGTGGGTTTCTTCATAGTTTACTACTTGTGATGGTCTTTTCTATAACTAGTATTTTGGAAATAATCCAAGACTTCAAATATAAAAAAAAAACTAAGAGAAGCAGTTTGATCCAAAAACACAGACCAGCAACAATGAAGGTTACAGGAAGTTATAATTCTACCCAAGTATCCCATTTCTGAGAAGTGTGGAGTAATCAGGTATAGTGTCTATCTCCTGGTCTTTCCTAGAGAGAATCACAGTTTGCTGGAGGAGGATAGTCAAGATTCTTGCCTCCCTATCAGCTTATTAGACAGTCAATGTGGACATGAATGTGTCTGTGCAAAATTCAATGAGACATGCTCAAGGCTGTCATAACAACAAATTTTTTGGATAATTATTTTCTTGCTATTCCATGAACTTTTAAAAAAATCATCACCTGGGTGGCATTCAAAAAAATAATACTTTGATAGATCATGGTCTCAATAAATGTGTGATCTGTAGTCTCTCCAACAATACAGGATATAAATTCTCTACCCTTCTCATCCCATGTGACTCTATGTTTAGCCACTTGAATCCATACAGTTCTAGATATCTTATCATTGAATGAGCATCAGTGGAGCATGGGAGCTGTCCAGGGCATGACCAGTGGAGCCTCCTTTTTGTGACATACATACTTTTGATATCTCTAACTCCACAATTCTTTGGCAATATCCAGTAGCCTACTCTTGTTCAGACTAATATACAGTTAGACAGATAATCAATAGAGCTGATCCATCAGTACATTTATGTTGAACAGGTACTGTAGACAATAACCTGGACTCAGAATTGAAAAGGAGATTGCATTTGGGAAAATGTGCAGTACTTCTAATGACCCCAAGTTTATCCATGAAACCAAAGGCCATCATTTTAAAACCAATATTTTTCCAGTGATTTTATATGCCTACAAATAATGGAATATCCCACTTTCCAAAGAATTAAACTTTAGGTTCAGCCAAAGGGCAATAGAGAGATACATGGTGGGCATGTGTAGACTACAGTATATTTTTAAAACATCTTCTCTTATAATAATTGAATTTTCCTGAATATATGAAATCAATAGATATGCAATTTTAAAAATATTTTCCAGAAATATTTAACCTATCTTGTAAACTTTTCTAATTTGTTTTTCCACATAGTTAGAAATTTCCTCTTAAATGTCTCCAATTGCAATTTTCTCAAATAATTACTTTTTCCTCTCATGTTAAAAATATCATTAATTCTCTGTAGCTATTTTTCTTGTGTTACACTTACCTCCTTCTGTTGACAGATAATAGTACATACAGCCCTTCCCTTTTTACACAATATGAGATTTACTGTTAATTAAGTAAGAAAAGTAACATCAATTTAATATTGATTTTTTTAAGACATTGAATTGTGATTCCACAATCCAATCAGTGAGAGACAGCCCTCCTTCTTGGCAGGGACAAACAGTTATAGAAATCAGTAACCTTATTTTGTGATTTCCTAGCTGATTGGTATAATTTTAGATTAGGTCTTTTTTGGGCCATCTGGAATTGCTTAAAATTACTGGGGTGTCTACAGAGCACCAGGACTGGAGTTAGGAAGACCTGAGATCAAATCCCACCCTAAACACTAGCTGTATACTTCTGTGCAATTCACTTAATCTCTGTCCTTGTTTCTCATCTGTAAATGGAGATAATAACACCTACTTTGCCAGATGTTGTGAAGACCAAATGAGAAAACCGTAAATCAGTTGGCACAGTACCTGGCATGTAGTATGTACCATGTAAGTCTTAGTTATTATTATTATTTATTATTATTACTATTACTCTAGAAATCGGAGTCTTATAGGAACAGTAACAATTACCCTAACAGTGCCCCAGATATTCATAATTCCAATGTAACAATATGGGGGAAAGCCTATTTTACATTATAAGTGCTACAAAAATTATATAGAGAGGGCATTTCCAGCTGGTAAAGAATCATAAAGAAGTTTTTACATTTCATTGCTCTTTTAAGAATGAGGAAGCTCTTTCATCAATTTGATGGACCACATCTAACCATTGACTGGATAAAGGCAACCAATGGCTAGCAGCTTTGTAATTAGTCACATCTCTAGCGGCCTTTAAAAATTATTCAGCCCTGCAAATGGTGCAATCTACGGAATCAGCTGGGATAAGAGGACTTCTGGAAGTGGGGGCACCTCTGGCAGTTGAGGAGAGAGCCTGCTATAAAGAAAGACTCTCTTTTTTTTTGGAGGGAAGCAATCCAGGTTAAGTGACTTGCCCACACAGTTAGTAAGGGTCAAGGGTCTGAGGTCAGATTTGAACTCCTGTCTTCCTGACTTCAGGGCCAGTGCTCTATTCTCTGTGCCAGCTAGCTGCCCCAAAGTAGGACTCTTGAGAGAAAAGTATTCTTTATTTTTTCCCTTGCAGTAAGTGAGGGAATTTCTCTCACACATCGTATCAGTAATGGTACCCTGAGATAGGGTAACTCACCAAGTAGGAGAATGCAAGTCCAGAGAATCAAAGGATGGAATAGAAAGTGAGTCAGACCTAGAAGGTGAGAGCTGAAGTACAACAAGGAACAAACACAGAGACCCCAGTTGTGCAACCTGATTTTCTAAAACACTGTGTTCAGAGGGAATGATATGATAATATAACAGGAGGAGAAGAGAATACATGGGTTGGGATATGCCTCTGGTACCATAGTTGTGAATTGCCTTAACCACAATGTTATTTCTGCTGTTCAGTTGTTTCAATAAAGTCCAACTTTTCATTATCCCATTTGGGGTTTTTTTGGCAAAGGTACTGGAAATGGTTTGCCATTTCCTTCTCCAGCTCATTTTATAGATGAGGAACCAAGGTAAATACAGTTAAGTGACTTGTCCAGGGTCACCCAGCTAGTAAGTGTCTGAGGCCAGATTTGAACTCATGAAGATGAATCTTCCTGATTCCAGGTCTGGCAGCCTATCCATTATACCACCTAGCTGCCCTAGTATATTCCTAGATGTGTGCTTTTCCACTAGTACAGTCTTTGTGTGTAACCACTTTCCCTACAGTATTATGTGTATTTGTGTGAGTATTACCCAAGCTTATAGGAGTGCTGCTCTCAGTACTATTCCAATTCAGTAAATCCCTTTGTTTTGAACTAATTTTATCAACCATTTGACTGGTAAAGTAAATATATCAATGGAGAATACAATGACCCTGGGATTGCCATCACCAGAAGGACCAAACCTGTTTAGTATGAGTTGACAAGGAATAAGGCAGACCCGGGGGCAAGGGTGCAAGTGAGAGGAGAGAGAAGCACTACATAATGCCAAGGTGAATTTTCATTAGTATGTATGAAAAATACCCCAGTAGTAACATTAATATAGTGTGCAGAACAATTTGTTTTGTTAAGAAATTTAAACTTATTTTAAAATAAGAAATATTATTTCACCAGTGAAGAATTGAAGTAAGTTCTAGCAAATTAACATTTGTTTTCTCCACCAAAGAAAGACCTATGGTTTTCTATACAGTCAACACCTTTCCCATCAGGTCTGCATAGCCTTTATAACTCACAGTAAAAGTAGAAAGGTTCAGGTTTTTCCTCCACGTCTTATCTCCGTCCCTCCAAGAATGAGGGATCCCTTATCCCAATACAGGTAACATATTATTTATTCTAATCTACACAGATTTTTCCAACAAGTTAAATTTTATGAAAATCCATATGAAAGCAGGTGACATAAATAGGAACAGAATATAACTACACATCAATGCTCTTCCAGTTGCTTCTAAAACCAGGGGAGAGAACATGTACCAACTGTCACAGACTGTCTTTCTGGCTCACTACTGTCTCCTGGAGGATAGGGTGAAGATACCCAGCATTCTATGTGCCAATTAAATGACACTGGGCCAAATTCATAAAGTAGTATTATTTCCTCCTGGGACCTAAGAAAGTCTAGGTCACAATTCTAAATTGCTCTAAAAACCCTCAGGCAAGTCAGAACGGATCACTGTTCAGGAATCTTTTTTCCACCAACAGAGATAGGAATAAGCTCTTGGGCTCCAAACAGGACAAAAGAAAATGCTTGGGAATGACATCAACTAACACACACAAAGATAGATGAGGAAGGAGCCCTATTACAGAACCTGTGCAATAGCTTCTATTGACCTCTGACCCCATTCGTACCTACTAAGTTATAAAAGGAAGTCTACTCTGGTATTTCCAGAACAAAGTTGGCCATTCTAATGATCAGTAGCATCAGTTCTACCACTGATACTTCCTTAAACACTCTGCTTTTAATGATTATGCTAGGGAGTGAATGGAAGATTCATAAAGCCTAGAAAGGTACTGAACCTGGGCTCAGACATCCCTTTTATCAATATGATTTTGTCCTCTTGGGTGGCATCTTGCTTTCTGTGCCAGCTTACATGAAAAGGATATCATCCTTTTTCTCTGTACTTGGTAAAAGAAAATGAGAAATTTTTGCTGGCATATTTTCCTCTAAACCTCTGTCCTCTTTTTTCACACTGAAAACATGAGTCTCATCTCTTTTTTGTCAAATGAAAATGCGTGTAGTTATATTGTCTTCTGAAAATATTTGAGAAATACTTTCCCTTTCTGTTGTACCTAAATGCCTTTGTCGTTGCTCTCTGCTTAATAAGCATACTTTCCTGGATGAATATCTCCTGCTCCATTATTCAGCATCAGACATAGGGACCTGAGGATCTAGCCAGACGATTTTTTTCCCTCTTCTAATTGCTTAGGTTGTCCTTCATGCTATGAGCTATTACTAACTGAAAAACTATTGTCTGAACTTATAAATATAAGCCACACTAAAATGGTGTAAATGTGGTGAGAAACTATATAGTAATACTCCGGCTTATTGATTTCATTAGAACTAAGATAATTCTCTGAGTATCTTTATCCTTAAATAGGGATGAGGCAAATAATTTTAAATCCTTATTTCAGTCATGAGTTTGAACTTCTTTCCTTACCACAGTCACTTTGAATCCATGTCCTATAATATTCCCCACAACTGGCCTAGATCATCTTTTCTCTCCTCAAGCCCCCAACTTTACCCTAAAGTTCCCGTTCTACTTTACTAAGCAGATGAAGGCCAATCATCATATGTATGCACCTCATCAAATTAATTTGTGACTTTACCCACATTTCATACTTCTTTCCAGCCTCAGAGGATATGATACCTTTTTCCCAAGACCTTTACTTATGCTCTTGCAAAAGTGGAGATACACTCTGATTTGTTCCAAGAACTGATTTCATCAACCATTCTTTGCATATCTCTCTCTGTCTCTCTGTCTCTGTCTCTGTCTCTGTCTCTGTTTCTCTTTCTCTCTCTCTCTCTCTCTCTCTCACACACACACACACACACACACACACACACACACACACATCTTCAAGTTCTTCCTCTTTATTGACTCCCTCATATCTCCATATAAATATATGGGAAATGGGAGAGAAAAGAGGTTTACTTTGACAGCATCCCCCCCTTTATCAGTACAATGGTCTTGCCTTGAACATTATCTAAATTTCAAGAACATTCCCATCATGGGCAATAATGTTTGTTAATCCTTGATTTCATTTCTACCACTGCGCCACAAAGGAAAGTCTACTCTAGTTCCTCCAGAACAACGTTGGAGGTTCTAATGACTAATAGCATCAGTTCTGACACTGATACTTCCTTAAAAAATATTCCTTTAATAATCATGCTAGGAAGTGAATGGAAGCTTCAGAACTCATAAACTTTCAACTCATGATTTGAAAGGGTCAAGAGAAAGGGGATGCATTGTCGAAAACCAGCCTAGGGGAATAAAAAAAACCACAGTACAACAGCATGGAGATGTATGATGCCTACTCTTGAAGTGGAGAAGAGAAAAAAAGAAAATCACTTACTCTAACCCAAGTAGGAGACAGGGGAACCCTTGTGGAGATTGATGAACAATTGCCAAGTCATCGTCAGTTATCAAGCATCTATTAAGTACTTACTAGGTGCCAAGCCCTATGCTAAGAGCTGAAAATATGAAGAAAGCAAAAAATGCAGTCCCTGTGACTTATAGCAATTGTTAGAACAGCACTTTTAGGCACTACCTAGTTGTGGTTATGAGATGAAATGTGTCATAACAGTTACCTAAGCAACTTCCTTTAGGAACAGCCTATGTGAAGATATCTGATAGGCAAAAAAGAAAGACTACATAAATTTTAAGAGAAGATCCTTCTCCTTAGGTCTAGGTGGTATCTGAAAAAGGAGACACTAACAATAGCCCCCAGGCCTGTAGCTTGGAAGATCTGAAGTTAAAAAGGCTCAGCTGATACAACCTCTCCTTATAAAGAACAGTGAGAAACCTTCTTCCAAGAGAATCATAATGCCATGTAAGGGGAGTGCCTCAAAGAGACTAGATCCTGTGTAGACATTCCATAACAAGTCTGAGTCTGCTAACCACATGGTGACAGACAGGTTCTCCAATTAATTTCTGAAGTATTCACTTTTGCCTCAATTGCATATTTGTCTTCATTCGGTGGCTCTGCTCATGGTGGCTGGTGAGAGATGATGCCAATCCAAGACCATACAGTTCCCCAAGAAATAGGCCCCAAGTCTTGGTCTTTTAATTCCCTTCCATTTTAGATTCAGAGAGTGTTGTTTCCCATTTAGGTGGTCCAGTGGATAGAGTGCTGGCCTGGAGTCAGGAAGACTCATCTTCCTGAGTTCAAATCTGGCCTCAGACACTTACTAGCTGTGTGACCCTGGGCAAGTCACTTAATCTTATCATCTCAGTTTACTTGTCTGTAAAATGGAAAGGAGAAGGAAATGGCAAACTGCTACAATATCTTTGCCAAGAAAACCCTAAATAGCATCACCAAGTGTTGGACTTGACTGAACTATAACAAGTCTCCCACGATGGCAGGGAAAATGAGCCAGAGGAATCTAGGAGTTCGAATCTACTCCATTTTTTTTACAGCCAGCTCAGCATCAAAGACTGGGAGCTATTTGGGGGAATGACCTTTGGAACCAGGCCCAATAGCAGGGCTTACCTTGTCATATCCAGACATGAACTTAATGGGGTTAATTCTATATTGGAACTGAGGTATGTTCTGACCATACTCTCCCAGGTGGTTTAGGGGAAAGTGCTCTGGAGCTGTTGGGGGAAATGTTTGCATGTTGTTCTTGTTATATCTTTGAAGAAAATATATCTTTGCAAAAGCTATTCCCCTACCATGTTAAATGATTAAATAGAGTTGGGGCACTAGTTACTGATCCTAAAATGAGAGGAACATAGATGGTGGGCACTCAAGACATTGAGGCAGAGAAAAGACACCACAACTCGGGGTGAGAGCTGGGGGGGACCTGAAGCCTTGAGGCCACATGTAGTGCTCTAGGCCCTCAAGTGCGGCCCTTTGAATCCAAATTTCATGTTCTGTGAAGTTCACATTCAGTCAAAGTACTACACTTGAGGACCTAGAGGACTACATGTGGCCTCGAGATCACAGGTCCCCCACCCCTGCCTCAATCCTCTAGAACCCAGAGGGCTGATGTAGTAGGCCAAGCTCTGGGATAAAGGGAGCTACAACATCCAAGTTACAAGAGCATTATCCAAATGAAGCAGATGGAAAAAGAAGCCAGGTGAAGACAGTAAAAGAGCCTGAGAACAAAACATTGCTTTTCAGATGAAGAGTGAGAGTAGCAGGGGCACGAAATGAACAAAGAAAGGGAGCTGCCTGGAGAGCTGGGCCAACAGCAACCTGACTGCTCTTCTATCTTCAGAGCCAAGTTCGTCCAAGTCGCCCCCAAGTATTTCTTTTACCTCCCTGCCAGAGTCTAGGAGGCAGCCTGTTTTCCATTTGGCTTATCATCTTGTACTTTATTAGCATTTTATGTCATTCTCACCTTGCCGGGTATAAGGAGTCTTCTTTTATCTAATTCACTTCTCCTTCTTCTCCTTAAAGGCAGCAAGGATATGGGCATGGTTCTGGATTCGATGTCAAGGAACTTCCCATCTGCGTGACCTTGGGCAAGTCCCTTAACCTCTCTGAGCCTCAGTTTCCTCATCTATAAAATGGGGGGGGGGCACATTGGGCATGATGACCTCTAGGGTCCCTTTTAGTTCTACACTGATGAACCCATGATCTTTCTTCCTTTCCTTCTCTTCCTGCTGTTTGAATTCTCTCCCCACACCGACTCACATCATTTTTCTCTTTCAACCCAGGTTCTTCTCCTTCCACTGCAATCCTCTAGTCAAAAGATAATTGGATACATATATTTTATTATTGAAGCTGTCAAAAAAGTCTCATATAATCTTGCAGTTAGGTGTTGCAGTAAATAGAGTGTCTAGCCTGGAGTCAAGTAGACCTGAGTTCAAATCTGAACTCAGGAACACTACCTGTGTGACCCTAAGCAAGTCACTTAAACTGTTTGCCTCAGTTTCCTTACCTGTAAAATGAGGATAATAATATCACCTACCTCACAGAACTGTTGTGAAGATCAAATGAAATAATACCTGGAAAGAACTTAGCACAATTCCCGGCACATAGTAAATCACACATACACACACACACACACATACACACATATGCATGTACATATATAAACATACATACATTAGTATTACTAATAATAACAGTCTAATAAGTCTTACACAGTCTTTTGTCTGGAGCACAACACACCTTATGTCTACAGAAGGCAATAAACAGATTAAACTTCACTTTTAGCAAACTCTCCGCTTGGCTCCACCCCTCCACCAGCTCCCTTGCTTACCAAAGGATGACTTTATTCTGGGGCATGCTTGTTGATTCCTGAATGCCTGTCTAAGATCATCACATTTTGAGGAGCCCCACATCATGTGGTTCCCTTTTCCCTCTCTTTATCCCTTTCTAGCTCTGCTTTATGTTTTGTCTTCTCTTTTAAGAATACAAGGTTCTTATTTTTGTATCTTTAGTACTTAGCATCATATCTGGCACATAGCAAATATTTCATATATATATATTTGTGAAAATGGAACAGATTTATAATAAACTATTCACATAATTGATAATCATGGGAACTTCCCATTTGGACTCTAACACCTCAGTCTCTAATGTGCTATGTGAGGATTGGGAAAGAGGATGAAAGAAGAGAAATGTAGTAAGAGCAAAGTGTTTTTCTGCAAAGAAAAAAAAACCCATGAAGGAGGTAACTCAATTTTCAAAGCACTGAGGGATCAATTCTCAAAAAAATCAGAAGATAAAAAACAATTGGAATAAAATCACAGCTATGCTACCAAGACAATGAAAAAAAGGCAATAAGACATCAATGCCAACTCCTATGCCTTCTCTCTCATCTATATAAAATCTTTATCAGCATGATCTACGCAGGTATCACAGTTATCTGTGAAGGAAATAAGAGAAGGCAATAGAAAGGCTTTTACAAATGATTTTTTGTTGCAGATCATATCTACAGTCATGCAGGTGACTGAAACTCAGGAAATAAAAGGTCCCAATGAGTTTATTGTCTATTGATTTTTTTAAAAAGCGTTTGACTCAGTAGAGCAAAATGCATCCCTAAAGATTCTCCTTAAAGAAAATGTGCCCCTTTATCATTACGAATGATAGCAACGATGCTGCTGATGCTGCTGATGGTGATTAAAATGTCATTTAACAAGAGGGAAAGTCTTTAAATACCACACTGACCAAAAACCACCAACCAATCATCAGTCAATTGTGTTTTTATTTACCGATGAATATATAGAGAAAGCACAACATTTGGCATTTAAACAACATGATCAGCCCATCAGAGTTGTGATCTCTGCAGCAGAGTTTGAATGTTTGGCAGTTCAGAGGCGGAAAGGACTTCAGTGTCAGGTACCCTATATGGTGGCATAATCTTCAAAATCTTCCCAAAACAATTCAAATAGAAGATCTGAGTCCAAATCCTGCCTCAGGCACTTACTGGGTATGGACTTCAATTACTCTGGGTCTCAGTTTCCTCAAATGTAAAATGGGGATAATAATAGCACCTACCTCCCTGGGTGGTTGTGAGGATTAAATGGTAGAGCATATGTAAAGCACTTTAAGATGCTTTACAAACACAAATTCTTGCTGTTCTGATTTCATAGATCATCTCCATGGGGAGATGTCTTCCTTAACTGTTGCATGTTAACTGAATCATATTTCAAATGCACCTGGAGAGCTTGTTATTTAAAGGCATCTTTTAATAATTGCCTTTAAAGGTCAATTACTTGTTCATTTACTTGGAATATATCTATACCTACCTGTAGATATAGCTATATGCGTATCTATCTACGTATATGTGTGTGTGAATAATTTGTCTCAAAATAGTACTCACTTCAGTCCAACAGGGGGCATTCTAGTACAGTATGTCATAAAATCTTCACTTCAACCCCTCTAGCAAACACCTTCCATTTTATAGCGCAACTTAAAGGGACATTCTACTTGTTGTAACTTCTCTGAACCCCAGTTTCTTCATCTGTAAAATGGTAATAACACTCGTATTACCTCCCTTATAAGCATACTTTAAGGAAAGCAATTTATGAATTTTCAAATACTATATAAGTATGGTAATTTTTGGACTAGATCTTTCGATTTCATTTAGGGAATTTTCAGTGAGAAAACTACCAATACAGGTTAGCACTGTATCTCAGAGAGAGTACCTGAATATCTTTTTGAGTTTATGAGAAATTAAGTGACTTACTAGATCACAAAGCCAGTGTATATCCAAAGCAGGACCTGAACCGAGTACTTCCCAGCTCTGAGGTCATCTCTTTATCAGTTATAACCAATAACAGTGATTTATGTGGGATTTTATTCTAAAAGTAAGCTAAGGCAACATCAGAAGACACTAGGTGATTCCCTAAGGCCCCTTCTAATGCTAGGGTTAAATTATTTTTTAGATGCTGCAAACTTAAATGATCCATATGGCTTTCTTCAGGATGTATCAATTTGTCTAATCCATCCACTTGCTTGCACTGGAATTTGGTTGCACTGCCCCAAGAAAGATTTCCATCAACATTCCTCTAAAAAAGAAAACAAATTACCAAAGGTATCTCCAACGACCTCCCTTGATAACTCACTCAAGTTAAGAAGTTTTTCCTAATGTCTAAACTGACCCAAATTGCTTCTGCTATGATTTAAGCACTTTCCCTCTTGTCCTATGAAGACAGAGTGCCTACTTATCAACACTCATAACATTTCCCTTTATGTACTTGAAAATAGTTATTAAATCCCTTCTCCTCCCATCCAGCTCTTCTCCTAATAACATTTCCTCATAGGACTGACTCTTTAATTTAACCTTGTAAATAAAGGGATATATAATGGCCCCAGGTGTAAGAATGTTTGGTCTGGCTGGTCAATTTTAAGGCAGCAGATGATGAGTTTTTTAAAAATTCATTAATTTCAATTAACTTCCATTTTATTTTGTGGGACCAATGTTTGCTCTGTAATATTTGATGGTGTATTTCTGGAGAGAATGTTGGCAGTGAGGTAGAGTCAGAAAACGGTGATGTGAAGTCAGAAAATGGTGTGTGAACTAGTTGAAAAATGGATTCTATGATACGAGGAAACTGAAAGTTATTTTTTAAAACTATTTACAAATTTGCTTTAATCATTTTTGTGAAGTATCTTCTACCCCTTTAACCAGTGAGAAAAATGACATCTCAATTTCACAGTCAAAGTCCTAGGGCAAAAAAAACTTTTTTCTCATTCATTGCCTCCACTTTCCTTACTCACTTTTCAGTTCTTTGAGTTGGGCTTCTAACCATCACTCAAGTGAAACTATACCTCCAAGATTATCAACGATCTCTTCATTTTTAAATCTGATGGTCACTTCTCACCGATCTTACAGCATTGTTGTGAAGATCAAATTATACATGTACATACACATGCACAAAGAAATATATAAACACATATTTTGTGTGAGTGCATATATGAGTATGGCTTTTCAAACTTTAATTATAAATTATCATTATCATAATTATTTTTAGCATCTGATACTGCCACTTTCAGAACATACTCTTTCTTCCTTTGGCTTTCGTGATATTATTGTCTCTTCATATCTGTCAGGCTACTCCATCACAGTTTCCTTTGCTAGTACCTCATCTCCATCATATCCTCAAAATGTTCCCTGGAGCTCTTTCCTGTACCTTCTCTTTCTACACTCTTTCTCAGCAGTCTCATCAGCTCATGTGGGAGCTGTTACCATCTCTGCACAGTGACTCCCAGATCTATATATCTCCAGGTCTAATCTATATCCTCAGTTCCAAGCCTACATAACCTACTACTTGTCGGATATTTTCATTTGAAAAGCCATGGGGATCTTAAGCTCAACCTAGCCAAAAAAGAATTCATGATTTTTCCATCAAAACTCTTCTTTTTATATACTTTCTCCATTTCAGTTGAGGACATCACAAATCTTCCAGTCACTCATGTTCATAATCTCCATCATCCCTCATTCTTTTCTTTCCCTCCCTCCTCATAACTAATCAAGTGTGAAGAATTTTTCATTTCATTTCTATAATACATCTTCTATATATCCCGCTCTTTCCACTCATAGAGACAGCCACCACAATTCAGACCCTCATCACCTCTTTATTGGTCTATTTCAGTTGTTCTCCCTTATTTTTAGTCTGTCCCATTGCCCAATGACAAAACTGATATCTTTAAAGCACAGATTTGACCCTGTTGCTCCCATCCTCAAGGAACTTCAGTAGCTCCACACTGACTTTCAGATAAAATACACACTTTCCCCTCCCCACCGGGAAAGGGTTGTGTGGGGAGGGGCATTTAAAATCCTGCACAAAATGGGACCAGCTGACCCTTTCAGGCTTATTCCACATTTCTCTACTTCACACATTCTTCATTCCAGTTGAGCTGGGCTATCTGTCCCTACCAGGGCATCTCCTATCTCCATGACTTCTCATCTCCATCTAATTGAATGTCTAGTTTCTTTCAAGGCTGAGTTCAAACGCCATGTATGACCTAAGACATGTCCAAATCATAATAGCTAATATTTATGGAAATTTTAAGGTCTTCAGAATGCTTTGTATATGTTAACTCACTTGAACCTTATAGCCTTGCAGTGTCCCCATTTTATATCTGAGGAAACTAGCAAGGTTAAGTGTCTTGGGTCACAGAACTAATTAAGTATCTGAGGAAACATTTGAACTCAGATCTTCCTAAGTTCAGGTTCAGCACTCTACCAGCTTCTTTTTTCAGTTGCCAGTGCACTTCTTACTCTCTCTACCCTCTCACACCCCATATTCTTTGTATGAGTAACCAACAGGTTTGGAGGTTCAAGGTTTAGAGGTTCAAGATGCAAAGTGAAAGTCCTTCCCCTCCTCAGGAATACAGAGAGGTTGGATTCTTTTGAAACCAATCCCTTCTCCTTCTCCTGGGCAGATTTCCTTCTGTCCACACTTCTTCTCCATCTTATGTTTTGAAGCCCAGCCTTCTCTCTGAGATTACTAGCCTAAACCAATCTGAATCTGACTTGCTAATGATTCCATTAGCCTAAGAGTACATGATCTGAGTTATATATTCTTTTTCTATCTCTGCTATTTGGAAATTTATATGAGTTATTAATAAAATCAAAAGTAAGAGCCTCATCTCATTTGGCTCAGCCCCAGCTTGAGAAAGAAAACCCTACCATTCTGGACAGGGGTTTAAACCTATATAGTCCTGTCAATACAAAATTCCACTCTACTCCCCTCCTGCATGCAATGAATTAAAAAAACACAAGTGACATCACTTACGACAAATCATGGTACATGGGAGACAAAAATCAGGAAACAAAGATAGCTTTTAATTTGGAGAAAATGGGGGGACTGCCATATGTTGAAAAGATGGCAGAATAGATCGGAAATTTCCAGGTTCTCCAGATTTCCTCCACTAACAGACAGAACATTGCCATAAAATGAATGTAGAGCAGGAAAAATAAAGTGATAAAGCAATTGTCCTCCTAAGAGAACTTGTGAAGACTTCAGAAAAGATAGGACCTCCAGGGGCTGAGGATTGGCCAGAGTGAAGTGTAGATACCTCCAGGCTGACTACAACTTAATCAACAAGAGAAAGCAGACTAGGTCTCAAGAAGTTTCACCTCAACAAGAAAGTGCCTGCCTGTGACAGGCATCAGGAAAGGGAGCTCAGTCTTGATTTCCTTTCACTGATTTCAACTTACTAGCTCTAGCTCACTTTATTAGCAACTTGTCAGGTATGCCAACTTTCTTTCCCTTTCCATAAGTTTTGGCTCATTGCAAACACATATCAGAGTTCTTAATTTTAGAAAACAGAGACCTAGCCACTAGAACAATGCTCAGACTCTAGCCTGTGGGTCTTGCATCAGAATAAGTCTTAAGGATCGTCTCTTTGTATGACCCCCATTGCACGATCATCACTGTGATCCCTGCTATTGCCAACCACATACCTTGGCCTCAGTCTACCCTTCTCTCTGGTATGGTTCAGATAAAAATTCTGGGGAAGTTGGCATCTGGCTCAGGGCATGTGATAGTCTGTCTACCAGGACTGGGAGAAAGTTATGCTCTCTGTTTGGAACTCTAATTCAGAAGATTCATAGTGAGACTTCAAAACTTTTACTTGCCTCCAAGGAAAACTGGAATATTCAGCTATATATGTATTCTGTACTTACCCATCTACATACTGCTTATTCTTGTCAATAGTATGTAAGTTTTTTGCATTCGGGGACTAATTCATTTTTGTCTTTCTATCCCAAAGATCTAGCTTTTTGCTTCATGTATAATTCAACTTGTATTGTCATCATATTGGACTACCTCTGATCATATAAATGAGAATTTTTCCACATGCTTATTCTTTAGGGATCTCTCTCTCTTCTGATTTCTTAGCTTCTCAAGCCTCTGAAGTTGAGTTCATGATTAATGTTTAGTTGTCGTTTTCCTGGGGGGTGGGGGTGGGGAGGCAGTGTATTGTAGAGACACTTTGTCTTTCCTTAACCTTTTAAATTTGCTTTCAATTACAGTTTAAGGGAATTTCTAATTTACTTCGATTTGTGAATTTCAGTCTATATGTTTTGTTTGTTGTTGTTGTTGTTGTATTTAATTGGGCTATTTGATGTTCTAAATTTTTATGGTGCATACTAGTGTATTTTGATATTATCATCCTATGCCCAATAGCTTTCTCAAATTTCTCATGGTATGGAAGGAATGTTCCTAAATAATTTCACTGTTCCTCCTATGGATCTTACCATAGTAACAGTTATTACACACACTGTTATGTTATGTTATCAGGGGTGGAAACCTGTGGCCTTGAGGCCACATGTGGCCTTCTAGGTCCTTGGGTGCAGCCTTTTGATTGAGTCCAAGTTTTATAGAACAAATTCTTTTATTAAGGGGATTTATTAAGGGGATTTGTGTGAGGTTTGGATTCAGCCAAAGGGCCACACTTGAGGACCTAGAGGGCCACATGTGACCTCAAGCCCATAAATTCCCCATCCCTGTTAAATATATTGCTGTGTTAGTACTGAAATGTATTTACATTTTCTGTGACATTTTAGAAGAAGATATTCACGTATGATGGCATCAAATGTCAGCATTTTTAATTACTCTCTTTTGGTATAGTAAGTCTGTTCTATGGATTCATGCTGTCAAGCTCAAAAAGAACTTTTCAAAATTCCAGCCTCAATATACCCATCTTTTCTTCAAAATCATTTGGGATATCAGTATTATATGTCATGCATTTCATTTTTAATTATTCATCATTATTAAGTGAAGCCTTTCAATGTTCTCAGGTTCTTCAACTTTTTTCTCTACAGATTTAAGTAATTCCTTGATTTCATCTTTTATTTCATCTAATCTCGTGTTAAGGATGGAATTATTTCTTACTATTGCACTACATTTGTCCACAATACATTATTATGAGATCAGAAGCTAAGGATATTATTAACAAAGCAACAGGACACACTTCATTGGGTAAAAATTATTTTCTATAGAGTACTAATGCATAACGATAACAACATGAATTTATTAAGCATTTACTATGTGCCAAGCACATAGCATTATCAAGACAAAGGCAAGGATACTCTCTGATCTCAAGGAGCTTACATTTTAATGAAGAGGCAACTTACAAACAACTATTAACATACAAATCATGTATGTATACACACAGAAAGTGGGATTTGAACTATCTTGAAGGAAACCAGGGAAGCCAGGAGCCAATCAAGGAGGGAGATTATGCTAGACATGGGAGACCTCCAGTGAAAGGCACTAAAGTGGGACATGGTATGTCATATCAGAGGAGTCATAAGGTCAATGTTGCTGGATTGTAGAGACCATGGAAGGGATAAATATATGAATATATAATATATATTATAAATATGCATTTATATATTCATATATTATATAAGTATATACTTACAAATAAGTATATAAAAGGGATAAAACATAAAAATATATAAAAGACTAAAAGGTAAAGAAGGGACTAGGTTACAAAAGATTTTCAAAGCCAAATAAATGATTTTTATTTCAACCTAGAGGTAACAGAAGGACACTGGTGTATGTTTAGCTGGGGAGTAACCAATATGGTCAGCCTTATACTTTAAAAACATCATTTTGACAAGTAAGGGAAGGATTGACCAGAATCAAGAGAGACCCCAGCTAGAACACCAACCAACAGGCTATTTTAATAGTCTAGTTATGATGAGAAACTGTACCAGGGTGGTAGCTATATGAATAAAGAGAAGGTGCCATATATAAGAGATGCTACAAAGCAGAAATGACAGGAATTCACAACAGATTGGATATGTGAGCTGAGTACAAGGGAGAAGCTGAAGATGACACAGATTTTAAGGTGTGACCTTGATGACTGCGAGGATAGCGATGCCCTCACTAGTAATAGGAAAGTTTGGCAGAGGGAAGGGTTAGGGGAAAGATAATGAGTTCTATTTTGAACATATTGAGCTTGAAATACATACAGAACATCCAATTCAAGATGTCTTAACTGGCAGTTGGTAATGTGAGACTGGCGCTCAGGAGAGGTTATAGCTGAATAAATAAATCTGAATATTACCTGTACTGAGATGTTAACTGAATCCTTCGGGGCTAATGAAATCATCAAGTGAGATACTATAGAGGGAAAAGAGAAAAAAGGGCCAAGAATAGACCATTGGTGGAAAGTATTTATGTCTATATTCAAATTCACACGCACTCTTGTTTTGTTTTGTTTGTTAGTGCCATATACCCTGAAGCATTTTCAGCAGCTGAGGGGTTGTTATTACTGATTGTCATTTCTTGTACTTCCTCCCTTCCTCCTCTATTTCCCTTCTCCCCTTCTTGCCTCCTTCCTTCCTCCTCTTCCCCTCTTTGCTCTCTGATTTCTTCTTTCTTTTCTTTCTCCTTTCCCTCTCTCTTCCTCCTTTTTTTCTTTTCTTCCTTCCTTCCTCCCTGCCTCTTTCCCTCTATCCCTTCCTTCCTCCCTGGTATATCTTGCTTTTTTATGTATCACAATACAAAAGTATGCCACTCATTCTGCTATCCTCTGTGCCGATCTCACCATCACAATAGTTCTGAGCTGGGCAAACCTGCAACCATATGTTGCCTTGTATATGTCGACTTCTAAACAGTCAAATCTCATAACCAGTGTACAGAACCAATCAGCAAGGCCAATTTGCCAGCACTTTGGGGGTCCTGCCAAGCTTTCAAAGCTAAAGTAGTAATATTACAATGAATAAAATCCTTGCTATACATCACCTTGGCTGCCATTCCACTGAATTAATGTTGCTGCCTCCCATTACATGTGTGTTGATGCTGTATTGACTGGAGCAGGAGCTGGAGGGGGTAGCAACATAAGGGCATCATCATCATTGTTGTCATCATCATCATCATCCTTCTCCTTATCATCATTATACATAATTTTGCCTAGGATGAGCCCTAGAGACAAGATCAGACTGAGACTATTTGCCTCTGCTGTGGACAAACTCAAATGACAAATCCAAATAGAATTCCTAAATTAAACACAGCAGAAAACCAGCATTTCCATTGCTGTTGAAATGATTTCTTTAAAGTAAAAAACAATCTATTTGCTAGTAGGCCAACATGGAAATTTTTCATGGAATAAATCAAATACAAAATCAGCTATGATGGAAATGTACCATTTGATGGAATGAAACTTCTCTCTGTCAAACCTGATAGGCATTCTCATCAGTACTTAACATAGTTCAAAAAAAACTTTTTAAGGTGCCAGTAGTATGTCAAATGATATGATAACTTTCACAGAAGAAGCAACTCCAAGTGAATCAACCCAGTGCTTTCTGCATAGATTCTTCATCAACGTTTGTTTAATAAGAATATTGAGAGATGGATAATGAGTGGGAGGTTTTCATTAAATCCAAAGTATTTCACTAAAAGAAGATATAAATGTAGTACATCAGAATTGAACATTTTCCAAACTGTTATCTCATTTGATTCTCTGACACAAATGAACAAACACTTGGTTTAGTAGAATTGTTTTAAATTTTCCATATGAAAATTAAAAGAGAAAGTTGTGCTGCCATATTAAACATCTTATTTCTGTAATCGGACTAGACATTTAATTTCAATTTCATAGGATAAACAGGAATACACATATATATATGTATACATTATATATGAAACTGCTAGTGGTTATTACCACATATGTTTTGTAATTAATTTGCTTTTCACATGCAGTACACAGATGACAAGCAAAATGGATAGGTGAATGAACTCATTGTATAAGCAAACCTTCCATGCCTTTGGAGACCTGACATATTACAAAGCATTTATTTCCACTTGCGTCTTCCCTAGAAACAATGGTTCTAGAATACAGATACTAATGCTATTTTAAAAAACTACGCATTTAAAAAGTACTCTTTAAACTTGCAGATTTGATTTGTCTTCTTTCTGTTCAAGTGGGTTCCTTATGTTTGTATCATAATTCTACATTTTTTAAATCATTGATTTCACCCAAATTAGGCATTTTTTTTTATTGTTTGTCCTTCATTCTTGAAGAGAACCATGACATCAAGATGATGACATGACTTGACATGTCATGACTTTGATTTGAGTGAGGGAGGGCTGTGCAAGGTCATCAACCTCACTTTCTTCTCCCGAGCCATCTGAGTCCAGTGCCCTGATGTTCATCAGAACTACTGAAGATGGCCCAGGATTTAATGTGAGACCCTGACCCTTTCAGGCTAAGGTCTTATCACATTCTCACTTTGAGTGAGATACACCCATTCAATGAATAGGCTTCTTTAAGTTACTTAAGGAATGGCCCCTTTAATAAAAAAAAAAAAATCAAACTAGAAGGGGAAGACCCTCAGGGTTCCTGGATAAAAGAGAAACAATTACAATAATTACATTCACTCTGTGCTAGGTGGGTGGGGACTTGTTGTCCAGTCTATGAGCTCCAGAATATATTGGGTTTAAGGCTTGATCTTTGAGCAAGAAATGTAGACAGTAAACTCAAAGGAAAAAGGAAGCTTTTGGCCATGGAGTGTACCTTTCTCTGGCTACAGCAGGAGAGGACAGGAGAGGAAAGGAGAGTGGAGGAGCAGCCCACATTTCCACCAGACTGCATGATGATCAACTATTTAGAGATTTCCTGGAGACCTCCACTAAAGACCTAGTTCTCTGCCCCGTTGTGGCATGGAAGTGACATTGAATCCTAAAAAGAGTAGGCCAGCAAAGTAACTCATCTGGAAGGTCATACCAAAGTGGAAAGATTTTGAGTATATACCTTGTAATGGACTATCACCTGAATATCAATCTCTAATTTCAGAAAGACTCATTACCTGAAAGTCAACCATTAGGTAAAGATTTTCTTGGCCAAAACAAATCATAAGGACAACCAAAAATGGTGATGAGACTTGAACAAATATGAGGATTGGTTGAAGGAACTAGGAGTCTTTATCTTGGAGAAGCAAAAATTAAAGTAATACATAATAGCTGGAGAAAAAAACTCAGGGAAGATGTTAAAAACTTCACATAAATTAGATCTAACCAAAAGTGGAATGGGCTACCTCAAGAGGTGTTTAATTCCCCTGATTGAAATCAAGATGACCACTTGTCAGGTATGCTATACTAGAGTCTTGTTTTATATATGGGAAGAAATAGATAGCTGATGATGATCCCTCCAACCTTAACAATTCTAGGATTCTCTTTTCGGGATAACACAAGAATTATTGGGATCTTTCAGTACTAAGTCATTTCAACCTACTTTATCCAGTGAAGGTTCCAGGTGTGTTCCCTATAAACATATAGTGAAGATATATAATGATCAAACCCAGTATTTGGTAAGTCTCTCCAAGATCAGTTGGAAATCAAATATATATTTAAGGAAGGACCCATGTGTAAGACCCAGGAGAAAGAGTAGGAAAGGAAACATAACATAGATTATGCATTTATTCAACAAAACTGATCATTTAACTCAGTTAACCCTTAATCAACAGAAATCATCAGGTTCAACTGAAAACAAGTGGGTGAGGGCTTTTTCAAATCAACTACTATTTTTGTCTTCTGTTTTCCTTTTCAGAATTGTTATTTCTTTGAACATTTTTAATGTTCTGCTAACCTCTGTAGATACATGGTAAAAATACAAACTTCTCACAAGGAGTATGTCATATTTATAGCTATGTCCTTCATACCTGGAATGACCTCTAACCTCACCTTCATCTCCTTGAGTGTTTGGCTTCTTTCAAGGTGAAGCTCAAGAACTCTGTCCTGCATGTGGCCTTTCCTGTTCCCCTCAGCTGTGATTGCTCCCCACTAAAAATATTTTGTATTCATTTTGAATATATTTTGTGTTGATTTGTGTCCCTGTCATAGAATGTAAGCCTCTTGAGAATAAGCTCTATTTTGTTTTTGACTATGTACACCTAGCACCTACCACCATGCCCAATGCATGCTGAGTGCTTAATAAATACTTACTGATTGTTCTGTTGACTTTGGTCTAGATCAAAAGTTTATTTAATATCTTTTGTGTCATGGACCCCACTGGCGGTATGGTGAGGCCTATGAACTCCACAGGATAATGTTTTTAAATGCACAAAATAAAATACATAGGATTACAAAGGAAACTATTTATATTGAAATATGGTTTACCAAATTATGAAACAAATGAAAATAAGTTTCATGGACCCCAGATTGAGAACTCTCAGCTGGATATAGGACATTCCTGAATGCAGACCATAACTCCCAAGTAAGATCTCTGCTAAAGGAAGCAAAAAAAAAACTATAGAGGTGAACACAGAAAATAGTTACGGTAACATAATTAATATCCATTTATTTGCTGTGAAACCCTGCAGGTCTTCCCCTTCTAGCTTGATTTTTTTTTTTTATTAAAGGGGCCATTCCTTGAGTAACTTAAAGAAGCCTATTCATTGAATGGGTGTATCTCACTCAAAGTGAGAATGTGATAAGAGCTTAGTTGTTTTTTTACCATTTTCTATCATTGAGTAAAAATGCTTTATTCTTTTTATCATCATTATCATTCTTGTGATTTTAATTGTCATTCTCTTTTTCCCAAACTTTTCACAATACATTGTCTTCTTTTACGAACAGTAATTTTTGAAGTATGAATAATAGATTCAAGAAATACTCTTTCCCACACAATTCCAAACACTGCTGAATTGCATCTAATTTCCATATAGTTCTTAAGGTCTCATCTTAACTCATACCTTCTCTACCTCTTCTATTCAAATAACCATTATAGGCCCCAATCAGGTTTGATAGAAGTCAGATTTGGGGGTAAAGTATGTATGGTCTGCTGGTGAAGCCTCAGTGGGATTCAGCTAAGGCTATGTAGGCACATACATCCTATAACTACTAAGGCTGAGGGACAGCATAGCATTAGTCATGAGTCTATGAGTTTGGGAGTCAGAGGGTACAGTTTTGAGAAATAGTGTTTTGGGGGAACTGAGTGCCTTAGGAAAAGAGAAATTTCAATGAATGACAGGAAAAAAAAAAAGAGCTGTCCCTTGAATGTGTCAGGGAAGCTAATTGACCCAGTATACAGAACATGGGGCCTGGTATCAGAAAGAACTGAGTTCAAATTCAGCCTCAGACTGAATGACCGAATGAGCTGTGTGACCCTCGGCAAGACACTTAACCTTGTTTACCTCAGTTTCCTCATGTGTAAAATGAGCTGGAGAAGGAAATGGCAAACCATTCCAGTATCTTTGCAAAAAAACTCCAAATGGGATAATGAAAAGTACATTACAACTGAAATGACTGAACACAAGTAACAACAAAAATTGAATGTGTCAGTGAGAAATATGTGGAGATTCTTCTCATATATTTACTACTTACAACTACCTTATTAACAAATCAGACACGTTGTTGTTGTTTTAAAATTTTACAAATTTTATAACTTTACAGTTTAGGAAACTGAAGTTCAGAAATCATTCCAAGTAGTAATTTGCCAAGGTCATACAAGTAGCAAGTGGCAAAGCCAGACCCTGCATTATGCATAAGGAGGGTGGAGGAAGGGAAAAACACAGAAGAAGAGAAAGAAGACAGCAATTTTTTGAGTCTTTTTCACTGAGGAAGTGGTTGTAACGGTAAGAAAAATAGGAAAATCAGGAGGGAAGAGAAAGTGTTCAATTGTAGGTGTAAGTTTAGCTTAACAGAACATTCAGGTTCCAGTTTTAAAGTTAATCCTCTTTGTCAGGGAGAATATTCTCTTGCATTTTCTAAATGGTATTTGCATTGTTTCCCAGAACTATATCTTTGCTTCTAGTTGGAATGTCTTCCTGTCCCACAGATTCCTGTCTTTTTAGTAAGATGTGGGGATTTAACTTGCAGATTTCAGCCTACCAGCATCTGAACCTTGTAAAGTCTGCGCAGTACCTCAAAGAGCCTGAAGATGTTGCATTCAGTTTGGTAACTGCAGGAAATCTAAACAAAATGTAAGACATGCACTAAATCATGACCCGTGTGTTGACACCTGCTTAGTAAGGAAGTAAATGTCTCTACCATTTGACTTAGTGAGGAGAATATAACACTCTTTTCAAAATGGTTTCCCTGATGCAAGGTTTTTTCACTTCTGTGCCATCATTTTGAGACTGATCAACCTAAGTTTTCTTTTCATCCATAATAGTCATGCTGTTAAAGAAAACATAGACCCAAAAAAACCTCAAGAAAAATTTTTTTTAAAAGTATGCTTCAATCTGTATTCAGACACTATCAGTTCTTTCTCAGGGGATAGACAGCATTTTTCATCACAAATCCTTATGAGTTATCTTGGATCATTGCATTGCTGAGAATAGCTAAGTCATTCACAGCCGATCATCTTACAACATTGCTGTTACTGTGCACACAGTACATTTTACTTTCCATCAGCCCATGCAAGTCTTTCCAGGTTTTTCTGAGAGCATCCTGCTCATCATTTCTTATAATACAACAGTATTCCATCATAATCACATACCACAATTTATTCAGCCATTCTCCAACTGATGGGTATCCCCTAAATTTTTAATTTTTTACCTCCATAAAAGAGCTGCTTTAAATATTTTTGTGTATATAGGTCCTTTTCCCTTTTTTTAATTTTATGATCTCTTTGGGATATAGAGCTAGCAGTTGTATTGCTAGGTCAAAAGGGTATGCACGGTTTTATAGCCCTTTGGGCATAGTTCCTAATTGCTCTAAAGAATGTTGACCTATGTTTTTGTAAGTGATAAGATGAGGTAACTGCCTAGCCACTGATGAAGAAAATATGGATTTAGCTAAACTGGAGTCATTTAGGAGATTTTCTGAATCTTTGATCCTCCCAGCTATCAGCAACACCTAAGCAACTAACCCCAACTGAAGTGAAATGTGGACAGGGCTCACTGCTCATTACCTGGGAATCTGGCTGGATTGTTACCTGTACTCTCCAGGTAACTCTGTTTATAACTCTGTTTATATATTCACATTAATCTTGGTTTCTTTCTTTTACTCTCCATTTTGTTCAAGTTCTAATAATTTCTTATTACCTAAAGGGTTTTGGTTTGATCTCAATTAAGAAGTCAATTAATTTGTTACTGACATACTTTTCAATTCTTTGGCATGAAAAAATCAGCTACTAACAGGAAAATAGGGTTAAGAGACCAAAAAACAAATCAACAGTCACGTTATCATAATCGGGAGAGAAAGATTCAGAAAGCAACTGTGTGTGTGAACTTGAATGATTCTGACAACAATGCTAAATGCCTTTCTGATATTTGATTTGTTTTTCAATTTGTGTGCCACACTGAAATTTAGAGAAAAATATCAGATTATGGAGGGTGTAGGGAAAGGAAGGTAAATCTTTGAAAATTGCTAAATGTTAGTCTCCAAATCTGAGATCATGTTTCACATCATTTGGTAAGAAAAGAGAAAGCAATATAAATTTCTGTTGACTTAAAAAAAGATCCTTTGGAACAAGATGAGAGAAAAATATATAATTTGTATACCTTTGCTATGATGATGGCCTCAGAATAACTGGGTTAGTTCAAGCAAAAAATAATTTTTTTAATTAATGACATGTTCTTTCTTATTTGTAGATTTTTATATTTTCTATAATTTAGAGACACCTGTCATACAAAGAACATAAAGAAATGAAATCACTTTTATGAGTAGATGAAGTAATTCTAAAAACCCATTAATTTCCCACCTGTGCAATTCATTTTAATCTTGAAAGGGGAATAGCTAGACCAATATATATTCTTTTCCTTCATCAAAGGAAAAAATACTATTTTGTAATCATGTCAGCTGAATTTCAAAACATTTTTTCTTCAAATCAAAGAATTATGGAATCAAAAGGTCCCTTAGGGATCATCTAACCCAAGCACATAATTTCAGGGATAATCATGAGACAAAATAATACACAGTAAGTAGAATAAACCAAGTGAGGAAGTACTTCAGTATTAGCATGAATTAAATTATAAGTATCCTCTCTAGTATTTTTATCCCATTCTAGGATAAGAATGGATTCTAAAACTGAGGCATCTGGGTGACACAGTGAATAGATCATAAGATCTGGAGTCAGAAAGATTTGAATTCAAATCTGGTTTCAAACACTTGCTAGCTATGTTAGGTTGGGCAAGTTGCTTCCCTTCTGTCTATCTAACTTCTGTCAAGTAAAATGGGGATAAATATAGCAGCTACTTTACAGAGTTGTTGCAATGATAAAATCAGATAATATTTTAAAAGCATTTTGCAAATATTAAAGCACTATATAAGTGCTATTATCATCATTAATATCAACTAATAATAAAGTTAGAACATTTAGGGATTTAGTTGGGGCAGTATAAAGCATTATGGATTTGGAAAAAAGAGGGCCTGGATTCAATCCTGGCTGTTTACTTCCTACTTGTGTGACCTTGGGCAAGTGACTTCTCTCTGGACCCCACTTTCCTCAAATGATTATATGATTTTCCAAACTGAAGAACTTATATATACATTTAATAGGCCAATAAACAAAAGTTGAGTCTCAATCTGAAAGTAGTTCTAAGGATCAAAAATCTACAGCTGGGAAGGTCTTTAGACCTCATCTAGACCAGTGCTTCTTAAACTATGTGTTGAAACCTCATAT
The DNA here is from genome assembly GCF_028372415.1 of Notamacropus eugenii. Taxonomy (NCBI): domain Eukaryota; kingdom Metazoa; phylum Chordata; class Mammalia; order Diprotodontia; family Macropodidae; genus Notamacropus; species Notamacropus eugenii. The sequence goes on along the minus strand of NC_092873.1, from coordinate 213,151,640 downwards.
GAGGTCACAAAAAATTGGCAGCAGTAAAAGATTTCTGAACGTGCAACAACCAAAAATTAATTAAAAATCAAATACATAATGAATCCAAGGTGTTTCCAGCAGTGCTTGCTTGTGTTGCATCGGGCAACTTTACTGCAGCATTGTTTTTGAAAACAGAACATGAGCTCTTTGTACAGTGCATACCCTCAAGCCACATAATACCAACAAATGCTGCCTAAGTGTGAAAAGGGTTCTCAAGTGGAAAAAGTTAAGAAGTCCTGATCTAGACCAATGAATCTGAGGACTTAAAGCTGAAAGAAATTAATTTTTTTGTCCAAAGTAACACAGGTCAAATTGCGTTGCAAAGTATCAGCGTCCTTAAATCCAGGATTTGAACTCCCAATCCAATATCCAATGTTCCACTCCATCATATACATATATTTAACTATTTCTGAGAAACAGAAAAGAGAATTTAAAATCTACACGAGGTCATTCTCAAAAGAAAACACATAACATCGTGAACCTTTTTCAAGTCTAATCTTTTGAAACCTGAGACTCGACTTTACTACATACTAGAAATTCAGTCCAGTGGTAGATTGTTTTACAAGAAATCACAATAGCAACCAAAAGTAAGCTACAATTAGTCTGTGTTCTGTTTTTCTGAGAGGAATTGGAGGTGGCAAAGTTGAAAAATAAAATAGTATTTTCCTTAATGTCACAGTTGGAATGTTCTAACGGATGCATTATCACATCATGGCCATTCGACACTCATTTTAGCTGGAGAGAGCCACAGACCCCTTGCTTTTTCTGTTCATGTTATGGGGGCAGGGTGGGGGGCCAAGCACAGCATAATTTTCCCAAATGCCATTGTGACTCATTTCTCTTGTACTATGGAATAGGATATTTAAGAAGAAAAGAACTGAATAAATTTTACATTGAGCTGCATATTTTACTGAAAACCGATGAGTTGGAAGGAAATTAATTTTGATACCCCTCCCCCCCCCAAGTCTGTTCTAAATGGTCCAAATATTCTTTACTGGTAAAAGTATTATAATGAAAAAGGAATGACCCACTTGTATATTTCCCTTCTGAAAGAAATAATAATACATCTTATATCCTTAAACATGTGACTATTATCTAAGCATTATTTTGTATCTTTATCAATAAACATGAAAAACATCATGAAAGCTCTTACAATAATAATAAGGAATGAAGATATCTGATATTTACACAGTACGTTACCATCTGAAAAACATTTTACTTGTATCGTCTCACTTGACCTGTGATCATTCCATTCAGTTAATAATGGAAGGTAAGTCCTTGGGAAGATATGAAATGTAAGGTTAAAGGATATTAAAATTTTATCTTATACAACTCCTGGCATAAATGGCCACAGGTGTTGTTTTTTCCCTTCCCTTGAAAAGATATTTTTTTTAATGTGAACACTACATTAATAATTGTTTTAGACATTGAAGTATCCAAGGAAACATGTTTCTATTGTCCAACTGTATCTGCAAATGAAAACCTATTTATCCTTTAAATTGCTTCTGGGTGAGGAGCTCAAATACAATCACAAGTTAAATCAAAAAGCAAAAGTCAGCCCAGCATAGTGACTCAGAGGACTTCTCCAGCTTTAACCCCAGAAAGGACTCAGGACTCTGGGTCAATGTTTGACCTATGATCAGCTACCTCATGGTGAAAATTAGATAAGTTCAAATGCTTCTCCCCTTGTATCCTCGTGACTCCTTTCAGGTTCCGGGGCTTTTGGATGATGTCTCGAGTGGACTGAGCAAAGGCATGAAAATTAGATTGAGACTGTCATGTAAAGGAGATTGTAGCTTTTTTGTTGTTGCTGTTTTAGCACACTTTCAACAGCTGAAATTAATGTGACTTGTCAACTGAAATATGAAAGCCACAGCAGGGGACACAAAACAAAAATATAGGAAATTAGAGAAGCATTAGTGCTACACTTGCCAGTTCTAACAAAACTGAAAGTTTGTCAAGGATAAATTTGCAAAGATTTTCTCATTTACCTGGAGAAGGACTTGGTCTAAATTATCATTAATAATCGTTTCTTTCAAATTTTTGAACAGTCTTCTTTCATCCCAAAATAGATCATTTGGTCTTTTTTTATTTCTAAACATAAGGAAATTAATATAAGTTAATGACTTCAGAGGATTTACCAGTGATTCCCAAATGTATGTATTCTAGAATGTTAATTATTATATAGAAAACTTGCCCCAATATACATTTCAGCTTCCCTATTCCTCAGTCTTGACACATAGGAACCTTCTACTCTAGCCAGACTAGCCTACACCCCATCTTTATAAAATATTTTGTATTTTTTTTTTGCTATCAATCATATGTTTACCCCTGATCAATTCCAGGGATTCATATTCTTGGATCTTTTCACTCATTATGAGTAACCAATCATTAAACATTTATATAGCATACCCTATGCTTATATACCCATATAAGAATATGAAGGTATAAATGAAACAAGTCCTATCCTCAAGCTGCTCATATCAGAACAAGAAAAAACAATATGTAACAGTTCAGTAAATATAAAATATATTCAATGTAAACACAAGGTATTAGGAAGTCATTAAAAAGTTTCTTATAGGACAAGGTTTTTGATTTCAAGAGGCAATGGAAGAAAGGAAATAAAGTTACTTAGTGTCTCTTATGTAACAGGCACTGTGCTAAGCACTTTATACATTTGAGCTCATCTATTTTGTGATTAGATATTAGCTCCCAACCCATACCCTGAGATGAAGATGCTAGCACTATCTTTATTTTACATTTGAGGAAACTGAGGCAGAGAACAATTAAATGATTTGCCCAGGGTCACTCAGCTAGTACATGTCAAAGGTGGATTTGAAGTTAGGCCTTCCTGATTCTAGGCCCAGCATTCTGTCCACTGTGCTACTTAGCTGTCCGGAGAAGAGAACAGACTGCAGAGACCAGGCAGGGGATGCAGGATGTGCAAGGACAGGGTCAATAAAAGAAATGCCACATGTAAGAAACAAGGAACCATAGTAGAACTGTAGAGAGATATCAGCCTTGAGTTCTTAAGGAAAATAAACTAAAGGTGAATCTGTTACTTTTTGTACTAGATCCCTAAACTTCAATCAATGCCTCTAAAGATCTGTGAGTTCACTGGCATGGATTCTATCCCTTCACCCATTAGAACCTCTATGCATTGCACTGATTAAAAATATTCACCTCCTGGCAAGCATCTTTCCAATGATAAGCTACTCCATATTAGCTTGGTTGGTTCTTGACTGAAGGTCTGTCACCAGACCTGTAATCCAAATCTTTCTACCTTCATACAATCTGTCAGAACTTATTTTCTACCAGCATTGACTTTGGAAACCAAGGACATTCCATGCCAAACTGAGGCACTGGAGTACAACTTGGAAGGGTGAGGGCCCCAGGGAGGGTATTTATTGTAAACTATATTTTTCAATTATGGTACCATAAAAAATTAAATGCTTTTTCATCTTTTATATAATTATATGTATATTATATTACAAACATGGACATTTGCAGGTGCTCAGTAATTAACCACCCACTGTTCTCCAACATGGATTACTTTGGGGAAGTAGGGCCAATTATTTCCTTGAAAATCAGCTACTGAATGCCCATGTATCCCCAGCACTTAGAGTAGCACCTGACAAATAGTAGATACTTGTAAAATGTTAATATTGATTAATTGACCACAAGATAGACATATGCACTTCTCATTTTTATCCATTCCTTAACAAAAAGCAACTACGTGATTCTATAAGGCATTTAAATTGACTTATTTGTACAAATGTGATAATGCTAGATCATATAACCAATAACTTTTCTTTTGATAAAGAATTATAAATTAAACCAGAAAAAAAAAGTAAAAACCATCCATCAATCTGGGGTTATAAATCTTAGTTCATTCCTCAAAATAAAACTAATTTGGATTTAGCTAAAATTAGTGTGACTATATTTTGTAGAGACTAAAATAGCAATCATGATATAATGTACATAGATATATATAGATATGTACTTAAAGCTATTGCAATCTTGGAGCAGTCTATTGGGTAAAGGATAAAGTTTCAGCCTTTACAGGTTTCCTGGATTGTGTGGGTGTGAGTAACCTTTACTGTGAATCTGAAGTCATTCTTTTTGTCATTTGCATTTTCTCATCTCTGACTAATTTGTCCCTCTCAGTAGCTATTTGCAGTTTGTATTTGAGTAGGATGTTAAACCATTCAGTAGGTTTCCTTCTTTGAGCCCACAATTGATGAAACTTAGGCAAAATCTGATAAGGAGCAAACTAGGGGGAAAAAAACAAAACAAAAAATAAACCTCAGACTAATTTGTTACAAAGATTGAGCTTCTCTTCAAGGACTGATTAAAAACATCCTCAGGACAAGTGAGAATTGGCCAGGAGGGTTTCCCTGAGTATTTTGGCAACGGATTTTTTTCATTTAGCACTGGAAGATTTAAAGATCCTATAGAGGTAAGACAATGAGCCGTCACTGGACGATGGGCAGGATGCTAACAGGTATCTAGCAAGGATACCTGGGTGATAGGAATGATTGTCAAAAAGGAGCCTACATTGATTATATAATAGATTCTCCACTCCGAAAGTTTATTCATCACCATCAAAGGGACAGTAAATAATTTTGGAAATCAAAAAGACTAGAAAAAATTCTGTCATTAATAAAAGAATAGTTTCCCCAAGCTTCTGTAGAAGAGAAAAAATGGGGCTGATTAGAAAATATTCTGTCATTTCATCTATGATATTTTTAGTTTCATGATGAAGAGGTGACAGAAAAAAATGAAGATATATATGATAGGTACTTTACATAGATGGCTGAGTCTATTGTGTTAGACTAGAAGTCAGGAAGAGCTAAGTTCAAATTCATCTTCAGACACTAGTCATGTGACCCTGGACAAATCGCTTAGACTTGTGTCTGCCTCAGTTTCCTCAACTGTAAAATGAGGGTAATAACAGGACTTACCCTGGAGGATTGTTGTGAGGATTAAATGGAATTATATATATATATATATATATATATATATATATATATATATATATATATATATATATATATATATATATATATATATAGTACATAGCAACCTTAGAGCACTACATAAACAAGGCAAAACCTAATATGAGGATACTTAGGTGGGACGTTACCAAAGATTACCACTCACCTTGAATAAACCTGATTCCATCTGATCTCAAAAGCTAAGCAGGGTGGGAAGTGGTTAGTACTTAGACAGGAGATGACCTAGGAATATCAAATGTTGCCACATTACACAGGTCAGTGTCATAATGGGAAAAAAGCTGGAGCTGGAGTCAAGAACAGTAAAGCTGAAATTCTCCCTCAGTCACTTATTGGCTATGTGAGCTGGAACAAGTCATTTAACTGCTTTATGCCTCAGTTTCCATCCCCCCAAAAGTCACATGAAGCAGAGACCTAACCTGGTGAACAACCCAGCATAAAAGTATTCTAAGACACTTTTAGATCCAGTCAGTAAGGAAACATCATCAGACGGAAGAGAATTAGAAAGTGAGCAATAACTGAAAATTTTGGGGAGGGGGAAGAGTCAAATACCAAAGATTTCAGAAAGAATAAAACTCAAAGACCTTGAATATAAGCAGATAAGTCAACAGAAACAACACTGACAAAAAGAAATATGGCCTCTACTTTCAGTAAATAAGTTCAATCATCTATAAATAAAACTGTGCAACAAAAGAAAACGATCCAACACTTGATGAGACAGAGGAACTTGAGGAAGTTGAGAACATAGAACTCAAAACTTTTTTAAAGTAGTTCAAAAAAAGAAATAAGAATTATGAGAGCAGAGTTTATCCCTCTTTCACAGAAAAAATAGTAGGCAGAATGGAAAAAAGAAACTTAAATCTGCAATGGCAAATCTCATCAAAGAAACAAAAGATTGGAAATGCAAGCACACAGAAGTGAAGGACTATCTAGAAGAGGAGAATCAGAAAACAATAACATTAAGAGAAAACATGCACACTATCTAAAGAAAACCGACTGTGTCAAAGGATGCACTGAGGCAACTTAAGGATCAAAGGACTCCCAGACAAACACGACAGGATGAAAAAACTTGAATACTAAATACAAGAAATAATATAGGAAAAATGCACAGAACTTTTGAACAGAGAAAATAAAATAACAATTTAGAAGATTCATAGTTCATCTTCAGAAAAAAACAGCTGTCAATTCAATAAGTTATTTTCTTTTTAATAATTTACTTATTTTTAATTTTTAACATTCACTTCTATAAGATTTTGAGTTTTGAATTTTCTCCTCTTCCTTTTTCACCTCTTCCCCAAGATGGCATCTGATATAGGCTGTATTTATACATTCACATTAAACATATTTTCAGAGTAGTCATGATATAAAGAAGAGTTCGAACTAATGAAAGGAACCATAAGAAAGAAGAAAAAAACAAAACAACAAAAGTAAAGGACAGTAAATAGTATAGTTCCATCTGCATTCAGACATATCTAGCATTTTACATGATGAGTCTTTTGGAGCTGTCTTCAATCTTTGCGTTGCTGAAAAGGGCTAAGTCTGTCATCACACACTGTGGCTGTTACTGTGTACAATGTTCTCCTGGTTCTGCTCACTTCACTCAGCATCAGTTCATATAAGTCTTTCTGTGTTTTTCTGGTCTGCCTCTTCATCATTTCTTCTAGTGCAATAATGTTCCCTTACATTCGTATACCACAACTTGTTCAGCCATTCCCCAATTGATGAACATCCCTTCAGTTTCCAATTCTTTGCCACCACAAAAACAGCTGCTGTAAGTACTTTTGTACACGTGTCCTTTTCCTGTTTTTATGATCTTTTTGGGATACAGTTCTAGAAGTGGTATTGTTGACAATGTTATAACTCTTTGACCATAGTTCCAAATTGCTCTCCACAATGTTTGCATCAATTCATAACTCCACCAACAATGCATTAGTGTTCCAATTTTTCCACATCTTCTCCAACATTTACCATTTTCCTGTTTTGTCATGTTAGCCAATCTGATAGCTATGAAGTGGTACCTCAGAGTTGTTTTGATTTACCTTTCTCTAATAAACAGTGATTTAGAGCCTTTTATATGACTATATGACTTCTATATGACTATTTTTATATGACTATAGATAGCTTTAATTTCTTCATCTGAAAACTGCCTGTTCATATCCTTTGACCATTTATCAATTGGGGAATGACTAGAATTCTTATAAATTCAATTCAACAAAGCTCTCTTTATATTTTATAAATGAAGCCTTTATCAGAGACATTGGCTGTAAAAATTATTTCCTAGCTTTCCGCTTCTATTCTAATCTTGGGTACATTGGCTTTGTTTGTACAAAAAGTTTGTAATTTAATGTAATCAAAATCATCCATTTTGCATTTTACAGTGTTCTCTATCTCTTCATAAATACTTCTCTTCTCAATAGAACTGACAGTTAAATTATTCCTTGCTCTCCTAGTTTGCTTATATTATCAGTCTTTATATCTAAATCAGGTACTGATTTTGACTTTATCTTGGTATAGGGTATAAGATGTTGGTCTATCCCTAGGTTCTGCCATAGAATTTTCCAGTTTTCCCAGTAATTTTTGTTAAATAGTGAACTCTTATGCCAGAAGCTGGAGTCTTTGGGTTTTTCAAATGGTAGATTGCTATGGTCATTGATTATTGTATCTTGCATACCTAATCCATTCTACTGATCATATTTCACTCTGTTTCTTAGCCAGTACCAAGCAGTTTTGATCATTGCTGCTTTAAAATACAGTTTAAGATCTGGTACTGCTAGGTCACCTTACCTTGCATTTCTTTTCTTTAATTCCCTTGATATTCTGGACCTTTTGTTCTTCCAGATGAATTTTGTTACCATTTTTTCTGACTCTATAAAATAATTTTTGGCAGTTTGGTTGATTTTGAACAAGTGATTTAATTTAGGTAGAATTGTCATTCATTATTATACTAACTTGGCCTACCCATGAGCAACTGATATTTTTCCAGTTGCTTAGACCTGACTTTATTTGTATGAAAAGTATTTTATCATAGTAGTCATATAGTTCCTGGTTTGTTTTGGCAGGAAGACTCTCAAATATTTTACAACATCTACAGTAACTTTAAATGGAATTTCTCTTTTTATCTCTTGCTGTTTTGTTAGTAATATATAGAAATACCAGTGATTTCTGTGGGCTTATTTTATATCCTGCAACTTTGCTAAATTTGTTTATTATTTCAAGTAATTTTTATTTGATTCTCTAGGATTCTCTACGTATACCATCATACCATCTCTGTTCTTCGGTTCTCCAACCTGGCACCAGAAGTTCAAAGAGCTGTTATGTTGGTGCTACAGGTTTGATTTCTATTGTTCAATTTGTAGTTTTTCAGTTGAAGATTTCTGTAGCCTTCAACACTCCAGGATTTGAGGGACTTGTGCAGTTGAGTTTTATTTCTTTTTCACAATTATTTTAAAATTAATTTTGTTAAATATTTCCCAATTATATGTAAAAATTTAAAATACCTATTTTATAATGTCTACAGTAACTTTAAATGGAATTTCTCTTTTTACCTCTTACTGCTTTGTTAGTAATATATAGAAATGCCTGCAATTTATGCAGGTTTATTTTATATCCTGCAACTTTGCTAAATTTGTTTATTATTTCAAGTAATTTTTATTTGATTTTCTAGTCTTCTCTAAGTATATACATCATATCATCTGCAGAGAGTGATAGCTCTGTTTCTTCTTTGCCTATTCTAATATCTTCAATTTCTTTTTCTTTTCTTATTGCTAAAACTAACATTTCCAGTACAATATTGAATAACAATGGTGATAATGGACATCCTTGTTTCACCCCTGAGTTTACTGGAAATGCTTCTAGTTTTTCCACATTACATATAATGCTTGCTGATAAGATTCTACTTATCATTTTAAAAAAGACTCCACTTATTCCCCTGTTGTCCAGTGAAAAAGAGTAAGTTCTAGAAGTCATCAGGAGAAAGATCATTGAAAGCAAAGAAATGAACATTCAAATAATTTGAGACCATTTGGCATCTACCAGAAAATGAAGAAAGAAATGGAATAATATGTTCTGAAGAGAAGTGGAGCTTAAGATGCAGCCCAGTTTGACCTACCATGCAAATCTAAGCTTACCTAGAAATGTTAAAAGATGAATGTTCCAATAAAAAGAGAGATGCAAAATATTCTTAGAAAGAAAACCAGACCTAAAGAGATTATTTACTTCTCAAGCACCCTGGAGAATAGAAATGAGGGAGGGGGAAACTGACACATCAACCAAGGATAGCAACAAGAGAGAGACAGCAGAGACACATTCTAAATGTAAACAAGGAGACAGGGAAGAAGAAAGGTGTCTCCCGAAGGTAAAAGTGAAATGGTAAACCTGGAGCATTATGGAAAGAACTTGGGGACATCCTGCCTAAAACTGACTCAATGTTTTGTGGGGGATTGAATTATAAAATGAGAGAGTATGTGAAAAGGGACTAGAGGAGTGTGTGTGTGTGTGTGTGTGTGTGTATGTGTGTGTGTGTGTGCGTGCACATGTATGCATGATACACTTGACTCAAATTAAAGACTAGAAATAAGGGGAAGATGACTCCTGTGGTCTCAGGAAGAAAAGAGTCTACAGGAGCATAAGGAGGGATGAGGGGGAAATGATTCAAAAGGTGAGGGGGAAAGGAAGGAGGCCTTGCTTTGGTAATAGGAGAAGATTGCCCTGATAAATGCCCTTCTGAGTGAAGGGACATGTTCTGTGAAGGGAGAAGGGGACCTAGCACTGGGTGTAGTGTGGGGGATTTGATACTTTAAAGACCACTTTCCCCACTTCAGGGTGTATAGGGGGAGCTGGAACTTCAGGGAGCAACTAGCACCTAGAGAAATAGCTGGGTATGGACCCAGGAAGGAAATTTTGAGGCAAATTGAGAAAAGAATGTGACCACAAAAGCATATAAGTCAATGGTGGGCTGAGTAATAAGGGACATGGGGTGTGTGGGGAGAATCCTACCATGTGCCAGTACTTTCTCTGACACCTGCAGGAATTGGAATTTTTCTGACAGTAAGGCAAAATGTAAATCTTCAGAACAGGACAAGCTCTACAAGACAGTGGCAGAAACTCTAGAGGAGAGGGCTTCGAATGGATACCCTGGAAATTTTGATTGCAAGAGGAATATAGAAAATAGATTAGATAATTTTGGGGGTCATGACACAGAGAATCAAGGCCAAGAGTAGACTAAAAGGAAGGATGAGATAAGTCTTCTTTGTAAAGGGGTAGGAAAAATGAACTTTTTTTAAAAAGCAAGGGACAGAACTACTTGAAGGGGAAGAAAGGAAGGAGGAAGACTTAAAAAAAGCAGGGAGAATTATATGACCAGATAAAAACAGGAAAGAAAAAGGAACAAATGAGAAAAATTCATAGGGAAAGAGGTAACAAATAAAAGGGGGTGATGAGAATGAGGGGAAGAGAACTAGGGTGAGTATGGCCACTTTAAAAAAGATTAAACTGAAGTCAGTAAAGCAACATAATATTGTTTTCACAGAAAAAGAGGGAAAAATCCTAACTTGAAAAACTCTAATATTAGAGACAAATGGAAAAAAAAATATATCTCACCTCTCATAACTTTAAATGTGAATGGCATAGTTTAACAAAATTAAAAAGAGTAATACATTGGATAAGAAAATAAAACCCTATAATCTGCTATTTATTTGAAACTTTTCAAAAGATATATACAAAATGAAATTGTGGAGATCAAAAAAAATTTACTATGCATATAACATGTCATATACATGCCATCATGGTATCTGCAAAAACAAAAATAAACATTGGGAAAAGGGGGGGGAAATAACATCATGTTGAAAAGTTCCATACACAACAAACCAAAATCAGTAATAAATTTATGCACTCCAAATGTCACCATTCAAATTCATAAAGGAAACATTACTTGAACTACAAGAAGACATACACAGTAAACATACACAGTGACAGGAGACTTCAATATCCCTCTCTCAGTTTTGAAAATCTAAAAGAGTGGCAAATAAGAAGGTAAATATGGAACTAGAGTTGAAAGACTTGCAGCATCTTCTCAAAGGGACTACAAAAGAATATAAATATTTCTCAGCACCACAAGGAACTTTTATCAAAACTAACCATGTATTAAGGCAGAGAGATATTAGAAACAGATATGTAAAGACAGAAATACTTAATATATCTTTACAGGCAAAAATATAATTAAAAAAAGATATTTGGTTCAGAGACTACAAACAAAAAACACAGACCTAATGGAAATTTAAAAATGCATTTTTAAATAATGAAAATGAAGAACAAGTCATAGAAAACATAGATAGTTGATATGACTCCTTGTTAGAATAGGAAACAGAACTTTTTGTTGTTGGGAAGAACTGGAAAGAAAGAAAATATCCATTGATTGGGAAAGGGAGGTAGCTAAGCAAAATGTATTAAATAAATGTAATGAAATATTACTGTGTCATAGAAAATGATTAAGATTACAAGGAATCATGTGGGGCATGTGAACTGAATCAAACTAAAGAACAACCAGAAAATCAATTTACACCAAGACAATATTTATACAAATAAATGGAAATAAACAAAACTCCATGCAATCATAATGACCCAGTTTGGCTCTAAAAAAAGTGATGAGAAAAATTGCCTCCTTCCTTTCATTTCAGAGGTGACAGATTTCATTTGTAGGATACTACAATCACAGTAACAGAACTGATAGATTCTGTCTATTGCTGTTGTGTCATTTTTGCTGAACAGATTTTTTTTTGTGCTCTTTACTTTTTATTATGATACAGGAAATGACTCCCTTGGTAGGGTAAGACAAAAGGATATACTTGGAAATAAAATGATATCAATAAAAAAAGAAAAAGAAAAAAGAAAGGAAATGTTAAAAACCTTCAAGGAAATAGGACTTTTGGTAGAAACAAAGCAGTCAACAATATCTGCAGCTTGTCAATATGTCAGCTATTGTGAAGATTTAAAATATTTAGAAAATAAATGGGGATGAAAAGGAGGTAAAAAAAAGAAAACATGATATGTTCTTACAAAATTGGTTGGTTAAGGAAATCATTTACCTAAAAAGTCATAATTGAGAGCAGACACAGGAATAAAACCAATTAGATATTTAGGAAATATCTACTTTGTGTAATGCACTATTCTAGGGATACAAAAGTGAAAAATATCCAGTCTCTGTCTTCAATGGATTAAATTATCCAATTTAATACAGAGACTGAGGTAGTTAAACAAATAATTCTAGTGTAAATTAAATAAGAAATGTGCATGAAGGAAGTAAAGAAAGAGAGACAGAAGGCTTTGAAAAATGGAAATATCCCATATATCTAAGGACTCAGGGGAAGTCCTCATTGAGGAAGTGAAAATCAAACTAAACCTTGAAGAAAGGAAAGAATTTTTTAAAGTGGAGCTAGGGAGGGTTATGGAATCCAGAATGTTCTGATCAGAAAAGAAACCAAACAACAAAGTGGTACCTTTTACTTAATTATATTCATTTTTTGCAAGAGAAGGCTTCTCTTTGGGAGTAAGGGCTAAGTGAGTAAACCTAGCAATGAAAAAAAGGAAAATTAATAAAACAATAAAATTCATAGCAGAAAAATAATTCACAAGGGGACACAGAAAATTTTTGTTAATTACTATGTTAAATTTAATATGCATTCAAAAACTATATAACAAGTTCACATTTTCACATGGAACCTATTTTTATTAACCTTTTCTCTGTTGAAAATATTCAGATTTGCTGATTAAGTTTATAATAAAAAAGAAAATTAAAAGGAAAAAAGAGTTCATGTAAGGCACTGACTCAAGGTAACCAAATTTTTACTTAAGGCAGAGCAAATGGAACACTGACCAAGAGGCCTAGAACCACACCAGGAATGAGTACCATCTAGAAGCTCCATTGACCACTACCCAGGAAATGCGTTATTCTTTAAAGCATTATAAATAGTGCACATATCTCTCTATGAAAGATGTTTACAGTAAATGCCATAAATAATAAATATTTAAAAGAAAAGCTAACTAAAATCCACGAAGATCAGGAAAATAAGAAATATCTGTAGGGTATCTTCTAAAGTAATTTTTATTTTATTTCATTAAGTAATATCCAATTATATAAATACAAAATTAATAACCTATTTTTTAAATTTTGAGTTCCAAATTCTCTTCCTCACTCTCATGCATCTTCCCTGCCTGAGAAGGCAAGAAAATTTATTTCGCTTATACATGTGAGGTCATGCAAAACATATTGCCATTTTAGCCATGTTGCAAAAGAAGATAAAAACAAAATAAAAGAATAAAAATGAAGAACGTTTTAAAAGTATGCTTCAATCTGTATTCAGAGTTCATCCCTTTTCTTCCTGGAGACAGCAATTCTCATGATGGGTTCTTTGAAAGTGTCTTGGATCACTGTCTTGATCAGAGTATCTGAGTTTTTCATAGTTGATTATCCTTACATTATTACTGTTACTATGTTACTGTTACATTATTACTGTTACTATGTTACTGTTACATTATTACTGTTACTATGTTACTGTTACATTATTACTGCTACTATGTTACTGTTACATTATTACTGTTACTATGTAACTATCTTTACATTATTACTGTTACTGTGTAGAATGTTCTCCTGGTTCAACTCATTTTTCTTTGCATGAGTTTATATAAATCTTCCCAGGTTTTTCTAAAACCATCCTGATCATCATTTCTTATAGCACAACAGTATTCCATCACAATCACATACCACAACTGGTTTAGCCATTCCCCAACTGATGAGCATCCTCTCAATTTCCAATACTTTGCCACCACAGAAAGAACTACTATAAATATTTTTGAAAAATAGGTCCCTTTCCCTTTTCTTTGATGTATTTGGGATACATATCTAGTATGTAGATATTTCTGGGTCAAGGGGTATGCACGATTTTATAGCCCTTTGGGTATAATTTCAAATTCTTCTCCAGAATGGTTAGACTGCTTCACAACTCCACCAATAATGCCTTAGTGTTCCAATTTTTCCACATCCTCTCCAGCATTTGTCATTTTTTATTTTTTCTCATGTTAGTCAATATAGGTTTGAGATATTATCACAGAGTTGTTTTAATTTGCATTTCTCTAATCAGTAGTGATTTAGAACTTTTTTATGTGACTAGTGATACCTTTGATTTCTTCATCTGAAAACTACCTATTCAGATAATTTGACCTATTATCAAAAGGAGGAGGAATGACTCATAATTTTTGTGATTTGTCTCAGTTTCCTGTTTTTGAGAAATGAAGTTTTTAGCAGAAAACCTTGATACAATTTTTTTCAGTTTCCCATTTTCCTTCTATTTTTGGCTTCATTAACTTTGTGTAAAAGCTTTTTAATTTCATGTAAGCAAATTTATCTATTTTACTTCTTGTCATCCACTTTATTTTTTGTTTGGTCATAAATTCCTCCAATAGATCTGAGAGGTATATTTTTCCATGCTCCTCTAATTTACTTATGATACCATCTTTTATGTCTAAATCATTTATCTTGGCATATAGTATGAGATGTTGGCCTATTCCCAGTTTCTGCTGAACTGATTTCCAGCTTTCCCAGCCATTTGGTGGATCCTTACCCCTCAAAACTTGGATCTTTGGGTTTACCAAACACTAGATTACTATTTCTTTTAGTACCTAATCTATTCCACTGACATACAACTCTATTTCTTACTTAGTATCAGATTGTTTTGATGACTACTGCCTTGTAATATACTTTGAGATGTGGTACTGCTAGATCATCTTTTTTCTTTACATTTTTTATTCATTCCCTTCATATTCTTGACCTTTTGTTCTTCCAGATAAACTTTGCTACTATTTTTTCTATCTCTATGAAATAATAATAATATATAAAGTACATATATATGTGTGTGTGTGTGTTTATGTGTGGGTATAAAATAATAAAATAAAATAATTATCTGACTTTTTTGTTATGACAATAAATTGACTTAGGTAGAATTGTTATTTTTATTATTGGTTTGACATAACAATGAGTAATTACTGCTTTCTTAATTTATTTCTTTATTTGTGTGAAAAATGTTTTGTAATTGTGTTCATATAATTCCTGGCTTTGTCTTGGCAGGTAGACTCCCAAGTATTTTATATTTGTCTGCATTTATTTTAAATGAAATTTCTCTTTCCCTCCTTTCCTTTCAGGTTTTGTTGGAAGTATATAAGCACTAAACTATATGTGTAATTAAATGATTCAATCAAAAAGAAATGATTGATCAATAAGTAATTATTATTTTACAATATAGAAATGTTGATGATTTATATGGGTTTGTTTTATATCCTGCAACTTTGCTGAAATTGTTGATTTTTTCAAGTAGGTTTTGAGTTGATCCTCTAGGATTTTCTAGGTATATCATTATATTTTCTATGTGACAGGTAAAAGAGTAAATGACTGCGGAAATGAAGGCTCAATCTCCTGAGCATATTGATTTATTCAGCAATATATGCCACTTGTCCAACAAATTGATAGCAGACCTCCTCAGCTTAAGCCTGGACCCTGAATAGAGGAGATAAACTTTTATACATTAAAAAAAGCGATTAGTCACAAAAGACCAATTAATTAAAAGGAAACACTACATTAGGTAATTTGATTTCTAATTGGATAAAAATTAGAGACTTTTGAAGTTTAGAAAGCAAGAATGAGCAAGTGTAGTTCCCTGAATTTTAGAAAAAGAGATGTCCCACTCCTCTCAACTCTCTGTAAACCATCAAAGGACCAACAGTTTGATCAGTACAGGGCTAATTTTCAGATGAGACATGGTTTTCTTGAGACATACAATTGGGAGAAAACTTCTTGCATCAGTCTTTGGGTCTGACTGTTTCTGGTCAGCATAACCTAGGTCCTTAATTAAGTGTCTCTAAAAAGCAGGTAGAGGTGATTCAGTTTCCCAGTTATGTAGAGCTATGTTCAAACAACAAAATAACTTTTCTTTTAATTCCCACAACTGAATAAACTTTTCTCATAAGACAGGATTTGAACTAGACTCAACACTGAATAGAAGTGGAATTTAAATCATATGATTATCTCAGCAGATGCAGAAATAGCCTTTGATAAAATACAGCACCCATTTCTATTTAAAAAAAAATCTAGAGAACATAGGAATAAATGGAGTTTACCTTCAGATGAAAAGAAATATTTATCTAAAACCATTAGGAAGCATTATTTGCAGTGGGGATAAGCTAGAAGCTTATTTACAATTAGGGGTGAAGCCAGGATGCCCATTATCACCTCCATTATTTAATATTATACTAAAAATATTAGCTTATGGCAATAAGAGAAGAAAAAGAAATGAAAGGAATAGAATAAGCCATGAGAAAGCAAAAAGATCACTCTGCAGAGGATATGATGTTGTACTTAGTCAAACAAAGAATCAACTAAAAAACTATTTCAAATTATTAGCAACTTTAGCAAAATGGCAGGATACAAAATAAACCCACATAAATCATCAGTATTTCTATATTACCAGCAAAGTCCTGCAACAAGAGATAATAAGAGAAATTCCATTTAAATTAACTACAGACAACATAAAACATTTGATAGTCTTCCTGCCAAGACAAACCCAGGAACAATATGAAGATAACTATAAAACACTTCTCACCCCAAGGAAGTCAGATCTAAACAACTGGAAAATGTTAATTGCTCAAGGGTAGGCCAAGTGAATATAAGAAAAAATGACATTTCTACCTAAATTAATCTATTCAGTGCCATACCAATCAAACTATCAAAAAATTATTTGATAGAGCAACAAAAAATAGCAACAAAATCCATCTGGAAGAAAAAGACCTCAAGCATAAAAAGGGAAAACAAGAAAAAAATGTGAAAAAGGTGGTTTATCTGTAGCAGATCTCAAACTGTATTATAAAGTGGTAATTGTCAAAACAATCTGGTACTGACTAAGAAGAGTGATGGATCAGTGAAATAGATTAAGTATAAATAACAGTAAGGTAAATGGCCATAGTAATCTAGTATACAATAAATCCAAAGATTCAAGCTTTTGGAACAAAAGCTTATTATTTGGTAAAACCTGCTTGAAAAACTAGAAAAAATATGGCAGAGACTAGGTATAGACCAACATCTCACACTGTACACCAAGATAAGGTCAAAACAGGTACAGGATTTATACACAAACGGTGATAGCATAAGCAAATTAAGAGATCATGTAA
Organism: Notamacropus eugenii; assembly: GCF_028372415.1. Lineage (NCBI taxonomy): Eukaryota > Metazoa > Chordata > Mammalia > Diprotodontia > Macropodidae > Notamacropus > Notamacropus eugenii. The sequence continues at coordinate 213,134,394 of NC_092873.1, read as the reverse complement.
TAGTTTAACTGTCAGATTTATGGAAAGGAAAGGTTTTAGGACCAAAGAAGATACAGAGAGCATTACAAAATGTAAGATAGATTGATTATATAAAATTAAAAAGTTTTTAACAAACAAAACAAATGCAACCAAGATCATAAGGAAAACAGAAAACTGGAGAAAAAATTTGCAACAAGTATTTCTGATAAAGGTCTCATTTCACAAATATATAGAGAACTGAATCAAATTTATAAGAATTTCATTCCCCAGATCATAAATGGTATTATTTAACATTATAGCAATAAGACAAGAAAAATAAGTTGAATAAAAATACGCGATGAGGAAACAAAACTATTACTCCTTGGAGATGAGGGAATTGATGCGATTAGCGCAGCACATGGTCTATTGTGGTAATTCTGCCTTCCTGGTATAAACCCCACCTACTCATAGTGTATGATCTTTCTGATATATTGCTACAATTTCCTTGCTAGTATCTTATCTAAAAAGTTTCCTTGGAAATTCATTAAGGGAAATAGACTATAGTTTTTTTTCTCTGTTTTTGCTCTCCCTCATTTAGTTATCAAAACCATATTTGTAAGGGGCAGATAGGTGACACGGTGAATAAAGCACCAGCCCTAGCATCAGGAGGACTTGAATTCAAATGTGACCTCAGACACTTGACACTTACTAGCTGTGTAACCCAGGGCAAGTCACTTAACCCCAATTGCCTCACAAAAAAACAAAAACAAAAATAAAAAACAAAAAACAAAAAAACTACCACATCTATGTCATAAAAGGATTTTGGCAGGACTCTCATATTTTTTCAAATAATTTACATAGTATTGGGATTAATTGTTTTTTAAATGTTTGGTAGAATTCACACGTAAATTTATCTGATCCTGGGGATTTTTTCTTAGGAAACTCATTGATAGCTTGTTAAATTTATTTTTCTAAGATAAGGTTATTTAAGTAAACTATTTTCTTTTCTGTTATCTGGGCTACCTATATTTTTGTAAATATTCATCCATTTCACTTGGATTATCATTTTAACTGGAATATTATTGGTAAAATAACTCCTAAGCACTGCATTAATTTCATCTTTGTTAGTCATCATCATTCATTGCCTTCTCCATTGCAGTCACCCTTTTCACTTTTTTAAAACTACTAATTTGGTTTTCTATTTAGTTATTTTAAAAATCAAATTAACTAATGGTGTCTATTTCATTTAGTATCTTCACAAAACTAGCTCCTGTTTTTATTTATTTCAATTTTTTACTTTCAATTTTATCAATTTCTACTTTGATTTTTCAGGATTTCTCTTTTGGTATTTAAATGGCGTTTTTTAATTTGTATTTTTCCATAGTTTTTTTTTTAGTTGCATAGCCAAGTCATTGATCTGCTCGTTTTCTCTTTTACTGATGTACACATTTAGAGATAGAATTTTCTCCCCAAATAATGCTTTGACTGAATCTCACAAATTTTGGAATGTTGTCTCATTGCTGTCATTCTCTTTAATGAAATTATCCATTGTTTCTATGATTTGATCTTTCATCTACTCTTTCTTTAGGATTAGATTATTTAGTTTCCACTTAGCTTTTAATCTATGCCTCCATGGTGCTTTATTAAATGTAACTTTTTTGCATTATGATTGGAGAAGAGTATATTTAATATTTCTTCTTCTCTGTATCTTGGTTGAAAGATTTTTATGCCAATACACAGTCAATTTTTGTGAAGCTCCTATGTAGAGCTAAGAAAATATATACTTCTTTCTGTTGCCATTTAGTTTTCTCAAGAGATCTGTCATATGTAATTTTTCTAAGATTCTGTTCATTTCCTGACTTTATGGTTAGACTTAGTTAACTCTGAGGTAATCAACCAGAACAGTTTTACTGTCTGTTTTCTCTTGTAATTTATTTAATTTTTTCTTTAATAATTTTGATGCTATGCCATTTGATACATCTATGTTTAGTATTGATATTACCTTATTGTCTATGATTCATTTTAACAAGATGAAGTTTCCCTGTTTATTCCTTTTAATTAGGTCTGTTTTTGCTTTTGCTTTTTCTGAGATCAGGATTACTATCCCCTGGCTTTTTCTACTTCAGCTCAAGCATAATAGATTTTGCTCCAAACCCTTCTTTTAACTCTGTGTTTCTCTATTTCAACTGCTTCTTGTAAACAACATATTTTTGCATTCTGGTTTCTAATCCATTCAACTATTTGCTTCTGCTTTATGGATGAGTTCATCCTATTCATGTTCACAGTTATGATTATTAACTGTGTTTCCCTCCATCCTACTTTCTTCTGTTAATCCTTTTTTATTTTTATCCTGTCCCTCCTCTAAAGTCTGTTTTGCTTCTGACCACTGTCTTCTTTTATCTGCCCTTCTTTTCATCAACACCCATTTCTCTTATCCCTTTCCCTTCCTACTTTCCTGTGGAGTAAGGTAGATTTCTATTCAGGGCATCCCTCTTTCTTGTCTATCCATTTCTTTACACCATCTCAGCATAACTGACTTATACCTCCACCTCTTTCTATGTAGGATCCTTCTAACTATCCTAATAATGATTATGTTCTTAGGGTATGCATGTATTATCTTTCCATATAGCAAGGTAAACAATTAATCTTATTGAGTTCCTCATAATCTCTTTCATGTTTACCTTTATTATATTTTATAATATGTTATATTTTTCTTGTCATATTTAAAAGTCAAATCTTCTTTTCAGTTCTTGTTCTTTTCAGTAGGAATGCCTGAAAGTCCTATTTCATTGAACATCTATTTCCCTCTTAAAAATTAAATTCAGTTTTGCTGAGTAGATTATTCTTAGTTGCCATCCTACCTCCTTTGCCTTCTGGAATTTCATATTTCAAGCCATCCACTCCTGTAATGCAGTGGCTGCTAAATCTTGTGTGAGCCTGACTGTCATTCCATGGTATCTAGATGGTTTCTTTCTTACTGCTTAAAGTTTGGGAGCTCTAGAATTTGGCTATAAGGGTCTGGGGAGTTTTCATTTTGTCATCTTTTTCAGGAAGCAATCAGGGGATTGTTTCTATTTCTATTTTACCTCAAATTCAAGGATATTGGAGCAATTTTCCTTGATAATTTCTTAAATTATGATGTCTAGGCTCTTTCTTTGATCATGGTTTTTAGATAGTTCAGTAATTCTTAAATTCTCTCTCCTCAAACTATTTTCCTGGTCAGTTTTGTTTTCTGACAAGATATTACACATTTTCTTCTTTTCTCTCCATTCTTCCTTGTTTTATTGTTTCTTGATGCCTCATGGAGTCAGTTTCCACTTACCCAATTCTAATTTTTAAGGAATCACTTTCTTCACTGAACTCTTGTACCTTTTTTTCCATTTGGGCAATTCTACTTTTTAAGGAATTATTTTCCTTAGTGAATTTTTGTATCTCCTTTCAACCAATTCTGTTTTTCAAGGTATTATTTTCTTCAGTATTTGTGTGCCTCTTTTGCCAAGCAATTAAATATTTTCATAATTTCCTTCCTTTGCTTTCATTACTTTGCCTAATCTTTCCTTTACCACTATTAATTGATTGAAAATAATATTTAGCTCTTCCAGGAATTCTTGTTGCATTTATGTCCAATTCACATTTTTTTTCCCTTTGAGACTTTGCTTGTAGATTTTTGACAATATTCTTGTGAGTTTGTGTCACCATAGTAGCTTTTATATGATCAGGTTATTTTGTTGTTGTTGTTTGCTCATTTTTCCATCCTATTTCTTGATTTGCAGTCTTATATTAATGTACCTGGTGTGGGAGTGTAGGAGGGATAGCATTTTTTTGTACGGCTATTTTCAGAGCTAGTTCTAGAGGTTTGGAGGTTTTAGGTTCTTCCAAGAGGGTGTAAACTAGGAAGATGTGTGGGCACTGTTCTGTTCTGCACACTTATTTTTATCCAGGAAAGGGCCTGATCCCTTGAGATTTCAAGTAATAGTGCTCCTCTGGGCCCTTCTTCCCTTGAGTCTAGAAGCAATATTGTTCCTCAACTTTAAATGGGCAGTACTGAGAAGAAAAAAAAATCAAAGCTATCAGTAATCACATGAAAAAAAAATACTCTAAATCATTGCTATTTAGAAAAATGCAAATTAAAGCAACTCTGAGAGACTACCTCACACCTATCATATTGGACAACATGATAGAAAAGGAAAATGATTTGCTAAAGAGATGTGAAAAAAATTGGGACACTACTACACTGTTGGTGAAGCTGTGAAGTAATCCAAACATTTTGGAGAACAATTTGGAACTACTGTAACTCAAAGAGTTATAAAATTGTTCATACCCTTTAACCCAGGAATACCACTACTGGGTCTGTATCACAAAGACATCAAAGAAAAGGGAAAATTATCTATGTGTACAAATATTTATAGAAGCTCTCTTTTTTGTGGTGTCAAGAATTGGAAATTGAAGGGATACTCATAAATTGGGGAATGGTTGAACAAGTTCTGGTACATAATTGTGATAGAATACTATTTTTCCATAAGAAATGATAAACAGGATAGGTTTCAGAAAACCCTGGGAAGACTTATATGAATTCATTCAAAATAAATTGAGCATAACCAGGAGAATATTGTACATAATAATAGCTATATTGTAAGGATGATCAACTGTGAAAGACTTATATGCTGTGATCAAAACAATGATCCAAGACAATTCCAAAGAACCAATAATGAAAAAATGCTATCTACTTCCAGAGATATCTGATGGATTGTGAATGCAAATTTAAGTACACTTTTTTTAAAACTTTATTTTCCTTGCTTTTTTTTTTTTTTGCCTGTTTTCCCTGGCAACATGACTAATATGGAAATATCCTTAGCTTGACTTGATGTGTATAATTGAGAGCAAATTGCTTGCTTTTTCAATGGGTGGGGAAGGAGTAGAAGGGAGAAAGAGAATTTGGAACTAATAATTTTTGACAATATAGTTTAAAATTTTCTACATGTAATTGTGAAATGTTTAACAATTAATTTAAATGTTTTTTAATGAGACATATGTATTTTTTTAATTGAATTTGTGGAATTTCACTTTAACTATACATGTTTGTAACTGGTTTTGTTTTTCTATTATTCTTAATTGGGGGATTGGAAGAAGAAGATGAGAATTTTTGATCTTTGAAAAAATTAACAAAACATACAGTTGGGAATCTGAAGAACTCAATACCAGAAAGAAGAAAAAATGATTAGGTAATAATTGAGTTCTCAAAGTAAAACAACTGCTGGATCTGACAGATTTATAAATAAATTCTAACAAACATTTTAAAACCTCTTCAACTCTAATCTATAGAAACTACTCTATAGTAATTGACTGGTACTCTATCAGAATGTGTTAATAACAGGAATGTGTAGGGATGCAACAAAGTAAAACTATAAATAATATCATTAATATAGAGATGAAAGTGAGAGGAAATAGTTTCGCCTTTGACCCAGCAGTACCACTTCTAGGTCTATATCCCAAAGATATCATAAAAATGGAAAAAGGGCCCACATGTACAAAAATATTCATAGCAGCTCTTTTTTGTAGTGACAAAGAATTGGAAATTGAGGGGTTATCCATCAATTTGGAAATGGCTAAACAAGTTGTGGTATATGGATGTAATGGAATAATATTGTGTTCTAAGAAATGATGAGCAGGAGAACTTCAAAAAACCTGGAAAGATTTATATGAACTGATGCTGACTGAAATGAATAGAACCAGGGAGAACATTGTACACAGTAATAGTCACATTATGTGATGATTGACTTTGATAGACTTAACTCTTCTCAGCAGTGCAAGGATCTAAGACAATTCCAAAAGACTCATGATGGAAAATGCTATCTACATCTGGAGAAAGAACTTTGGAATCTGAATGCAGATGGAATATACTGTTTGTTTTCCTTTTCTTTTGTTGTTTTGCTTTGTTTCTTCTTTCTCATGGTTCCTCCCATTAGTCCAATTCTTCTTTATATCATGACTAATGAGAAAATATGTTTAATATGAGTGTATAAGTACAGCCTATGTCAGATTTCATACTGTTTTGGAGAGGGGGAAGGAGAGGAAGTGCAGAAAATTTAAAACTCAAAATCTCATGGAAATGAATGTTGAAAACTAAAAATAAATTAATTCTTTTTTTAAAAAAGTTAACAAGGAAGACAGAGAACAGTGCTGGGCAGTAGGAAAGCACCACAGTAAATTATAAAGTTCTTTTAAGAGTTGCATGGCACGCTCCAAGTCAACTTGCAAATACAACAACAAAAGAGCTATCCAGCTGGGGGAGGGGGATATACCAATACTTTGTGGTAGAATATTTAATTAATTTAGACCCCCAATTTCTGATGATCTAATAGCATGAAAAATAAATGTTATTTCCACCCAAAAAAAAAGAGAAAATATTTTCATTAATTTCAAAAAACACATATTTAATTTAAAATCAAGTTATCACAAAAGTATAGTATGGTTTATGCATGTAATGCTTGTATATAGAACCATACATTCACTTTGAGGAAGCTGTAAGAGAGATGCAGAAAATCCATAGAAGAACAATACAGGCAATGAAGTCCATTAAGAGATTTCCACATTGTAATAATTTTTAGAAATTATAATTTGTTACTCTGGAAATAAAGTGCTCAGAAGTCATTGTCTTCAAATAAAAATTAAAAATCATTTTCATTGAAAGGGGGGAAAAGACAAAAGGGATGGTTTCTGAGAATTTTGAGATTTGTGTAAACTGATGCAGAGTGAAGTGAGCAGAACCAGGAGAATAATCTATATTTTAGCAACATAATAAAAATGTGTAATATTTAAAGACTTAAATACTTTGAACATAAGGATTAACAATTATCCCAGAGAACAAATTATGAAGAATGCCACCTATATTCTGACAGAAAGGCAATGGAATAAATATAGAGAATGAGAAATGCATTTCAGGGTATGGCAAATAGGAAAAATTGTTTGTCTTTTGATGCATATTTGCTTCAAAGATTTTGTTTTTCTTTTTTTCCATCGGGTGTGAAAACTGAGAAGCTAGTGAAAATAATTCAATTAAAATATAAGCTACTATGGCCATGACAAATTAGATTTATTAGAGGAAGGAAAATTAGATTAACATTAGGAAATTATTCACACAGTCAATGTCCTATGATTGTAGAACAGCTGAAAAAATTGTGACATATGAATATAGTGAAATATCATGCCATAAGGAATTGTTAAGAATGCAGAGAAACACTTAGTCTTCTATAACTAATACAGAGCTAAGAAGTCCGAAAAAAAAAAGAAAACCATGTAAAATGACCAAAACAATCAAATGAAGATAATTCTAACCAGCAGCGAAACTCAGGAAAGGAGCAATGGACAACGCTGGTTCCATATCCTTAAAGTTAAAATACACATCCTTCGTTTGTTAATAATCAATTAACTTCAAGAATGGAAAGTAACACACTGGCAATCACAACCACTCTTTTTTTGTGGTTTTGCTTGATGGGCTACTATAAGGATAATTGTTTTCTGGGAAGTTACTGTTTCAAAACAATATAGCAATAAAAACTTGAATAGAATTAATGTTGTTCTTTGAGGGATATGATGTTGCTTAGTCATTCCAGTCGTATCTGACTCTTCTTAACTCCATTATATATTTTAGACCCTAATAAATGTATATTTTTTGTGGTTCCTATTCAGTTGTTTCAGTCCTATCGGACTGTGAACTAATTTGGGGTTTTCTTGGCAGAGATACTAAAGCAGTTTCCCATTTCCTTTTCCAGTTCATTTTACAGATGGAAAAACTGAGGCAAATAGGTTTAAGTCATGTCTAGGGTCACATAGCTTGTAAATGTCAGAGGCCAGATTTGAACTCGGGAAGATGGGTCTTCCTGACTCCAAACCCAGCTCTGTATCCTCTGTACCATCTAGAGGTCCCAAAAGATATGTATGTATATATGTGTATGTGTGTGTATAATATACATTATATATGTGTGTGTATATATGTACAAATATACATGCATAAATATAAAAGTTATAACATCTATTTATAAAAAATCACATAATCTTAAAGTATGGACCTCAGAAAGTATCTAATCCAATTTATGCTTGACCAAGAAATCCTTCTAGAATATTCCCAACATACAGTGTGCTTGAAAATTTCCAAATAGATTTGCCTGCTTGTTGTTTCCTCCATGGTACTGTGAGCTGCTTGAGGATGGGAATTTTCTTTTGCCTTTTTTATATCTCTAGTGCTTAGCACAGTGCCTGTCACATAGTATAACTACCTGCCTCACCTCCAGTGAAAGGGGATCCTAATCCCACCCTCAATGGAGCCCATTTTACTTTTCAATAGGTCCATTTATTAAGATTTCTTTTCCTTGTGTCATGCTGAAATTTGTCTTTTTTGCTATTCCTCCATTTTGAAATAGCCTTTGTTAGGAATAATAAGTACAGAAAGACAATATGAATGTGTGAAATCTGTATTGTCAAAAAAAAATTATCCAAAAATTCAACCTTCTAATTTAAACATCATCATGACGATCTTCCTATAGTGTTAAATATTCTGTTAACAAACAACATAATGTGCTATATGTAATTTCCCTTCTTCTTCTTGCTCAACTTCTACTGGAGGTGCTAAGGATCAAGGGCAAAAGATCCAGGTATCTAGGGTTGGAATGTGATGAATTAGACATGAAGGAAATTGTAAAAGGCAAAGAAAAAAATCTAAGTAGTTGCAATGGTGCTATAAGAAATAAGGAAGTCAAGGTTTCAGAGAAATCTGAAGAGACATACATCTACTGATGTGAAGTAAAATGAGAAGAACCAGTAAAATAGTTTATAGTATCCAATGACAAACGACTTTGACAGATATAAGATCCCTGAACAATGAAATGACCAACCACAATTCAAGAGGACTTATGATCACTGACCCACTTTCTGACAGAGAAATGATAGACAGAGGATGTATATTACACATTTGAGGCACTAATTTATTTGATTATGTATTTTTGTCTCAAGAGTTTTGCTTTTCATTCTATTTTGGGAGGCAGAGCATGGGAGAAAGTAAAGCTAGATTTTAATTCATTGAAAAAATAAAATAAAAATTTAAAAATAATTGTTGAAATAGGAAATAGCAGACGTTTAGGAAGATAAAGAGACTAGCAATGTTCTTGGCATCTCTGGCAAAAATATATTGTACTGAGAAATAAATGAACTTATTAAAACTGGAAAGAGCTATACAGACCTAGTCAGGAAATGATATTTCTCTCTCTAACTCAACTCAGCATCTACTGTGTGCGCTGTTGATTACTCATACCATGAGTCATCTGAAAATAAAATTTTCATTCATGTTAATGTAAAATTAAAGACCCAATGAGAAGATATACAGACAGGATTAGTTGGTTTAATTTCACTGTAAGAGTACATATTTAAATAGGAAGGAATATTACATATCATCTAAACTGACTTTCTCATTGGATGGAGAGAGCCAGACATGTCAGATGAGGTGGCCTCTGTCACAGAATTAGTAGAATTGTAGTCACCATTTTCTTATCTATTTCCTTAATAAACCATGAAGAGTCAAGATTTCAAGTCTGAATTTCCTTAATAATTTATATCCTCCTACTTCATCTTATTAAAATGTTTTGCTATTTGGATTTGTTTTGTTTTCATTTTTTAAAACATTGAATATAAGCTACATACATAATTTAATTTTCAAGTGAAAAATCCAAGATTTTAACATAGCTTTATTTTTATGAACATCATTACCACTACCTTATTGCTATTCATTCTTTTTAAAACACTGTTTAAACAAAATCTATCAATGCTAATTTTGGCACTTCAATATTCCAGCAAGCTCAGCAGAAGGCACCATTTTTATAGAAGTCTTTTCAGAACACAGTTTCCAGGACAGGGCATAGGGGAAAAAAAACAAAAGGAAAAGTTTTGGCTTTCTTTCAGCCAAAAGTCTCTTTTTCTTCTTATAAAAGTGCTTACTCTCTCCTGAAATTAATGAATTGTCAGTGGCTGCTGGGAATGAACCAAAATCTTTAAATAAGGAAGGGGGACCCCTAGTGTTGGCCTGGAAAAACTCAATTGGGAAAACCTACCAACCAAGCTCTTAAAAGTTTTCTGAGGACTGCAGTAAAATGAATGAATAACACCAGTTATTTACATCTGATTTACTTACCTATATTCTCTGTAAACACATAAACATTATTATTATTTAAGATATTATTAAACTGCTTAAAATCTTTCAAGTGACAACATATTACCTGCTCCCTAATCTATCCTTTGCTTGTAGAGGGTACAAATCAAAAAAGACGTTTAAAAATCACGAGGAAACACACAAATGGGTGAGCGAACAAACAGAGCTAGTCAAGTGAAAAAGGTGCTAAGTATAGGCTCAACCCTCCATTGCGGATGACAAATCATGCCCAGTTCTCAGCATTAGCACAAGAGTAAAGTATTTGTCAGGGGAAGTTGAGCAGACAGACTCGCCCACCATCCTCGTATTTATTGAGTAGAAAAATTCCCCTTCACCAAGGTCAAGGTCAGCAGTCCTGTTGACAAGGGGAAATGCTTCAGCCAACATCAGGTTCTCATTTGTGACAGAGGAAATGAAAGGAGGGCAAAAGTGCCTCCATGCATCATTTAATCTCATTGTCACTCCAGGAGACCATGACGGAAAGCAGGCAATGCTCAGAGAGGAGAGATTTGTAATCAAGAAGGAATTGGGAAAAGGGGAGAAGTGTAGAGTCTGTCCCTGTCTTGGAGCTTTTATTATCGCTGTTTATTAAAGACCATCACTGTGCCCTGGCTCTCCAGCAGAAGCACAAGGATATAGCAGCAGGTTGGCCTGCATCACTTTCTTCTCAAGTTTTAGGATGATAAGATGCTGAGATGGAAGAAGAGTCACCAAGGCAGAGGTAGTGCTGAGGTAAGCTCTGATACTTTCCCTCATCCATCCAGGCTGGACAAAAAGAGGAAGATTAATGGAGTAAAAAGGAGAAGAAGTAAATTGAATATGATGATGAAATGGCAGTTTAATTTGAGAGGAAGAATTTAAAAGGGCAGTGATGCTTCTCATGTTAAGGAGGAAGGCTGACACCTGATCCATCATGAACGTAAGATATTGAGTACATAAGTCGTTTATTTACCATCTCTTTGTTCTGATGGGAAGAGGAAGCCCAGGGTTGTGAATAGAAAACCAGGCTTGGATCCAGGAGCCACCTCAGATACATACTGCCTGTGTTACTCTTGATCTCCACGTGCATTCAGTCACTCTCTAAAACTTTAAGTTGCAGAGACCTGTATTGGAAGATGCAGTTTCCTCACTCAGAAATATCTATACCAATGAAAGTACACATCTAGTCTGTATTCACTATCTTGTTTTGATGGCATCATAAAAAGGAAAGGGAAGAGGATAAGAAATGAGGAATAGGGAAAAGAAAGGGAAGGGAATAGGAAAAGGAAAAGGAGAGGATAAGGGAGGAAATAGGAAAGAAAGGCTAACAGGAAATCAAAGGAAATAAGGAAGGGAAAGAAATAGGAAAGGGGGAAAGCAAGAAAGAGTCAAAGAGAAAGAAAAAAGAAGGAAGAAAAAATTTTAAAAGAGAGAGAAGGGGGACAGGAAAGAAGACCAAAAGAGAATGAGGAAAAAGAAATAAGCAATTAAGCAGCATTTGTTAAGTGCCAGTCACTTTGATGGGCTCTAGGTATATAAAGACAAAAGGGAAACTACCTATAGTCAGAACTTCCATTATATCTATCTAATATGTATATATTAATATTTTTTATATTTATGTATTACATGTATATATGTATATTTTATAACATACATGTATATATTTATATATTATATACAAAACACATGCAAAAGCAATGAAAGCTTTAAGGAGAAGAAACTAGCAACTTTGGGTGAGGGTATAGACTATGAAGGACTTCCTGTGGAAGTTGGCACTTGAGCTCAGCCTTGAAGGAAACCAGGGTGATCAAGAGACCAAAATGAGAGAGAAATCATTGTAGTCATTGGAGACATCCAGAGAATAGGCACAAGGATGGGAGGGGAAGTCCCATGTATGAAAAGAACAAGAATGGTAGTTTAGCTACACCAGAAAATTGATGGAATGGAAAGGTTGGATAGGAATAGATTGCGAAAACCTTGTATTGCCCAGCAAAACCTAATATTTGATCCTAGAGGTATTAGGGCCATAAAATTTTACAAAATAGGGGAGAAACCTGGTTAGACTTTCACTTTAGGAAAATCACTTTGGAAGTTATGTGATATATGGATTGGTGAGTATAGTTGGAAAGAAAGCCCAATAAGGAATCCATTGCAATAGTCCAGGAGATACATGATGAAGGTGAAGGGAAGGGAAGAGAAGGGAAGGGAAGGGAAGGGAAGGGAAGGGAAGGGAAGGGAAGGGAAGGGAAGGGAAGGGAAGAAAAATAAGTGGGAGGAGGAATGAAGGAAGACCAACCTAGCTTGGTGAGTATACTAGAACTCTTATCTTGAGTAATATAAGTGCTAATTCCACTAGCAATCTATTTTTGTTCCAGAGAGCCAGGCTTTCTGTTAATTATATTTTCTACTCTCAAAATCCACTTGACATTGCAGCACCTTTTGCTGAACCTTTTTCTTAAATGTGGTTTTCCTATGTCTCCTGTGGTCACTGCTGTTTATCATGGTCTCCTTAATGACCACCAAAAAAAAAGGTATCCCCTATAGTTACACAGACAATTACTTCAATTCTGGACAACACAGATGTTGTCCCTCTTTTAATTCTGTAATTATTTAGAACACAAATGCTAAATTATTTAAAATTAGTTTAGGGAATATTTGTATTTATGGAGGAAAAGCAAAGTCCTAATGCTGAGATTATTCTCTATTTCACAAATCTTTTTTTTCCTTTCTTCAAGAAGAAAGAAATGTCTCCAATCTGCCTCCTTGTTTTATCTTCTAAAAGCCCATTCCAACAAATTACCTCAGCCTGAGATAAGTTTCTACAAAGATAAAGTCCCCAGAATCCTTTTTTTTAATCCAAAATAATATGGCTATTACAAGTATGTCCCCTTGGCAACAAAAAGGGGAACTTTAACAGACAGCATTGTGTTCTCTCTCTTCTGGATACTGTCCATCTCATTAAAGACCTTACAAAATTTTGGTTAACAAAATACAATACTCCAGGTGCATTCTGACCAGACTAGAGCACAGTTGGATCATCCTCTCTATTCCTGAAAGCTATTCCTTTCCTCTGGAAAGATAGGTTAGTTTTAGACATTTGTCTGCCAGAAATATCATCATGCCTATTATAGACATCCAAATTGCCACAACGGTTTTTCTCCTCTACTTTCGCTTTATCATATTCCACTACTTTCCAGCTTCTTATGGGGTAAGGGAGGGGCATTTCCCCTCTGCTTCTTTACATCCATTTTCTTCACATGAAATCTCATCATCATGCTATTAATTCAACTTTGGATACTCAGTACCTTCCCACCTCCCTCAGTCTCCTCTCCTTTCTGATTGGAAGACTGGAGGGAGGAGCACTAAATTTCTCCCAAAGATTTCCTTTATCCAGGGCAAGGACCTCCATATTCCAAGTAACTTCTCTTTGACCTGTAACTCTGTTTGGTGTGAACTACTGGAACATAATGCCTTTGGTCCAGGTCCACCCTGATACCCACCCCCTTTCCAACCTAGTCTTGTGTGTTGTCTTCTCCCATTAAGATTGTAAATTTTTTTGACAGAAATGACTGTCTTTTTAAAATTTTCATTGCTTAGCATACAACTCCTGGCACATAGTAGGTGCTTAATAAACTGTATTAATAAATTGGATAAATTGTATTAATTAATAATTAATTAATTGTATTGATATATTGGATAAACTAGCATATTGTTGAGAATAGTTAACATGTTTCTAGGTGGTAGAAATTTCTAGTTTATAGATAGTTATTGAAAAAACATAGGCACCTGAAATACATGCAGCCTGTTTTCCATTGTGATGAAGAAAACATACACAATGACAGTCCAAAAAAAAAAAAAAGTAGTTCAGACAGGGGTATAACAGAGGAGCATTTCCCATTGAAAAACTCCCCCCACCCACCCCACAATGTGTTATGCCTTAAATACTAAGTGACCAGCCAACAACAGCTTCCCTTGCAAGCCATATTTTACCAAATCTTGTCAGACTCAGAGCAAACCTATTCTTTGCTTCTTTTGTATCTCTGCCAGAAAAAACCAAAAACTGCTAGGTTCCCCTCCAAATAATAAGAATAATAGAAAGGAAAAAATAAGAAAAATGTTATATGAACTTTTAAAACTTTTCAAAAGTTCTTTTGAATTTAACTTGAGAATCAAACTTGAATAATAACATTATTCTATCTCTTCCCCTAAACCCAGTGGATTCATTCCAAATAGACTTAATGTAACACTTTGAATTTTCCTTACTTTCCCACAATGTTCCTATGCAGACTAAGGACAAAACATGTTTTCCTAGCAAGTAATTTTCCTTCAGGTTAGGTTTTGTAGAACTCAATACACATTAATAGAAAACAGTGAATTTCTGTACCATTAGCATTATCCATGGACTATGCACAATTTTAAATTTGAGACACATCTATTAAAAAAAAAAAAGCAGACATAGCACATTGCTTCAGCTCAATGTTCCCTGTTCAGTTTCATCTCCCACCTGAACAGATAATGTGTCATAAAGCAAAAGTGGAGGCAATGACATTGGATTAAAGTGACAACAACAAACAACCACAGCAACTCTGGACTCTATGTATACTTTCCTCAGGGGAAAAAATAGAACATTTTTCTGATCTGTCTTTGTAATCTAATCTATTAGCTAGCAAATAACCATTTTATAAAGAAGTACCCTCCAGCACTCCTCCATTGATGATTTGCTTTTAGAAAGTTATTAACTCTGATCACTATGCAATTTTTAGTCCAAACAAGTACATCAACTCAGAGCTTCCTAGTTTAATAAACAATCAAACAAATAAATGCATGAAACATTGACCAAGGACAACAGACTCGCTTGATTTCGTTTTTTGCCAAATCTATACCACAAGCAAAATTACTTGTGGACTTGGAGTTTTTTGAAATATGCTTTTAATCACTTCAGCATTAAATATTAAGTAGGAAACTGTTTTGATCATTTACCTGATTCTTTATGGTTTGATCTCCCGTGTGTGTCTCCATGCACACATGTGGGGTTCTCTGCTGATGGAAATTTAATTCATTGCCCTCAGATGCTTATGTGTGGCACAACTCTGATTTACCCAAACTGCAGAAAAATCTGCTCTCTCTGCTGTGCAATTAGAAAGAGGGGATGCTAAAGGGAAGCAGCCCTGAAAGTATGGTTCTTAATAAAAATTGCGCCTCGAGGTTTGTATCGTCCTTCTTTCACCTCTCTCCCCGCCTCATCCCCTTTGCTCTCACTCCTTAGGGAATATTTGTTCTTAGGCTGCCATATGCTCCTCACGGTGGTTACAGTGGCCTATTTCTTTTGATCTTGGCCACAGGGCTCTACTGTTAGCTGGGCAAAATTTAATCTCTTGCCTGTATGAAGAAAATAAATATAGGCAGCTTGTCGGAGCCAGAGTCATGTATGAAGATAATTCCTGGTGCCAGCTATAAAGAGTCTTTCCCAAATGAGATATGGTGGTCACCATGAATCAGGGCCTAGAACCACTCATGATTCCTCTTCTGCCCGTTGTTATATGTGGGAATATGTGTACATGGAATTTTCTTTGTCCTACTCTGGAATTCCATCCAATCTCTCCAAATTTTATCCAGGCTCACTTGGCTCTGCTCTTTAGAAGGACCTCAAGTCCATGTTTCAGGAGGATGGGCTTTATGAGTGGCAGATGTTTAGGCAGGATAAGAGGATGGGGGGGAATTGGGAGACAGAACAGCTATCTTCAAATATTCAAAAGGCTAGAGGAGAGATTAGACTGGTTGTGTTTCACCCCAGAGGCAGAATCAGAAGCAACGGGAGGACGTTACAAAGAGGAAAATGTAGGCTTTATGTCAGAAATTTCTTTTTCTGACAATTAGAGTCTCTCAAAAGTGGACTGGTCTTCAGGGTTCCCCTCCTCAGAGGCCTTCAAGCAAAGGTTGGTTAACTACTTGTCAGGCATGCTATAGCCAGGACTCCTTTCCAAAACGGGTTCTAGCAGATGGCTGCTGATGTCTATTCTGTTTCACAAATTTCACAAATTCTGTCATTCTATGATTCTGAGAAGAAATTGATCAGTCAGTCAATAAGCATTTACTAAGCACCTACTATGTGCCAATCACTATGTGTTAAGAATACACAGAATGGAGAAAGACAGCCCCTGTTCTCAAGGAGATAACAGTCTAATGAGGAAGATAACATGAAAGAAACTATCTACAAATAAGATCTATATAGAATAAATTGGAAATAATTAGTAGAGGAAAGGCACTAGCATTAAAGGGATGTTGGAATGGCTTCTCATAGAATATGAGATTTTAGCTGGGACTTTAAAGAAGTTGGGGAAGCTGAGAGGCAGAGGGGGGAAGAAGGAGAATATCCAGGTTTGGAGATTACCAATGAAAATCCTGTGAGACAAAGCAAATGGATTACAGAGTTTTAGGGTGAAGGAGGGTGGGGTATAAGAAGATTGGAAAGGTAGGAGAGGGACAGGTTTTGAAGGGCTTAGAGAGTGAAACTGAGGATTTTATATCATAATCTAGAAGAACCTGCCAACCTTCTTGCAAATGCTGGGTAACTTAGGCTTCTTTACAAAGGCCTTCCTCTCCTCCCCTCTCCTCTCCTCTGCTCCCTGTTCACTTTCAGAAATACCAATCACCAGGAGGTGGGAGAGTAGCTGGGTTCTTTACAGAAGACCTCTCCTGAACTTGCTTTTAAGATTTCCTATGATCCTCTACATGCTCTCCTCCTGCTTGTTCATTCTGATGAGGACTCTGTTCAAGCCTCATTTTGCTGTGCTGAACAGGCAGCATCCTCCAGGTAGCTCTGAGTTGTCTTTCCCCTGAGATTAGAAGTAATCTAGTTCAAAGTCTGTATTGACTACAGTTTAGCTTATAATAAATCCCTTAGCTTAAGCAGTTAAAGAAATTATTTGAAAGACAAAAATATTGGATTGATTTTCATCATAAGTATTTTCAGCTTGGCTTTATGAGTTCTTATTTAGCAGAACACACATGTCACCTTAAGGTTAGAGTGCTGTATTTATCTTACATAAATATAAGATATATCTGATGGTGGGACTTTGGGCAAACCACACTTGGAAACCTACTCTTTGAGTCAAAGGTCTAAATCATCAGCATTGTGAAATGGCAAGTATAACCAAGTGTATTGTCTTATTTTTATCTTCAAATGTGAAATCACATTCATCTTGTAGTTAAGTATAAGGTAGCAATTTAAAGATTTGGAAAATTTATTTTCTGAACGGAGATGCACACACACATACACACACACACACACACACACACATATACTTTAGTACAAATGAGTAAGAAAACTGGTTTTCTGGTCTCTGGGCACCTATTAAAATAACAATCTTATAAAAAACTATAGTCTTTTTTTATTTGTATTCTTTATGGAGAAAAGAGAAACAAGTACTGTGTCGTGATGTGGTTGAAAGGTTATTATTACTCCAATGACAGAGACAAAAAGATATTATCGCTTGGATGATGTCAATGAAAGGGTATCATTACTTTTTGTGTGGAGAACATTCTGGATAAGTAAACACACAAGGATGGTACTTATTATATTTCATTCTATGTGTGTCTCCAAGGTAATCAGAAAGAAATGTAGTTAGCTTATGCTATTGAATAAAAAATTTGTTGACTTAGTTTATTCAACAAATACCTCCAAACCAATTATGTTTTCTTTCTTACATGCTTTTTTTATCTTGTTAACAGCATTTTTCTTCCTCCATTATATTACATCTCTCAGAGATGTCTTGGAATGGATACTGAAAATATAAAAAATCCTAGTGCTAAAAAATATACTGAAAACTTTAAATTTTATCTATTTATATAGTTTAGTGCTTATTCAACTAAATCATATACTATATCCTTATCGTATTATGCTTTAAAAAAGGATGTTTCTTATACTGGGTGAATGTCTGCTAAAATTAAGTATGTATGTCATCATGTGTGCATGTATTAATAATGAAGAGGCAGTGTGTTCTGAGTTGGAGAGCACTAGATTGAAGTCTTGTCTCTAACATGTACAGACTGTGTGGCCCTGGGCAAGTGACTTAAACTCTTGGGGATGTAGGCACATCTCTAAGAATATAAAGTGCTGGGTGACTGAAAATCTTCATTAGTAGA
Source organism: Notamacropus eugenii (assembly GCF_028372415.1). NCBI lineage: Eukaryota > Metazoa > Chordata > Mammalia > Diprotodontia > Macropodidae > Notamacropus > Notamacropus eugenii. Next base: position 213,116,114 of record NC_092873.1, on the reverse strand, counting down.
GGTAGTATCACCATGGAGAGTTCCCTACTCCAATGAAATCACACAGCTATTCTAAAAAAGATGGATAGACAGACACATTCATAGATAGAAAGTCTCAAAGTTCTACCTATAATTATAATGTTAAGTTAATTAACTGAGCTTTTATGGAGACTTTTGCATGTTTTTCTTGTGGTTTGCATAAGTGATCTGCCAAGGTTAAGAAATATTTAAGTACTACCTGTGACATGATACAAGCAGCAGAATACATTTAAATGGCTGTAATTCTAGAGAAGGACTGCCTATTGTATTTATTGAAATGCAAGATGATATTCAAACTTTTAAAAACAACAACTCTGTGGCAGTTGAATTTTAGAACACAAAAGCCTTTGCTACTGTTTTCTCCTCTTTGAGACCAAACTTCTTTTTCCCTCAAGGATATGCATATACCTAACTAAAAAAAGGTTTGTGTGGGAAGTTATTACTTTATAGACAAAATGGTATATACACACACACACAGCCTTTATTTCCAATTTGGGAGCTACAACAGAGTGTGTGCCAAGATTCTCTAAACACCTGTCTCCTCCACTGCGCCAGTGTTTTCTAAGTAGGATCTAACCCTCCCATCTGCCCACAGAGTCACCAGATTGTCTTGCCTGCACATTCTAGGTTTCCCAGGTACTTAGATCAACATAAGGTTATCACCTAAGTGGAAGATCAAAACAGCTATATAATTAATGGCCATTAATACTGTAGCAATATTTGGTTGCTTATCTCATGCCCTGCAGTCTCATACTTACTGACTACTTAGTCCACAATTAGTGACAAACAAATGCACAGGTATTATCTGTGTGTCTCCTCAGCCTTTCTATTTCATTCAATCCTGTAACCTAAACTCTTGGAAGACCCTTCTCTGACCTTGAATTTCTGTTCCTCTACCTAACTGTTCATTCGTTGCAAAAGAGCATAGAATTATAATTTCAATGTATCTTAAAAGTCATCTAGTTCAACCCTATCATGGAAACCAAGGACACACAGTTAAGGTGACTTACCTAAGGTCCCACAGATAGGAGGTGACATAGGGTCCTCTGTTTCCAAATCCAGAATTCTTTTGCTAATTTATGTCATAAAATTTAGAGCAGAAAGGGACTCTTAGAGACCACCTAGTCTAATGACCCAATTTTATACATTAAAAAGGGGGAAATGAAAGGTTAAATGATTTTCCATGGGTCAAACAGTTGCTAAATATCTAAGACAGGACCTGAACCCAGGTTTTCTTGGCTCTGAGTCCAATATTCTACACCATGATGCCTCCCTATTGCTGCATTACTCCTAGGCTGCCTGTTTCTTTTGCTTGTTTTTCCATAAGATCTCAACTCCACGTTCACCACTGTCTACCTCAACAAATGACCTGAAATTCTACTTTGTGAGAGGATTGAGGACATACCTGAGATCACTCATCATCCTTCTATCACACTTAAAAACCTTTTCATGTCTTCATCTTTTATCTTCTCCTTATCTCTAGTATCAGGAGAAAATGACTCTTCTCCTGAATTAGATCAATCCATGGATATCGCTACCTCCTGATCCCTTCCTATTTCTATAAGCATGTTCATGTTCTTACTATTCTATAAATAAAACTTTCCTTTTGTGTGTATATTATATAGATAGATGGAGGTAGGGGGAGGACTGATCCTGAACTTCTATATATAGATATAAAGCAATATTAAGTATTCACATTATAGATGTTTTATAATAATATAATATATGATAATATTAATTATATGTCAAAAATACAGTATATGTATTTATACATAGATGTATAGATATATGCACTATAGTATTATGATTACATGGCCCCTTTGAGTTCTCATAATAGCTCTCTCCCTTTGTAGTGCTGAAAGTGTAGAAAGTATAATCTTTACTTGCTACCTCCATTTCTAATCTTTACCCTCTTAACCACCAAAATCAATGGCTTAGTAACAATGTCCTCTTTCTTAATACTCTCTCCTACTTTAGAATCAGTAACATCAGTCTCCTTTGGTTCTCCCACTACTTGCTAATCACTCTTTTACATTCTCTTTCATTAGTACATTTTACATCTTCCCCCCTTAAATGTGGGTGTTTTCTATGTCCTGGGCCCTCCTTTTCTCTGTACGCTCACTTCCTTTGCAATCTTATCTCTTCAATCATCACCTCTATGCCAATGACTTCAAATTCTATGTCCTCAGGCCTTCCCAGATTTATAGAAGTGAGGCTGGTGACCTGCACAGCTCTCCCTCACTCAAAACAAAGTCAAGTGCAAGTCATGTCATCATTTCTCTGATGGCATGGTCTTCTTCAGCAACGAAGGATGAATACATTTAAGTCCCATGCTCAACAACATGCTAGACACATGTACATATGTACACCAACACCTCAAAACCAGCAATTCCCAAACTGATATCATCCCACTTCCCCCAAAAAGGAACTCATCTCTGCCCCCAACTTTCCTATTTTTGTTTATAGTATTAAGCATGAATCCCATCACCCAAGTTTAAAGCCCCCAGTCATCTCTGACTGTTCTGTACCTTTATCCCTTTCATCTAATCAATTGCCAAATTCTGACAATTCTGTTGCCATAATACCTCATATCTATCTCCTCCTTTTTTAAAGTTACCACCCTATCACATCTTAACTAGTAAAAGAATCCTAGCTAGTGTCTCTGTCTACTGGCTCTCCTCTTTAATTCATCCTTTGCATAGCTGCTAATACAATTTTCCTAAAGAATAAGTCTCACCCTGGCTCAGAAATCATGCATGGCTCCATTGTCTCAGCAATAAAAGATAAGTTTCTTAGCCTGGCATTTAAGGGCCACAACTATCTTATTTGAAATTCTTTCCCAGTATTATTAGCTCTAATCCCCTTTATACATTCTGTAAACCACCTAAACTAGACAGCTACTGCTTCCCAATTTCAATCTGCCCTCTCTGGCCTTTATGAAAAGCATCTCCTCCATGTCTGGAACATATTCCTTTAATCTGTCTTCATGCTGATATCATGAAATGACAGAGCCATGGAATGAGAAAGGGCTTTAGAAGGCATTTAATCCAACCAATTTTGATTTATGAGGAAACTGAGAGCCCAGAGAAGATGTTACTTGTTCATGATCACATGACTAATAAACAGCATAGCAGGGACTTGAACTCAGATCTTCTGACTATGAATTCATCACTCTTCCTACTATTCTACACTAGGTGGTCCATTGGATAGAACACTGGTCCTGGAGTCAAAAAGACCTGAGTTCAAATATGGCCTCTGACATTTTTCACAGCTATGCCACTTTGAGCAAGTCTATTATCCTCTGATTATCTGAGTTTCCTCAAATGTAAAACGGGCATATTAACAGCACCTACTCCATAGGATTGTTTGAGGGTTTACAAGAAATAATAACTTGTAAGGCACTTAGCACAATGCCCAGCATGTAGTAGCCACTATAAATGTTTATTCCTTATCCTGTTCCCAAAGTCTTCTTTCCTAAAGAGATCTTGCCTGAATTAATGTGATTAGTAAGAACCAGAGCAAGGATTTATACCCAGATCCTCCAACTTCATTATTTTTTACACCTCCCTTTAAGGTTCAGTTCATGTGTTATCTCCTACATGAAAACTTTTCTGATCTCTGCTAGATAAATATGATATCTACTTCCTCATATAGCTTTATAGCACCTTGTTTGAATCATTTCCCTTCCCCTTATTACATTCGACCTTTTATTATTTTTAATTATTCCACTAGATGATAAACTCCTTGATGGCAGGTACTATGTCATGTTAAATCTGTCTCCCCAGTGCCTAGCATAATATTTTGAACATAGTAAGCATTTATAACTGATTTCTGAATTCCTTCCTCCTCTTCAGGGCTGCATTTTGGACTATTTTCTTCCTTCATCTTTCAAGATATGATCCACTCATAATTTCAGTTATGATTTGAATATTGATAATAGCTAAAATACCTCTCTATCTCAATCTAGGTGCACTTATTCACTAGGTATAAGACATTTCCAAATAAATTTCCCACCCTGGCTAACATCCAATGTCAAATTCCCAAAATTTCTGTCCAACCTTTATTTAGCTCATAAGAATTTAGATAATCACCTGGAAACTCCGTGTCACAAGGCTGCAACATATCCCCAAACACTGGTAGCTACTGAATATGACCAATAAAGTTAATGATAAGAGGTGACACGGCTTGGAATAGTGGAAGACAAGAAGTACTAGGTTCTATTGCCTACTGTGAACATCAGCAGAGTTTCAAAGCTAAAGAAAGAATTAGTTTAGGCTAAATTAGTTCATACTGTGACCAAATCTAAATGTTGACAAAAGTACCCTATTGAATTCATTTGAAACTCACCTGTCTGACTCATAAGATCACTTGCTAGTAATTTTGTGAATAATATTTTATTTTTCCCAATTATATACAAAAATTTTTAACATTAATTTTTCTTTTATTTTGAGTTCCAAATTTCAGGTTACATGACAAACAAGATGGAGAACTGGATATTTTATCCAATCATAGCAACCTCTCAAACCTCTCCAAAATAGGGATTATATACTGCTGGGGATGGAAGCTCAATTCCAGGTGGACAGTCTCAGGCGGGTAAAGGTGGGAACTTCTAAATCTTAGAGTTCTCACGAGACCCCCCAGGAAACGACTGGGAATCGAGGTGAACCGAGCTATCTCGTGTATTTCCGCCTCTTCCCGTGAGAAACGTGATGGGAGAGAGCTCTCCCCGCCCTCGAGATTGTCCCAGATCTGGGCACACTACTGTTATCTAACAGCACGGTATTCAGATGCAAACTATGCTGCTGGAGAGTTTAAGTAGGATCAGGAAAGCCTGAAAGTTCTCTTGGGTGGAGAGGCGCGGAGCAGACAGGACAACAAGGCTCCGCTTTTCCTCTCTCCTCTCTCCCCTCCCCCTCTCTCCCCACTTATACTTCTACTTCCAATCTCTTATTGTAAGATCTTTGCCTCCTTGGGAGATTCTTCGCTCCCTCCTAAGGAAGAATTCCCCTGCACTTGTAACTAGACCCTGAAATAAAGCTCAACCCTTGTTCAACTCTGGAACGTCCTTTCTCTCATACAAGCATCCTGTTTGGCCAACCAAAGACCTCGGGATAGAGGTAAGAAGACTCAGGTAGCCCTCAGGCCTCTAGGCCTGGCAATATACAAGAAATATACCAATTTCAGCTTTTTCATTTACGTTTTTAGTTTCTCAGACTAATAGATAAATAAGATTTTTTTAAAAAAATGAACCATCAGTAGAGAAGGCTAATCCCTAACTCCTAGAGTGCTATCTCAGCAGCCCTTCCCCCACTGCTTACTACATTGATGTACAGCTATACAAGCCAGTCTACAGACTTACAACAGGTAACTGTACACCCCCTCCTCTCATTGCCACACAAAATTAAGAAGGCAAAGCTTGTCTTGACTGACACATCAGAGACATAGCTCAGCCAGAGAACTTAGGAACAGAGGAATCTGTACCAGGACATGTGTATGTGTGTGTGTGGCTGAATAGCACTCCACTAACTTAAAGGAAAGACCCAAGCATCCAGCTGTGGTCAGTTCAATCCTTGGAAATGTCACTTGAGGGCAGAGGCTAAGGCTGGTGAAATATGAATTGCTAAGTACTTGAGGAAACTGAGCTTGCTTAAGGTTTAATTTCCAGGAAAACCTTCACCAAAGGCAAAGGAATCAGAAATTTTACACAAGAGGAAAATAAAAGAAAAATTATCAAAATCTAAGAAGGAAGAAAAGACTCTATTAAAGACCTTGAGTGTAAGCAGTTAAACCAACAGAGAAGATATTAATAGCACAAGGGAATATTGCCTCCAGATCAGCTAAATGATTTCAGATATCTATGAATAATTATTGTAGAACAAAGGAAAATTAATAAACATTTGATGAGCCAGGGGACTTTGCGGATTCCCAAGAAAGCATGTCCCCACAGCAGGAGGTACCTGAATGATTTAAAACAAAAATAAGAATTGTGAAATCAGAAATGGTGGTCTTCATTGCAAGAATAATTGACAGAAAAGAAAAATTTGAATCCACAATAGCAAATCTCACCAAAGTAAAATACAGAAAATAATTGTTTGAAAATCCAAATACAAGGAGAGGAGCAAAAAGCAGTAATGTTAAAAGAAAATATGATCTCCAAGTGAGAAAATATATTGATCTTAAATATAAGATATATAGAGATAAATTGTGAACTATAAGTTTTCTAAAAGAACATGACAAGTCCTAAAACCTGAATCATAATGCAAGAGCAAATGCAAGAAAACTGCTTAGAATTTCTGAACATAAAAGACAAAATGCAAATCTAAGTAATCCACCAGTATTTCTAGAAGGAAGAAAACTCTATGCTTCAAACTCCAACAAAATGGATAAATAATTCAAACCACAAGCAAAATAATTCTTCAAATAGCCAAGAAAAAAGATCTTCAATTATAAAAGAAAGGAAATTTGAATAATACAAGATTATTCTATACCCACCAAAAACTGCAAGAAGGAGTATTTCAATGAAACTCAAAATGCAAATCAAGGAGATATCTGAATGTTCAACAAAAAATATATACTTCAAACATTTCTGGAAAGAAAACTTCACTTTAAAAATATTATTTACTCCTCAAACAACCTAGACAACAGAAATAAAATAAAGGTAAGTCAATACCAAGTACAACAATCAAGTACAAGAACAAAATAACAAAAAAAAATCATTGAGAGATTTCTTTCTTAAAGTATGCAAAGAGAAAAAGGTGAATGTAGAAAGCAAATGGAAAAAATGGTGGAGAAGTAGGTCTGGAAAATCATTTAATAAACTTTTCAACACCTTGTCTGAGATTAAATCACAGAAAAAGAGAATTCACAAAAAAAGGGGAAGGGGAGGAAGAAGATAAAGAAAAATAAAAAAAATATACCTTAATCAAGTCAAAGGTTAGGCAAAAAAAAAACCCAAAAAACTAGAAAATAATGTCTGCAGTCCATCAGTAAGAATATAGCCTACAGGATAATGACTAAGGAGACAAAAGGATGAATTTAAATATGAAGAAAGGTGAAAATCTTGTCTCAGTGGCAGGAGAGCATATCACTTTTGAATACTCCCATGAAGAAAGAGAAATATTCTATAAAAAAGATATAGGGACCTGACAATAGTTTTAATCTGTAGAGATTTGTTATTTAGAGAAAAAACTTATCCTGTCCCAGAAGAAAGGGAATCAGAGTACCTGGGAGCAATTACCACACAGAAGAACAGAAAAACACAAAAACAGAGAATAGTTTGAATGGCAAATGGGGAAAAAAATTTATATTAGGAGAGCTAAGGTTAATAATGAATTGCACCATGAGGGACATAAGAAAATTCCTACCATAAGACAGTATCTTCTCTTTTAGTTAAAGGAAATAGCATGTCGTATGAATGAGGTACAATAGAAAGGGGAAAAGGACTGGGAGACAAGGTCTATAGGCAAAGAGAATAGAAACTTTTTAGAAAAGGGAAACAAAGTAGAAGCTTTACTTCCATGAGGAATGCAAAAGTCTCTGAAGGACTAAATAAGCAGAATGTCCATGAATCAAAAAATGAAATTCTAGGATAGACAGATTGGGTATATAAATAATAAGGAGGATAAAGAAAATAAATCCTATTTCAAACTGAAACTTAGAAAATAAAAATTTTTAAAAAACAAATTAACAAAAAAAATTTGAAGGGGAAGAGAAGAGGATTTACTTTACTACTTGACTGAGAGAGAGAAAAGAGGGAGACAAAGCAACTAGAAAAAAAGGAATAAAAAAGGAAATGATAAGTAAAACTTCAAAGCCAGGAAATGGGATAACAAACAGAAAGGGGGTAGTTGAGGGAGAGGAGAAAAGAGCCTGTGGGAAGGGTTGTCTTAAAGCTTATTTAGGTAAAATAATTGAAGACACAAAATACTGCATTTACAGAAGAAGAAGGAAAAAACTAATTTATAAAAAAAATATATTAGAGATAAATGGAAGAAAATACAAACCTTATGGTAAAAGCAACCAAAAATGACAGACACATATCAATGTTAAATTCATATGCTCCAAATGACTTAGTATCTAAATTCATAAGGGAAAAATTAACAAGCAGATATAGAAAGTAACATTAGAGTGGCAGAAGATGTAAATTTTCTTCTCTGTTTTGGAAAATCCAATAAAAAGGAAAAATAGAAAATTGAACAAATTGCTGTAAAACTAAAAGGCTTGTTTTTTTTTATAAATGGAACTACTAGAAAATATACATATTTCTCAGCACTACACAGAATTTTTACTAAAAAAAATGGCCAGTTATTAATGCACAGAGATATTATAAATAAATGCAAAAAGGCAGAAATAGTACACATCATTTATAGGCCATAGTGCAATGAAAATAATAATTGGTTCAGGGAGTACAAACCAAAAGTCACAGACTCAAATGGAGATTCAACAATAAAATCTTAAGTAAGGAGTGGACCAAAGAACAAATCATAGAAACAATAATTATGTAAAAGAAAACAATAATAATGAAGCAACATACCGAAATTATTAGAACTTAGCTAAAGTATTCCTCATGGGGGAAAAAAGTACTACAACATACAGAAGGAACTACCAAAAAAAAAGGATGAATGTTGCATAGTCATAGAGAATAATAATGGCTCTAAAGGAGAGATATGAGAAGAAATTCTCATTCGAGCCCTTGACAGATATGAGAGGTCCATAAACCTTGTACATTACACATATTTTTAGATTTTTTGATATATCAATTGATTGTGGTGATTTTTTCTTCCCATTCTCTTTTCTTAAAAAAATATACTATTTGTTGTATTATATGACTCACTGTGAGAAAGATGGAAAGGGATGGAGGAGAGATGATGATGATGATGACGACAACGACAACAATGATGATGATGATGATGATGATATTTGAAAAAATGAAGAATAATATTTTTTAAAGAGAGGTTTGAGGATCCTCTTTTTCTGCTCTAGAAAACCTAAGACATAAACTCACTGTATATATGATACCAATTCTACTTTGGAGTTTAGGTAATTAAACCTCACATAAAAACCCTAAGAGTATATCCTTTCCATATTCTTTCCTAGCTCTGAATGTACATACAAATAGGTTCTCCCAACATAACGAGTGCTTTTCCTCATCTCTACAAAAAAAAAAAAATACTCTTTCCATTTGTAAGCGAAAGCTATTTGCTTCACTTGGCCAACAGAATCTTACAGTCTTTTAAATGTGCTGCCATTGCAAAAATTGTTTTGTTAAAAGTCTAACACTAAGCATCAATGCAATCAAATATACTTTCTTAATAGGTTCCATGCATTTCAATTAATTTCCATGCATAAAATCTGGTAATCTTTTGTCTATTCCAAGTCCTTATCAGAATTCTTTATCCATTCATTCTCATTCACTTTTTCTCTGATATAATCATGATACTTCATTCTTCTATCTTTTTCCCCCACTTTATATTATTTCATATAGATTTTTCCAGGTTTCTTCATAGACCCCATACCAGATAGTTTTAATTGCAAGTGTCCCCTTACATTAATATATTTCAATTTATTTAACTATTCTCCTATGGTCAACATCTTTTTGAGAGTTGGGCAAGCTGCACAACTTACATTTAATGAGCAAGAAAGGAAAGAAATTTCTCCATTAGGAAAACAATATTTATAACAACAATTCACTAGTAACTTTTCCATCTTAGCGGATTGCTAGGAATCAGTGCAGGGTTATATATCTGTCAATTAATTTTGAGATTTCATAACTAACTTACAAATGGAGTATCTTTTTCAAGTTAGGAGTCCAAAGAAGAGCACTGATGGTTTATTATGGGCCATAAAATAGTTACCTTTAATCATCACAGCTATAAAATGATTTTCATCTTCAAAGTATTCTCCAAGTATTAATTAATTCTGGCAATGGCTGAACTCTTGTTCTGTAATCATATGATCCTGTGTGTCAATCACATGCTATTATTGTTATTACTATGTAATTGATGGGAAAATGAAATGGAATTGCCTACTAATTTTCTCCAGTTCCAAGAAAGAATCTAGGTTAGATGATCACTACAAAAACTTAATTCCTTCTGAATGCTTCTTCTCCCAACATGAACTAATTTACAAATCCTCTTACTAAATTTTTCTTGTAGAGAAAGTTTAGTAGAAAAAACTCAGAGTCTGATACTTGATATGTAAATAAAATAAAACTGCCCTAACTCCACCAAATAGGAAATCATCCTTCCACCTCTGGTATTTCATTTCATTGATGCCTTTTAAACTTTCAAGATTTCAAAAGATTCTCAAAATTTCATGTGTAATTATTTTACATAATTATTACTAGGAATGAAGCTTCTCTATAAGAAAGTATTTAATCATTTAAATTCTAATTCAAATAGATATGAAGTTCTCAAAATAGGGAGTATTTTGTGTTTGAGGACTTACCAACAGACATTACCTTGGAAAATAAAATGAGAGAAAATTTACCATATTCTGTAGTTTCTGTTAATGTATTCCAAACTAAAAGTTTTACATATTTTTGGCAACTATTTGTGTTGTCAATTTTCTTCTTCTTGGGAGTTATGAACAGTGCTCATAGAATTATAAAAACAAATTCTGTTTGCTCAGAATACTATATATTATATCCTGATCTCTCCAGTGGTAAAACTCAAGATGGATAAATGCTGGTATTCAAAATTACCTTTGGAGCCAACTGCTTCATTTGAACTGTTGGTTCTTAGTGATATCATGTAGTTTTATGCTTCATTCAAGTTACTAATGACCTCTTTGTTAACAAATCTAATGACCTTTTCTCAGTCTTCATTTTCCTTGACCTCTCTCTTCGGTCTTTGACACTGTTGATCCCTCCCTTTTGCTTAATACTCTCTTTTCTCAAGCTTTTCAGGACATCACTTTATCCTGGTTTTCCTGCTCTCCATCTAACCATTCTTCTATCTCTGCTGGATTCTTTTCCAGATCATGCTCTCTGACCACACCTGTGTCTCATGATTCTGTCCTATTTTCTCTTCTCTTTTCCCTCCACAATATTTCGGTTGGTGATCTCAGCAGCTTCCATGAATTTAATTATCATCTCTGTGCTAATGATTCTCAAATCTACCTGTCCTGCTCCAAACTCTCTGCTGATCTACAGTCTTACCTCTCCAACTGCCTTTTGGACATCTCAAACTGGATTAAGAGTAGGCATCTTAAACTCAATATGCATTATCTTTCCCCTTCAATACTCTTTCTCCAGACCTTCAATATCATTAAAGAGGACAACACCTTATTCATAGTCCTTCAGGCATGCAACCTAGGAAACCATCCTGCATTCTGTATTATCTCTCACCACCCATATGCCATCTGCTGCCAAAGTCTGCTGATTTCTCCTTTGCAAGATTTCTTGTATGTATGTATATATATATATATATATATATATATATATATATCCCTTTCTTTCTTCCCACGTTGCCGCCATTCTACTGTAGCATCTGGATTGTTGCTGGTGAGTCTGCCTGCCTCAGGTCTTTCCTCAATTCAAGTCCATCCTCCATTCAGCCACTAAAGTGATTTTCCCAAAGCACAGGTTCAATCAATTCATCCTCCTCAATAAACTCTAGTGGCTTCCTATTGCCTACAGGAGGAAATACAAAATGTTCTGTTTGTCATTCAAAGTCCTTCATAACCCACTCCTCTCCTACCTTTTCAGACTTCTTATATCTGGCTCTCCGATATGTCCTTTTCAGTCCAGTGACACTGGCCTCCTGGCTGTTCCATGAACAAAACATTCCATTTCTTATCTCTCAGTATTTTCTCTGACTGTCCTCCATGCCTAAAACACTCATCCCGCCCCCTTCATTCAAACTACTGACCTCCCTGGCTTCCTTTAAGCCTAAAATAAATTCCCACCTTCTGCAAGAAATCTTCTCCAACCCCTCTTAATTGTAGTGACTTACCTTTGTTAATTTTTTTGGTGATTTTTTTGTTTAGTCCTTTTTCAGAGATGTTCAACTCCTCACAATCCCTTTTGGGATTTTCTTGGAAAAGATACTTGAGGGGTTTACCGCTTCCATCTCCAGATTATTTTACAGATGAGAAAACTAAGGCATGCAAGGTTAAGTGACTTGCTCAGGGTCACACAGCTAGTAAGTGTCTGAGACTGGATTTGAATTCAGGTCTTCCTGACTCCAGGCCCAGCTCTCTATCTTCTGTGCCACCTAACTTCCCCCTCTGTGAAATATTTCCCGTTTATTGTGGCTATAGCTTGGGCTACAGATAGATAAATAGATAGACAGACGTATACGTATATATATATACATATATATATGTATATATATATGTGTGTATATATATGTATATGTATATATATATGTATATGTATATACATATATATATAATATGTGTTCATATCTCTCTCTTCTCTATATATAGATCTATATAGTAGATCTACATCTAAATATACATAGATTTATAGCTACACCAATCTATCTATATAGATCTATATCAAGAAAGAGAGAAAAGAGGCATGAACATACTTTTTGGGAGATCTAATGGGAGAGAGAAGACAACATGAAAATAAATACACACATATATATATACACATACACATGTATGTGTATTTGTAATGTAGGAGCAGGTGGATAATTGCAATGATTGGACATTCAGTGTGATTAATTATATATATTTGCTTGCCTGTTGTCTCCCCTATTAGATTGAAAGCTCCTTGAGGGCAAGGACTGTCTTTTGCCTCTTTTTGTATCCCTAGCACTTAACATGGGGCTTAGCACATAGCAGGTACTTGATAAATGAGTATTCAATCATTCATTCATTCATGTCCAATGACTGGGGAGAGGAGGTCACTTAAGAAAAATATCACACACTAAATATCCAATCATCACCATCATCTCTCTGCTCCTACCTTGCACTATTTTACTTCTATATAATGGTATAGCCCACATTCTTTTAAAGTTTTCAGAAACACAGCTGGCAAGCAAATATAAAAATTAATCTATTCTCACCACAAAATTCAGTGTTTTGTCCGAATTAGGAGTTTCCAAAAGAAAAAGATATTTCAGGGGATGAGAGCGAAGAGAAATATTTCTTTAAAAAAAAATGAGAGAGTTGGTAAAGGGATCATTTCATATGGAAAAAAAGTGTTAACTAGTAATAACTGGCATGGGGAGTAGAATTGTTATTATGATAGAGAAATACGAGGAGTTTCTAGATGAGCAGAGTGACATATTTTTAGAAACAATTGATGCTTCATGCTAACGTTGGTATTGCTAGTTTGCCATTAATAATCCCCAAACATAGGGTGAGTTCTAATTAGAGACTATTATTGGGGTCATGGACATTATTGCCCCCACCCCCACCCCCACACACACACATAGCCATAAGCATTGTTCACTTGCAACCTTCTGTTTATAGGAATATTTACTGCCAGACACCTTGCTTGCTTGCCATATTCCTTGTGAAACTAATCATCACTGAGCGTTGATCAATCACCAAGCAAAACAAAAGTGGAAGGAGAAAATATGACAAACAATGAGGACTTACTGTTGATTTGTTCTTATTTCATTCTAGACCTATGATTTCATCACTGTGGGGAACATCCTGGTGGGAAAAGTCCCTTTGTGCTTAAGTCTCTTGCCCATGATCACACAGCTAGTGTAGAGGTAGACCTTTCTAACTTTAAGAGTGGTCCTCTCTCCTTTTCAGTAGAAGGTCCCTCTCAAAAACAATTGTGTTCACTCATGTTTTCCTATTTGCCAAATTGTAATATTCTTTCAGTATATGAGCATGCAAGGTCAGGGGCACATAAAATCCTGGCAAGGTCATCCTTATGAGGAAGAAATTGCTTTAGGAAAGAGAAAAGCATTTCTGTTATGCGAGCAGGGGTCAGGGTGTTAATACAGAGAACCTGAACAAATAAGTATTGGAATATAGTAGCAGCTACCTTTCCTCCAATACTGGCTACAGTAATGGCCATTTTAAATGACAGGTTGTGAGATTATCCTTCTTCCCCTTTCCCTTTGCATCTTTCCTCCTACCATCTCCTATACAACTCAGTGATTACTTTCTATTAATGTAGAGCTGCTGAGAAGGATGGTGCTCTACTAAGACCACATTCTTGGGAAATGGTACTACCCATTCATCTGATGGTAGATTCTATAAGACTCAGAGAAGCAAAGAATTTCAGAGTTGGAAAGCTTTAGAGGTTCACAGATTTGCAGATATGGAGCTAGAAAGGACATCAGAAGTCATCTAATTCAACTTTCTTATTCTATAGATAAGGAAACTGAGATGAAAGAGGTTAACTGACTTGTCTAAGGTCACATAGGTACTAAGTTTTAAGGGTGATATTGGACTGATTCCAAAGTCAGTATTCTATCCTTTGTATTGTACCACCTCACTATGTCATCTAGTCCAGGGGTGGAAAACCTGCAGTCTCAAGGCCTCACGTGGCCTTCTAGGTCCTTAGATGTGGCTTTTTGACTGGTTCCAAGTTTTTCAGAACAAATCCTTTAATTAAGGGGATTTGTTCTGTGACGTTTGGATTCAATCAAAAGACTGCACTTGAGGACCTAGAGGGCCACATGTGGCCTCGAGGCTGCAAGTTCCCTGCCCCTGACTAGTCTATTCCATATAATTGTTGTTCAGTCATCTTTCAGTCACGTCTGGCTCTTCATGACCCCTTTTGGACTTTTATTGGAAAAGATACTAGAGAGATTTTCCATGTCCTTCTACAACACATTTTATACAACACTGAAATAAATGGGGTTAAATTACTTGCCCAGGGTAATATAGCAAGTAAGTGTCTGAGGCTCAATTTGAACTCAGGAAAGATGAATTTTCCTGACTCCAGGCCCAGCACTCTCTAACCATTGCACCACCTACCTGGCCTTGTCCAACTCACGCATTTAAAAAAATTCTTCCATAATATGGCTTACAGGTGTTTATCCAGCCTTTGCTTAAAGACTTCTACTGAGAAAGAATACCACATTTCCCACTGCAACTCATTCCATGTTTGGGTGGCACTTATTGTCAGGCAGCTTCACCTTACATTAAGTCTAATTTTGTCTCTTTTAGCAATAGCTGAGTTTCACCAACAGGCAAATTCCTAGAATATAAAACTTGATCCAACCCTTGAGGAATCACCAGTCATCTGGACACTAGAGGTCATCTATGCAACTCATCCTTCAGTATCTCAGAGGCCTGAGTGAGAAGCGAAGAGGAAATAATACAATATATTCTACACACATCCCAACTACTTAATACCAGATATTATTTTTTTAAAAACCAATAGTTTTCAGGGATTTATATTTATCATTTGAAAGGGCAGTATGGTGTAATGGAAAGAACACTAAATGAAAATTAGAAGATCTGGTTATGAAGACTAGCTCTACCACTGAATGTGTGAACTCAAGCCAGTCACTTAATTTCTCTAGATCTCAGAGTCTTCTTATACAATTGAAAGTACTAAACAAAATCATCTCTAAAATCCTTCTGAACTGAAGGGTGAATATTCTCACTACCTACCACCATTCTATGAGGTCAACCAGTGTCACAGCATGAATTATGGATTGTGTTTCCTTAGTGATTGTCAGCTGAGAATAGAAACCAAAGAACATCGTATCTACAGCTTCTTTCCACATCTTTTCTTTGTTAAGCAAGTTTTGTGTGCACCTAACCAGTCATAGACTTGAGAAAGAAACTTATTGGCTACATACTCTGGCAACATACTGTTGTAGGGCCTTGCTGGTCCAGATATGCTGCTGGGGTATACTGTCTTTAGATGATAGTGTTTGCAAAGCAATCTACAAGTTAGTCATCTGGTATGAGATTTGACGCAAGGGCCCACTTTGACTTGGTGGATAGGAATAGACAGGAGAATCATTTGATTGTGATAGTAGAAGGGAGAAAGAAGAATGACAATAAAATTAAGACAGGATTAATAAATTAATAAAGAGAGTGATGCTGATTAAACACACAAGAAAAAGATATAAAAGAAAAAGATGAAAATCAAAGAAATGCAAAAGGAAACTACCATGTTGTAACATCTTTTTCAAAGTAGGCAAAAGAAGAAAGTAAAATCCAAGTAAGGATCAATTTATTAAATAACCAACTTTTCATAGTTACTCTGGCAAGCCACTACCTAATTTAGTGTCATTTGTTAATTTGACTAGAGTATTGTATAACATCTCTTCAGAATATTGATGAAAATCTGTCAAATCAGGTCTAACTGATCCATTGCTGGACAGCTCCCACAAATTCAAAGCAACACCATTAACCTTAAGATTTATTTATGCCTGTTCTGATGGTTTTCAATCCATGAAACACCACTCATTTCTGAACCAACTTGACACTTGTCATCTCCAAGCCTATTTAAATTAATTTTTCAGGTAATATTTCCCAAGACCGATGTAATGCTTTATTAAAATACAGGGACCATATATTACTTCTGCAGTACAGCCTTCATTAACACATTTTATAATTCCATCAGAAGAAGCCATCAAGGTTGGCATGATTTGTTTCCCATAAACTTGATGCAACTTATTGTTCATGAATCCATTACCTTCCATATATTTCTAGTTTCTTTTTTCAATAGCTTATTGGAATGAGAAGTTATTAAAAATTAGTTACTCCCAAGTCACACAACTTTCTTCTTTTGAGATTTTTTCAACAATGTAAAAGATTTCTTTGACAAGAAAGACCTAATGAAGACATACTAGCTTTAAGTTCCCCTGAACTCTGGGGTCCCAAAGGTAGTTTCCATTCTTTTGTTCAACAGGCATTTATTAAGCATCTATAAGCAAGGGGACAGGTAAGGTATTGAAAATTAAAAATGCAAAATAAATATAGTCCTTGTTCTTAAGTAGCTTATAGCCTATAGGCAAACAGTAAGAGAGAAGTATACCGTTTCCACATGTAAGTATGTTAAAGATAATCTGAGGAAAATGTGCTTACAACTAGAAGTATCAAAAAAAGACTTCTCTGTGAGCAATAGCACCTAAGTTAAAGGAACCTCAGAATTCTAAGAGGCAGAGACAATGCAGGAAAGCATTCCTGTCATGTAAGCAGCCTATTCAAAGGCAAAATGAGATGGAATGCTGAGGTCAACTAACTGAGGTCAAGTAATTAGGCCAGAATATGGAATCTGTGAAAAGGTGAATTAGTGTAGAGAAGTCTGACTGTGGAAGACTTTAAATGCCAATTAGAAAAACTGGTATTTATTCCTAGAGGGGAAAAAAGGAAATCACTGAAGACTGAGGAGAAGGAATAGTTTACAAGCTATTTGCTTGTCGTCAGTGTTAGTTGAGAATCATAGTACTTCAAACTGGACAGGCCCTTTTGAGTCACTCTGCCACAGATATGGAAGAAACACAAAACAGAGGGAAAGGGGAAGGAGAAGTACAGCAAACAAAAAAAAATGGAGTCAAGTCAAGCATTCTAATAGGAATGACAGCATTGTAATGATTAAGGCCTCAGAGGCATCTTACAGTGTGAGCTCTGACACTAGGAACTAAGCAGGTCAGGTTGGGTTTGGCTGCCACACTTCCACTCAATGTAACAAAGAATTAAGACTGAACCTGAAGGATTTCTGAGAGTCAAGATGGTGGAGTGATTGGCAATTGTTATCTCCCTTCCTTTGCTGACCTTGAAGAGCCCAGAGAATATATCCCCAGGAAAAATCCAGGAACAGTGGGGGCCATAGAAGGAGTAGACAGTCTCTTAGCCCTTGAGGCTAGGAAAATCACTAAGGAGGGTCCCTCTTGCTGCGACTGAAGGGAACCAGTGCAGGACTGAAGCTGTCTCAGACAGCCCCACCTCAGCAAACTGGGGGAAGATTCTGAGCTCCAGGGGAGTGAAACCTGCAACCACCACCAACAGGACCCCAGGCATCCCTCAGCATGTCAGGGGAATCTGGAAGACACTAGATCAGACAGAATCACTGACCACTGAGCTTGCCTATGCTCTAGCTCAGGAGAGGAGTCCTCCTGTGGCCAAACACCCCTCCCCCACACTTAGCTCCAGGGTAACTATGGGTAACCCAAAAAAGACTTCACCTGGCCTCTTCTTTCCAACACCAGCCACCTCAGTACCAGATAAGCTGCAGTTTTTTAGCTTCTAGCTGAAAGAACCAGAGGCCACAATACACAAAGCCTCAAGTTTTAGGCACAGGAACTGTGGGAGAGAACCCCTCTGTGCACCAGATGCAGAGATCTACTTTAAAAGCCAGGAAAAGGGTGATCATGATGAGTAAGAAGCAAAGCAGAAAAGAAAAGACCATAGAATCTTTCTATGGGGATAAGGACCAAAACATGAATACCAAAGAGGTCAGCATTGAGACTATACTCCCATCTGAAACTTCAGAAGGGAATATGAACTTGTCTGAAGCACAAAGAGCATTCTTGAAAGAGCTCAGGAAGGATTTTTAAAGCCAAACTAGAAAAATAGAAGAAAAACTGACCAATGATTTTAAAAATATGAAAAAAAAATCACAGAAGAATTTAAAAGGAAAATTGGATCAAAGGAAAAGGAAGCACAAAATCTAACTGGAGAAAATAACTCCTTAAAAGGAATAATTAGACATATGAAAAAAGGAGATGCTAAAGTTAACTGAAGAAAATAACATGACAAAAATTAGAATCAAGCAAAGAGAAGCTAATGATTCTCTGAGACATCAAGAATCAGTCAAACAGAACCTAAAGAATGAAAAGATAGAAGAAAATGTAAAATATCTAATCGAAAAAAAAAACAACTGACCTGGAAAGTAGATCCAGGGGAGAAAACTCTAAGGATTATTGGTCTACCAGAAAGACACGATGAAAACAAGAGCCTGGACAATATCTTCCAAGAAAACATCAAGGAAAATTGCCTGGAAGTCCTAGATCCAGAGGGCAAAATAGTCATTGAAAGACTCCACAGTTCACCTCTTGAAAAGGATCCCAGACTAAAAACACCAAGTAATATCATTGCCAAATTCCAGAACTATCAAGTAAAGGAGAAAATACTGCAGTCGGAAAGAAAGGCAATCAAAAAGAAAAATTCAAATATCAAGGAGCTACAGTCAGGATCACACAGAACCTTGTAACTTCTACATTAAAAGATTAGAGGAATTCGAATATGATATTCCATATACAAAGGAGCTGGGACTGCAATCAAAGATCAATTATCCAGCAAAGCTGAGCATAGTATTTCAGGCAAAGAGATGGACATTCAATGAAATAAGAAATTTCCAGACCTTCCTGATGAAAAGGTCAGAACTCAATAGAAAATTTGATCTTCAAACACGAGTCTCAACAGAGGCATAAAAAGGTAAAGGGGGGAAAAAACAAACTTGTTATTCAATATGGGCAAACCATTTACATCCCTATAAGGGAAGATGATACTTGTTAATCATAAGAATTGCATATTTATTATAATATATAAAAGGGATATAAATAGATAAAGGGAGTAGTATAAAGTAAATGATATCATGATAAAAATGTGATTTAAGAGTGCCAAGAAACTGTAATGGGAGATGTGAAAAGGAGTCAGAAAAAGGTAAATTACATCATCAGAAGAGGAACAAAAAATATATTACTGTAAAGGGAAAGAGGGGAGGGAGATGAGCATTGTTTGAGAGTTACTCTCATTTGATTGGGTTCAAGGAAGCAACAACAAACTCAGTTAAGTATAGAAATACAACTGTTCTATAAGCAGTAGGAGGGGAAGAGGGAAAGGAAAGGGAGTGGAGGATAAAAGGGAGGGAGAAAGTAGTAAGGGAAAGGAGTTAAAAGGAGTGGGGCTGAAAGAAGGGAGGGAAGACTAAGGGAGGTGGTAGTCAAAAATTAAAATTCTATTGTGGAGGGTCTGAGATTCTTTGAGTTTCTTTAGTTTCTGCAGTCACTTCGGGCACTTCTGGATTCCAGCTTCAAGAGAGAAGATGAATAATGCCAACTCCTCTTCAGGTTGCTGAAGGGAAAATAAAACTCTGGGAAGAAGCCAACATGAGTGGAGCTAGCAGTCTCCATCACATCCCCATTCCCAGTCTACCACATTAGAGACTTGAGGAAATTTACCCTTAGGTGAGATCTAGAAGTGCGTTTCTTGGAAGACCTTTGTATTATCTGGTATATCTCCCATGTATATCTCTCCGATTTCTGTTCTGCTTTTGTCTCCAAGGAAGACCTTTCTATTATCTGGTACATCTTCTATGTACACATTCTCTGATTTCTGCTTTGCTGTTCACTTGAATAAATAAGTTAATTTTCTTGTAAAAAAAAATATTGTGTCTAGATTACAGAGTGTGTATAAAATAGGGCAATGGATAATGAAACTGAAAAAGTAGCTATAAGTCAGATTGTGAAGTATTTCAAAAGCCAAATCAAGGAGGTTATATTTTATCCTAGAAGCAAAAGAGATCCAGTAGAGCTTCCTGAACAGAGGAGTGACAGAGTCATGGGGAAAATCACTTTGGTAGTGATACAAGGGATGGATGGGAGTGAGGAGAGATGAGGCATAGAGATCAATTAAGAAGTAACTGCAGTAAGCCAGGTAGAGGAGATAAGGGCCTGAACTAATATTGTGGTTATGTGAGCAAGGAAAAGGAAACAGGTACAAGAGATGTTGTGGAAATAGAAAAGTCCCATTTGACAAATGCTTATTATGTGAATTGGGCAAGAGTGGTAGGATAATGCTGAGGCTGCAAAGCTGGGACAATGAAAAGATACTGGTGTCCTTGACAGAAATAGGAAAAATTGGAAGGGGCAGTTAAAGGGAATTGAGAATGAATTGTGGCTGGGATATATTGAATTTTGGAGGATCATAGGACATCTAATAAGAAATTTCCACTAGGTAGCTGGTGATACAGAATAAAGTTCAGAAGTCTAAGAAAACAGAGTTCAGAGAATCATCTACATAGAAATAATAATCAAGATGTTAGAAATTTATAAGGTCATTAAATGAAAAAGAAATACTAGAGAAGAAAAGACAAACAGGGATGGAGATTTGGGGTAAATTCACAACTTCATTGCACGATACAGATAATGATCCAATAAAGGAGACTAAGGAGTGGTCAGATAGGGTAAGAAGAAGACCAGGAAAAAACTATGTCACAAAAACCCAGACAAGAGAATGTGTCTGAGAGTAGTCCTCAGGTCATATGCTGCTGAGGTCAAGAAGGACAAGAACTCAGAAAAGACCATCAAATTTGGTACTTAAGATATCAGTGGTAACTTTGGAAAAATAGTTATAGTTGAGTGATGAGTTTCAAAGTAAATTACAAACAATCCAGAGAGAAGATGCAATGGCAATGAATAGACAACTTTACCCAGGAATTTGGTTAAGAAAAGGAGCAGATACAGAATAACCACTTAAGGGATGATCTGATATAGTATAATTAAATTTTTCTAAGACTGAAGGAACCAAGAAACCCATAAAGAAAGTGTCAAGAATAAAGAGAAAAAGGTGTGGATTAGGGGTGAATTCTGCTGGAATGAATCATATGAGGTTGGCAAGGAGAAGGACCACTTTATTATTAAACTCTGATGGAAAGGAAAAAAAGAGCTGGAAATGGTGTCAAGAAGTTTTGAAAATGATAAGAATGGGGAAAGAGAGACTTCACTTTGAATGACTTCCATAGATTTTGTTTTTGTTTTCTGACTCTTTGAGGTTTTCTTGGCCAAGACACTGGAGTGGTTTGCCATTTCTTTCTCCAGAGGATTAAGGCAAACAGAGTTAAGTGTCCAGGGTCACACAGCTAGTGCAAGTCTTAGGTCAGATTCTAACTCCAGGTCCATTGCTCTATCCACTGAGCCACCTAGCTGCTTGACCATTGTCTTACTAATATAAAAGAGGAAGTTCTCAGTTGTTAGCAGAGGTAGGTATGGGAAGTTTTAGGTGAACATAAAAAGTTTGGGATCCTGGTAAAGGAAGTACCCATGTGGTGGCAGCAGCAGCGAGCAAGTGGGTAAGGAGCCACAGATGTCCCACAGGCTCCAAGTCCCATGCTTCTCATTCCCAGTCCTCCCTTCCTGTCTCTGTCCCCGCTGCAGTTCTAAATGAGTAGAAATTTATGCCTTTCATGCCCAACAACCTGTGTGCCCTCAAAGACAAGCTGTATATAAAGAGGAAGGTGGTAGTGCTAGAAATCAAGAAGCTGATTTGTGGACCAGAATAACAGGGTACAGGTTAAGCATGTGATCTGAATTCTGTTCCAGGGGTTTGCTCTCTTCCAATATCATCACAAGAGAAAAGGGAGACTTATTGGGTTGCTACATTGTGTAAGGCAAGGACTCTGGGTTGTACCTAAGGGAACTGACGTGCTAACATTCTTCAATGATGCCAATAGCTGGCTGCACTGCTATGCCTCTGAAGCCCTGTACAGTATGTTCAGGGTGGTCTCTGTCATGACCTTTGATGTGCTTTTTGATGGGCTAAGTTAGTTGGCTGCTGATCCAGATCTCAGTGTCAAAAGTGGCTCTGAGCTCCGATACCACCTTTTAAAGCACATTGTGACCAAAAGCAATGCTTGCCTAATGAGCTTCATTCCTTAGTCAAGTTAAAAGCCCCCAAAATCAGTGCATTTGGCAGTTCATCTGCTTCTTAAATCTGTGCCCAACATTAACTTGCTAGATTACCTGCCTGAGATACTAAATGAGATATTCCCCATCCTGGGAGACAACAGGAAAGAAATAGGGAAAATATGCTAGCCATCTTAAAAGAGATTAAAAAGGATTCCTCTAGTGTCAAGTTAGCTGATATGGCCAACACCTGGTGATTCACTGCTAGGACTTTGATGATCTGATTCAGCCCACAACTATGTGCTGGATGCGGAAATTCCTCCAACTGGCTGGATGGATGGTGTTGCCTTACTCCTCGGGGACCTTGACCTGATTTTGCCCTGCCTGCTTATGATAACCAAAATAAAACATAAAGGAGATGGCCAGTGTGTGCAAGCAGAGTCTGATGAAACTAGTCACCCCTGATGATAATGCCAGAAGAACTGAGGCCCAAAGCTATGGGTCATCCAGAAACCAGGTCAGACTATTCCTTAACCAGATAGGAGTGACCACCAGTGGCAACCTATATGTTTCTTGTGACTCCAGCTTCAATCTCTTCACTCTAGCTAGTTTTAAATGGCTGTCAATGATACCAAACATTGATGAGATCATGCAGGTGATGACCCACCACCTCCATGACCAAGCCTTTGCTATTATGGCCAGGATTGCTATCCTAAAATGAATCTGCCACTTATATATCAAGACTCCCTGGAAGATGTTCCAACGTACAATTTTTTTGCCATCTTACTTCAAACTTGTGGAATCAGATGAGGTTATCCTGAAGGACCTGGAGATTTTGGCAAATATTGCATCATCCCCTGTAGGCCCAAGGAAAGGACCTGGCCCCTTTTATAACCCCAACCTGTGGGTTAGCCTCTGGGATCTGAAAGTGCCCATCTTTTTATATAACCAGCCTTCTGGAACCCCAGGTAGCAAAAGTTTAGAATGCTCACCTTCCTCATCCACTGTGAATTCTTACAAGTTCATGATAATCTTGCTGAAGGACTTGCTGAAGCAACGAATACAAACTCCTAGAGATCCAAGGAGCTTTCATCATCAGGCTGCTGTGTTTACTGTTGTATGCTGGGAATATCTTTTCCCAGAAGACCTCAAATTTGTCTCAACAATAGTTCACATCCTGAATACATATCTTATCAACCTCCACAGAGCTCTTCCAGCTAAGAAATCAGTTCAAAGACCTTCCTCTAGAGAACTCTAGAGAACCAGAGCTTGTTTTGCTGCCTTTACCAGTCCTGGTGCCACAACCCAGTCACCTTGGTGCCCCACTGCCTCCTTATGCAAAACTACCAGCATGCCAAAACCTCATCCAGAAGTTTTGTCATCTAGAAGTGGATTTTCTCCCTCACTGAAGTAGACATGCTTGTGCAACTGATTGAATGCTCAGTTTTCATCTATCTGCACTTGTAGCTGCTGGATATGAAGAACAACCCCTACCTGATCAAAGCCCTCTCTGTTCAAGTTTGTCCCATAGAACAATGCCTTCCAGTTCTTGTCCCATCAAGTGCACTATGTGCCCAACCCAAAACTCATGTAGACTGAGGATAGTATAAGGATAGCCCTATGTTCCCAGAAAGTGAATTCTTACAGCATTGACCTTGTGGAGCTACTGCAGTAATTTGAGAGGGTTCAGAAGAAGCACCTGGAGATGAAACACCAGAAAAATGGGTGTGGGAACCACCTGAACTGCAGGATTGTCCTCTGAGCCCCTAGCATGCACATCTCAAGGGCAGAGACTGCTCTAGGGCTTGGTGTGGAGAAGAAACCAAAGGGGATTGTCCTATAGACCATTTGTGGTCTTCACAAAGACTCTCCAGGATCCTTGTAGAGAGGTGATTGATTGGTGTGTGTACCACCATCTACTCTAGCTAGGCAGCCCCTATAGCCAAATAGGAAGCCAATTCAACAGCAAAGGAAAAAAGGCTACTCCATAGTATTGCCTTCCCCTCCAGCCTCTTTCTTCCTTACATGCCCAGGGGTGACCAGCACTAGCTGCTGCTCCTTGGCTCTTATCATCTGTGCTAGAGTAGCAGCAGGGTTGACCATCGAACTCCCCCAACAAGATTTCCCTGAAAGTTGTCTTGATATGTGCCCCTCTACCTCAGAAATAGCACTCAGCCCATAATCAGTTTCTTTTTAACAAGCCTCTTTCATCTGGATTGAGAGCAGAGCTTGATTGCCCCCCAATCCTAATTGTGCACAGACATATGTATGTAAATATTCTGGCTCTTAATCTAGTCTCTCTCTGGATCAGAAAGGTTTCTATAAAATGATGGAGATCTCCCACATAAAAATAAAGAATGATGGTAAATTCTAAAAGGAAAGAAGGAAGAAAGGAAGGAAGGAAGGCAGAAAGGAAGGAAGGAAAACAGGAAGGAAAGGCAAGAAAGAAGGCAGTAAGGCAGGAAGGGAAGGAAGGAAGGAAAGCAGGAAGGCAAGAAGGCAGGAAAGAAGGCAGGAAGGGAAGGAAGGAAGAAAGGAAGGAAGGAAGGAAGGAAGGAAGGAAGGAAGGAAGGAAGGAAGGAAGGAAGGAAGGAAGGAAGGAAGGAAGGAAGGAAGGAAGGAAAGAAATAGGTTTAGGACAGCTGCTATGGGGAATGGGATAGGAAATCAATGAGAAAGGATTAAAAAGATATCCATACTGCAAAAAGAACCCAGTTGGGGTGAAACAATATTAATTTATAATGACTCTAGTTAGCTTGTTTGTATGACTTCTTTGTGTGACTTGGTTATCTCGAACAACAACAAAAAGCAAATGATGGGAGTAATACAGGGTTGGTGTTTGGTAACTGATAGGACAAGTGGAAAAAATGGTTCAAGGGTAGAGGACACTGTGGAGTTGAATTGGTTGATAGGATAAATGAATGAATAAGTGAAACATTGATTAAACATTTACCATGTGCAAAGAACCTTGATGAGCAGTGGAGGGGGAAATAGAAAGAAGAGATGGTCCCTGCTCTCAGGGAACTCATGTGCTGAGGGAGACAACACATAAACAAGCTGTAGCTTCAAGTCATGTGAAAAGGTCCCAGGGGTGCAGCTGCAAAGCACATTATATACTGTAACTTCTTTAAAGTTGTTTCTCTTGATAAAAGCTGTTATCAGTTTCTGATGTAGAACCATTGGACAATGCCAAACTTTCTTTTCTCTGTTTTCAGTAGCTGTAGCTTCTAAGGAATTAGGGGCTACAGCACCCACAGAGACCATTGCCAAGTTCTATCTCCACAGGGACTGTTCCCTTAAGATGATATTTCTATAGAGCAGGAAGGAAGCAGGACCAGTGGTGTGCGGGCACTACTACTCCTGGGGCTCTTGGATTTGCCTATCCCCTTGGAAGCAATTGGTAAGTGGAAAGTGTTGGAACATGGTCCCTTCTTATCTTTTCATTCTCCTTCCACCTTTCACCTCCCCCAGTCCATATATTCTGTGATCCACTGACACTGGTCTCCTTGCTATTCCACACAAAAGACCCCATCTCCCAACTTCATGCATTTTCATTGGCAGAGATTATATTCCTTGAACTCTCTCCCTCATCACTTTTGCCTTCTAGCTTCCCTGGCTTTTTTCACGTCTCAGCTAAAGTCTCACCTTTTTGTCTGAAGCCTTACCCAATCTCCCTAGTGTCTTCTTGCTATCCATTATCTCTAATTTATCACATATAAATAAACATATACACTATAGATAGATATGATAGATAGACAGACAGACAGACAAATAGATAGATCTTTTTTGTATATCATTTTGCATTTTTTTCTCCCCCCAGTAGATGATGAGCTTTTTGAGATCAGTTTCTGTCTTTTGCCTTTCTTTCTATCCACAACACTTAGCACAATACCTGCAAAAGTCAGTGCTTAATAAATGCTTGTTGACTGACTGACTCATTGGTCAAGAATGGATGTGGAGAAAAATGAAGTAAAAGCAAGGATAATGAGGCAAAAGATGTTACTACTGAATCGAGGGACTAGAAATCACAAGGAGGACCAAGAATAGGTTTAGGAAGGGCAAGGTATGGAGGGAAGGTTTTGATCAGATAGAATAATAATAGGGATCTTGATCATGGAAATAGAATGTCATGGATGATGAGGAGATCTAGAGTGTGACCATCCTTGAGTTAGAGTCAAGGAACAGGTTAAATAGTCCCTGCCTTAAAGGGGTTAAAATGCGCATTCTACTAGGGTAGACAGGTATGTATATATATAGAACATACATAATATACATAAATATATACTTTAAACTATAAGCTATATTAATTTAATATATACTACATATAATAAATATAAGATGATTTCACAGGCAGATGAAGTTCAAGATTTAGCTTTCTCCTCTAAGATCAATTTATTTACTCATGTACCCTCTCCCTAAGCCTCTGTTGTTTATTATTTGGGTTTTGCTGCCAGTGGGTGAGAGCAAATAGCAATTGTTTTCTGTTCTGGCAAGAAGCTCTGAGGGTCTTCCCCTCCAGGTGTGACACTCCTCTGATGGTAAAGTAGGCCATCTTTTGTCCCAATTCTTACCTAGCCCCTAATCATTGAATGGGTGTTACCTCAGAAAAACTGAGACTGAGGGGGAAAATCCTTGATTGAAAAGGTCCAAAGTCAGCCACTGCATCCTGGGCCCTCTTGTCTTGCCACTAGACAGGAAAGTGAGGCTGATGATTCTGGACAGCTCTACCTCACTTAAATCCAATTCATATGCAAGTCAAGATATCACCCTGGTGACGTCATTAGTCCTCTTCCAGGACAAAGGACAAATAAGGACTATTTATGTAATGGTATGTTCCTTGGAGATGTCAGCCATATTCATAGCTTCAAATATTACTTCTAGCCAAACATTTCACAAATCTTATTGGCTGGTTGGGAATTCTTTAGTCTGCTTGAGTCTACACTCCCCATTGTTAGCTGTCCATTTTCACTTACATATTTCCCAGTGACCTAAAATTCAACAAAGCAGAAAGGAATCACTTTTCTCTAAATATCATCTCCTTTCCCTCTTCTCTTTTTCTCTCAGTTACCAAGGCTCAACTCTCAAGACTAATCTTTATTCCTTCTCCCTCTACACTGATATCCAGTGAGACATCAAGATATTCATACTGTCTATTGCATCCATCTCTAGTTTGAAGTTGTCCACATCCTAATTACTTCATTACTGCCATAGCTTAATTAGTGATAGATCTTATATTGAAAGCAAGAAAGGCATTAATAATCAAATAATTCAATTCTTCATTTTACAGGTATAGAATTATTGCCTAGAGAGGTAAAGTACCAACAGCCAAAGGTAGTAAGTCCAAGGCCAAGAAGAGACCAAGCACCAGAGCCAGAATTTGAATCCAGAGCCTCTGACTCCAAATCTAGCACTCGTCCTACTGTATGATTCTTTCTCTTATAATTCCCTGTCTGAATCTATATTCTAACCTGAACACTATTACCAGAGTAATCCTCTTCATTCACCACTTGGCAAATATCACTCCCAAACAAAAACCTTCAATTGCTCCATTTGCTCATAGGCAGAAGTCCAAACTCCTGGTTCTGACATTCAAGATTCATCAAAATGTGACTCTTACTTGTCTTTCCTACTGACTTCCCTACACAAACCCTTTACTCCATCCAAACTGGCTAAATGAGTCTCCCTAAACATGCCCCTGGACATTTCCACATCTGAAATTCTCTCCTATCCTTAATATCCTTAAATCTTACCTTTATTTCAATTTCAGCTTCAGTTTCTATCTCCATGTTGCCAGACCCACACATATGATTTCTGAGTTGGAAGGAATCTCAGATATCATCTTATCCAACACTTACCTGAGAAAGAACTCTCTAACACATTTACAGACACTACCTGAAGAACTTCAATGATAGGAAAGTCATTAAGTCAAGAGACATCCCATTCCACTTCTGGACAGCTCTAAATTTTAAGAAGTTTTTCTGTATATTATGCCTAAATCTAACTCTTTGCAACTTCCGCCCATTGCACTAGAATAAAATAGAATTGTTTTAAACATTTATCTAGCCATGCCACCCCTGTCCTGTATTTGTACAGTTAACTTTAAAGAAAATACAAAAATGCAGATTTAACATTTATCACAATTTAATTTCATCTGCTAAGATTTGGCCCATGTTCTACCCCATTTAGACCATTCTTGGATCCCTACTATATCATCAATCATATTAGCTACCCCTGCCAGCCCTGTGCCATCTGTGAACTTTATAAGCATGCCATCTCTCCCTTCTTCAGAGCCAATGATTAAAATATCAAACTACACAGTCAAGGGCAGGTTCATGGGACACTGAATTAGAGATGTCCCTAAGAGTTGACATTATTCCATTAATCACTATTCAGTATTTTTTGATTCCTATAATTCAACAAGTTCCAAATCTACTTAACTGTTGAATGATCTAGCTCAGATCATTCTTTTTTTTGTGCACAAGGGTATTATTAACAGTTCTGTCAAATACCTTGCTGAAATCCATGCACAGTATTTCTATGACATTCCCATGAGTGAGACTATTAACCGAAACAAAAGAATGATTCGTTTTGTATGACTCCTTTGTTTAGTCCCATAAAGATCAAATCTTCAAACCCCTCCTTCCCACACCTTTGCTGAAGTGAGAAGTTAACAGGTGAGGAACATTGCTACTATTTTCAATTTTTTTTTGATGTGCTGATAGATTTATCTTGACTATTTTTCTCTTCCTCCTTTCTTTAAAAAAAAATCTTTGTTATATAGGATGGCTCTCATGAAGGGGTGAGGGATATGAGGAAATCTAGGTGATATAAAAGTAAAAATACAATTAAAACATTTTTAAGAAGATCAGCTCTTCTTTTTTACAAGTGCTCACAAATTATCCCTTCAATTACATGTTCTAGAATTTATCCAGAAATTACAAAAAAATAAGCCTTTAGTTTGAAGAGTCCTCTTTTTTCTCTTTTTTTGGGGGAAAAATCAAGACCTCTTTTGTTCATCTCAATACATGCAATGTGTCTCATTCACCATGATTTTTTTAATTCTGAATTTAACACCAAACAAACATTTTAATATGCAAAGAACAGAGAAGGAGGATTATACATGAAATTGTGGATACCTATTATGTAGAGATTGCTTTTCTTTTTAAGAATTTGATGAATTTAACATTTAATAGCTGTCTGTCTACTTGTTGAAAATTCTTTCTGGCCTTTCTTCTCATCTACAATTAAAAAATATTTACTCTTTTCTTTCTTTTTCCCTTATTTTTCTTGTTTTCCTTTCTTCTTTACTTTTCCCTTCATTTTTTCTTTCTGTTTTTTGGCCAATGCTATCCCTACTTCATTTCCTTCCCATTTCTTCTTCAAAAGTGAAAAAGAAAAAGAAGAAAACCTTTTTTTAACAAATATGGAGAGTAAAGTCAAAATAAAACCTTCCACCTTGTCCATGTCATACAAAATATGCATCTTATTCTGCATTGTGAGTGCATTATCTCTCTGATAGTAGGTAGATAGCATGTGTCATCATTGGTACTCTGAAGTTATGGTCCATCATGCCACTGATCAGAGTTCTTACATCTTCCAAAGTTTTTTTTTTTTTTTCCCCATATCATAGGATGACTTGTTCTCCCGGTTCTGCTCTCTTCACTTTGAATTAGTTCATACAAATCTCCCCCGATATCTCTGAATCCATTCCCTTTTTTTATTTGTATGTCCTCATAATATTCCATTATAGTCATATATTAGAATTTGTTCAGCCATTCCTCAAATTATGGCCACTTCCTTAAAGTTCTTTGCTATAACAAAAAGTCTTACCATTAATTGAAGATTCCTCCTTTTTTCTCTTTTTTTAAAAATCAAGACCACTTCTGCTCATCTCAATACCTGCACTATGTCTCATTGGCCATGTTGATGAGGGAAAAAAGATGTAAGTACCTAAGAAAGATCAATTTTGCTTCACAGGAAATTCATTGATCCATTCCTATTTTTAAAGGTCATGGAAAGAAGGAAAGTTAGAAGAATGGTTAGGTAACTGAAAGTGAATGCAAACTAGTAGATCTGGTGGAAAGACTGTCTGGAATACTAAAACTTAGAATATGTTTAGGCTTATAATGAATGCTAAGGACAAGAAAAAGGGCATTATAGCCTATTGGAGTCAATAGGAAAAATTAAAGAAGTAGGATCAGTGATTGAGAAGTAGGTAGGATAATGATGCTGAATGAATCATTGAGGGTAGAACTCTTTTTCTTTCTACAGTTCTTCTGATTTCCCCATGAAATAAATTGTCCTTCAGATTGGGTACACTAGAACAATAATTTATAACAGGAAAAAACCAAGATAAGTATGAAGACTGAGAGTGCCTGATGCCCCCAATGTGCTCAGCTCAATCGATTCAGATGGTAGGTGCAAAGTCTAGTATCTAGCTTCTTTATTCTACTGCTTCTCCCAGGAGTTATGCTAAGGAAATTTCCTAGAGAATTCCATATATTAATCCCAGTCCCTTCTATCTCTACCAAATAGAAGGGCAAAGGGATGGAGAAGAAAGAGCAACACAAACTGCAACATTATTTCAGTCTTCTATCTACTGATTCTTTTTGTGCTTTTTTGTGGGGTTTTTTGCAATTCTGTTACTGAACCACATACCCATTAACAGCATCTATTCACATAATTTGGGAGGTAGAGCATGTAAATGGGGGTTGTATAAGGAGAGTTTTGTATTTTTTTTATAATTTCTGAGTCTAGTCCAGAATGAAACTATTAAGACTGCTTTTGAAAAAAAGAGAGAAGATGGGAGGCAAAAGAAGAGGGAAAGGGAAACAACAGGGAGGGAGGGAAAGAAAAAGGAGGAGAGGGGGGGGGATGGCATGGGGAAATGGGACAGGGAGAGAGAGAGAGAGATGGAAAGAAAGGGGGTGAGAAAGGGAGAGGCAGGGAGAGAGCAATTAAACCAAGTATGTCATAGCTAACCCTTAGTCTTGCTTTTAGCCTAGCACCCAATAACACACACCCATTTACCCATTGCATTAATATGGCCTACTCCTAAAATCTCATCATTCAATTTTTTCTTCTGGCCATATGATTTATAATATACTCCAACCACAATGTCACATTTGCTTCTTCTTTTATTAATCGACAACTAGATGGTGCAGTAGATGGAGTGCATGGTCTGGAGTCAGGAAGACCTGAGTTCAAATTTGACCTCAGAAACTTATTAGCTGTATGACCCTGAGCAAGTCACTTAACCTCTTTTTACCTTGATTTCTTCATTTGTAAAATGGGTTAATAATATAACACGCTCTTGAGGGTTGTTGTAAGGATTAAATGAAATCATTGTAAAGTGCTTAGCATAGTGCTTGGCACCTGGTATTAGGCACAATATAAAGATTAGTTGCTGCTCCTGCTGCCTTGTTATCCTCCCTAGTTTAAGGATTTCCATATGGCAATATTGCCTTCAGCACCTACCTCTGCTCTCTGAATATGATTAATTAAAACAATAGGAAGCATTTATCATCAGGCACTGTGCTAGGCACTTGGGACACAAAGACAAAATGTGAAACAGTCCCTACTCTGGAAAAGCTTATAGCTGGGAAGACATCATGTATGTATACAGTAGACTTTTAATAAATGTGTATTGAATTACTCATCCCAGGACTTAGCACAGTACCTCACACAGAGCTGGGGGCTCAAGAAATGCTTTTTGACAACAACAATGATGACTTTGATAATGATTGAATGCCTGATGCTTCCTTGTCTAACCAAACCATAGTAATAATAATATTTCATATTCATATAGTACTTTCAAGTTTTAAAAAGCATCTTTTTCCTCAACAACAAATTAATCTAAGGAAATTCATGCAAGTTTTTATCTTCTTTTTCCAGATCAGGACATTGAGATTCAGAGAAGTTGTGACTTCTTTATAATTACACAGGTGAATAATATTAGAGCCATCAGTGGAATTTAAAACTGATTGAACTCAAGTCTTACTCCAAGCCAGGCATGATCTTTCCATTAGGGCATGTTATCTCTGTAGTATATGGATAGATGACATGGATAGGCAGAATATAAGTGAACTAAAGAGTGTTTCCTTGGCTCTGTAAGTAATTTGGGGGCATACTCTGATGAATTATTTTAAGTCTTTGAAATAGGCTTCTTTATATTGTAGAAATGCTCAGATATGGACTAAATAATTCTTAGGAAGGGATGTCATACTAGTAATCCATTCCATTAGATCAGAAATTGCACTACCTGACTTATAAGGTTACGTTTCACTCACTATCAATTCTGAGTCTCTTCATAATTTACAACGCTTTATTTTGACACAGAGAAGTGAGTCCATCCTAATTTTTTCCCACCACAACCTGTTGCTCTGGGAGCTCTCAGTGTAAAGGTATGGCATACCAGGTATGGGAGAAGAGGGAATCTAGCTTTACCTCCTTGCTTGCTTGTCTTACAATCTTCGTGAGATCTGTACCACTTTGAAAATACAATTTTTTTTTTAAAAAGGGTAGACTAAGAGGGAAAAGTATTTGATTATTGTACAAAATCTATTAATTTTTCAAAAATGCCTATTTATGATGATTCCATCTAGTCAGCAAATACTGACTTCAGTGACTACCAAAAGTAAGGCACTATGATTGTGTGAGAGGTGCCAATTTGACAGAGATGTATTTCTGGTCCTCAGAGAGATTGCAATCTAGTTGACTAAGAAAAATTGCTACATTTTTAAAAATTATTTGACCAGTTGTGGGAGTGGGGATTTTCACATACATAAAGTTTCAGTGTCTGCTTTAACTAGATATGAGAAAAACTTATAAGGAAATTAAGGTTTACTTGAAATGACTTGGTAATTTTAGCCTAGAGCCTGTAGACAGAACATATCCACATTATGATGAAAATCTAATCAGAGTCAGTACTAATTGCCACTCTTGTCCCTTGGCATAGCAGAAATGCAAATGAGACCAAAATTATCCTTCCTCCTCTTACACTTATCATTGAGATGCCATGTCACAATGTTCTATTTGTGTAAATACCCAGGCAAGTTCACAGGGTCTGAGGGAAGCTGCCATTGTCTGTATCCATTTGGTGGATTAATGAATTTAATCTTCAGGGGGTAAATATTATATCTATTGATTTCTTATCTCCAAGGTCTGTCACCCTGTCAGAGCAGGAAATTGGATGTTTTGACATAATTATAGATTGGTTTAGATTGTAAACTCCTAGGAGGCAGAAACTGTATCTGTTTACCTTGTTTGGAACAGCATGCCTGGTACATTACCAGGTATAGATGTCAAGCTTAGAAAATGAATGGCTTCTCACAGAGAAGGACAAATGTACAAACATGTGACTGTGTAAAACCAAAGGGCAATAAACTGAGAAAATCACAACCAAATAAAAAACAAGATAAATTATCTACAAATTTTCATATTACTAAATTTGTGAAATGTTAGTTTATGGCTTGATTTCAGTTACTTGGACTTATAAGCTGAAATCAAGAGACAGGGTAGGAAAGTAGTCACTTCACTTTAATACCATAGGCTTATAGAATTAGAGCTAGAAGGGACCTTAAGGACCAATTAGTTCATGCTCCTCATTTTAGTATAAAAAAACTGAGACCCAAAGATGTCATGGGACTTGTCCAAGGTCATACTTAGTGACAAAGCTGGGATATGAATCAAAATCCTCTGAGGCCACAGCTACTTTTCTTCTTAAAGATAAGATGGTAGAGAAAGTGGCATGTTGATAAAGAAATAAAACAGTATTTGGTAAGCCTTCTAACTGTTTAACACCCAAGAGAAAACAGTTCTTGTTTGTATTTCTTACTTCTCATTCCCCCCTTAAAAGAAAGTTTCTACAATTTTCCTAATAATTTTGCTGAATTCAGCTTTTACAAAATTCATTTTTACAATCTTGCTTTCTCTCTCCCCACTACTTTTTTCACCTGTAGCATCCTAAGTTCTATCATTTGACCACTTTTGACTAAATTTACAATCTCTGCTTCTACCCTTTCCACTAACTTCTCTTTATTTGTGGTAACAAAATCCATGAAGGGGATTCCTCCAAGTTGGTTCCTTAACTTGTTCGTCTAAAAGCTGTTCCCAGTACCTTTTGAATGTGACCTGCTTTTTTTTTTCTGTAGATGCCTGACCATTTAGTCTTTCCACCTTGTTACATCTTAAGAGAAGTCACTCAGCAGGAAACTTAAATAAGCCAGGCTGCTGAGAAAATGTTTTAAAAAGTATTTTGGAAATCTTCAGCAGGAATTGCAATCCACAGAAGAGTCTCAAGATCGAAAACACAAAGATGTAGTAGTGTGCATGCCGAGCCATCTGGGCAGAAATGAACTGTATAATGGGACATTTATTCTAGATGGGCAGATACAGGTCACCACAAAAGAAGAAAGAAGATATGGTTTAGGGGGAGGTGAGGAGGTAGTCTGTATAAATATAAGAGCCTTCCGTTTAAGATCTTTTTAAAATGAACAAGATGAGAATCTGAGCAAAGCAAAAATAAATAAATAGAACTTAACAAAGAATAGGAAGAAATAATAGACAGTGTGGGGCAAGGGAGGGGAACTAAAAGGGTATTCAGAAGAAAAGGAAAGCATGTGGACAAGGAAGAATTTTAAAGTTGTAAAAAAGGGTGGAAATGGTCTTTAAGCAAATAAGTTACAGTTCTGTTCTGTTATACAAAGTTATACAAAGTGTTATAAAGTCAATATACAGTGTTAAACTTGAGTAATTTTTGATGTACACATGATAGAAGTACACTGTAAATAATAATGTATAAAAGGTGAATTCTTGAAGCTTCTTTATGTTTTTAATTTGGGGTGAATCAGGTTTTAGGTTTGGGGGTTTTTCCACACAAATGCATTTCACAAATTACTACGCAACAACTGAAAATAAGTTTGAAAAAGGTCCCACAAGGGACAGTATTTCTATGAAGGCCAAAAAATCAAATTGTATTGCTTTACAAAAACAAAATTTCAGCTTTTTGTATGCATTTCACAGTGTTTTTCTATTATTTGTACATCTAAAAATATTAAAATTTAAGGTTTTTACACAGTCTTTTAACCACTCTGTACTTTGACTTTCCTCTCAGAGGAAAAATGGTCATGCAAATGGAAAAGATTTTTTTTGCCCATTTTCTGGGTGAGAAATCTTGGTGAAACTAATATGTCAAATGCAAATACAAATCTAAGTATGAAGACACCAGAAATGCTATGAAGAAAATCAGTAACGGAAGACAGATTCCAGGGTAAGAATAAACTGCATCACCTGGTGCTTTACCCAGAAGAATAAAAGAAGGAACTTTTAAAAAGAAAGAAAAAGAAAAGAAAACCCTGCATGTAGTATAGAAATGAAGGTGGGTAGCAGAGAAAGAAAGAACATTCAGAAATCACAGTGCCACAGAATTTTCAAGTTGAAGGAACTTCAGAAGGTCCAATCCAAGCCTGACTGAGAATCCTCTTTGCAAGATCCTCTAAGGAAGGAGGTCCTTCAGCCTTTATTTGAAGACTTCTGGGGAAATGTAATTCACTAGCCCCGAGGCAGCTCATTCTCCTTTAAGATAGCTTTGAGTGCTCAGGTTTTTCCTTATTTTGAGCCACAATCTGCCCCTCTACAACTTCCACCCATTGCTCCTG
This sequence comes from Notamacropus eugenii, assembly GCF_028372415.1. Taxonomy (NCBI): domain Eukaryota; kingdom Metazoa; phylum Chordata; class Mammalia; order Diprotodontia; family Macropodidae; genus Notamacropus; species Notamacropus eugenii. The sequence goes on along the minus strand of NC_092873.1, from coordinate 213,079,933 downwards.
CTTCTGCTCTCTGGAACTAAGCAGAACAATTCAGTCAGTCAATACGCATTTGTTAAGTGTCTACCATGTGTCAGTCAGTCTCTGTAATGAGTGTGGTGGATCAAAGACAAAAGATAATCACAATGTAATGAGGAAGACAATATGCAAATATGTACAAAGAAGTTATGCACAGGATAAATAGGAAATAATCAAAAGAGGGAAGTAACTAGAATTAGGAGAGATTTCCTTAATTCCTCTTCCAAGTGCCAATCCTTCTGATACTTGAAGATTTGTCTAAAATGTCTGCAGAGACAAAGAGACAGACAGACAGACAGACAAATGGTCAGATAGACCAACAGACGGACAGATAGATAGATAACACTGGATGATTGGCTAACCAAATTAAAACTGGTTTTTTGTGCTCTATTTTGTAAACTGAACTTCAATGATATAGTATCCATCAGATGGAAAGCTTTTTGATGTAGACTTTCATTCTTTGTATATCCAGTGACTACCACAGTGTCCTGCCCACAGTAGGCTCTTAATAATTGCTTATTTATGAATTGATAGTATCTATATCAGCATTGCTTTTGAAAATTTTTAAGTAGATTTGCTACTGACACTAAGTTTAAAGCCAGTTCAAGTGCTTTCTCTTTTTTTAAAATTTTCTATTTATGGAACAAAACAAGCATTTCCATAACACAGAACAATAAAAAAAAAATGATTTAACATGAAACTGAAAATCTACCATGTACAACTTGCTATTCCCTCCAAATATACAACAAAGATATCATGCAAATGTCTTTTATTCTTCCCTCCTCCCAGATGGCTACCATTACACACACACACACACACACATACACACACACACACACACGCATACACATACGCACACACATGTCAAATTATGCTATACATATTTCTATTTATCAGTTCTTTCTTGGGATGTAGATAACATATTTCTTCATATGTCCTTTCAAAAGAATCTTTTTTTTCTTCCCATCTGGAAAGCAATGTTTAAATGCTACTGTGCAGCAGAAGTCATTGAAAATCTGTTCAGGATGATTTCCAGGGCATTGATCTATAGGTATCCAGTCTTGAAGAAATCACATAATTATAGAATTGAGAAGGGTTCTTAGAGATATTCTTATCCAGGAGCTCTTAAATTTATTTGTGTCATGGACCCTTTTGACAGTCTGATAATGCCTATGAACCACTTCTCAGTGTCTACTGTCTACATTTATAACGCTAAGTCTCAGAATTTAGTGAAAACAAAAATGTCATTTATCTTTCACCCAAGTTCAATGATCCCCCTCCCACCAAAATTTATACATAGACCCAATGTAGGTATCAAGATTAAGAGTACCTGCTCTAATCCAATTCATTCCTTTTTGCAGATGGAAAAATGGAGCCCTGGAGAGTTGCTTGTTTTTGTTTTGTTTTAGTGAATAAATAGTATTTAGGCGATAAGATGGTTCAGTGGATAAAGCACTGGACCTGGAGTGAGGACGACCTGAGTTCAAGTCTGGCTTCAGACACTTGCTAGCTAGGGACCTTGGGCAAATCACTTAACCTCTATTTACCTTAATCCATTGCGGAGAAGGAAATTCCAAATCACTCCAGTATCTTTTCCAAGAAAGCCCCATGGACGACAGCATTGGCATGCTATGGTCCACAGGGTCACAGACAGCACTGAACATCAACAAATAACATTTAAGGATATTGATTTTTTATGCTTCTGTTTGTTTGCTTATTTGTTTCCTAAGAAATTAGATTGGGCCTTTTGAATGAGTAGAGAAAGTGACTGCATTGGAGCTACTGCTTTTTTAAAAGCATCAACTGTGTTTAATGTTAACGGGGAGACATGAAGGACGTGCTATGTTAGATTTTAGGATGCCACAACCTCTGCTAAAATTAATTGCATTGGAACTTTTGAGATGGCAAGGAAAATCCTGAACTGATTAAGAGGGCCTGGCTTGGAAAAGTACTGGTAGAATTTGTACAGAAGAGCTAATGATTTCAAGTTGAAAAGTTAGAGCTGATTTGTAATAGAATAATACAATTTGTATAGAACTTTACAATCATTTGCTTCATTAATCCATACACTTTTCTAATGTAGAGTAGCTATTATTATTATTCACATCAAAGGTAAGAGAACAGAGGAAAGAATTATGCTATATTTTAAAAAAAGAAATGATTAAAGATGAGAAACTGCAGACTATTAGAGCATGATTGTCTTAGATTGACACTGAGAAGATTATAGTCCATAGCACTAAAGGAAAAACTCCCACTGAGCTCTTCCAAAATGAACACGAGCAAAATCCTATTATCACAAGCATCATCATAAAGGATATTCTATATATTTTTTTAGTGTTTCCATGTCAGAGTGGACCTTCCTCTAAAATGATAATACTATATTACAAATAATTCTCTAAAGTAATATTTTTATTTGATTATTCTTTATAAATAATTTTATTTGTGTGGTGTTTATACTCTGAATGGGAAACAGGGAGCTGAGTTATTTATAAAAATTTTGTTCTGCCCTCAAGTAACAATTTTCTTTCATCTCTATTTGCCCATTTCTTCCCCAAATGTCTTTTATTCTCTTTCAAATTCAATTTATTTTATTTTCCAGGAGACCCACATTTTCTCTCTCTCTCTTTATCCCATGCCAATGTAATTCAATAAACATTTATTAAGCACCTACTATGCACCAGGAACTTGCTAAGTCTTCCATTTCTCCCATCAAGGCAAGAAAAACAAAAAACATTGTTATAAACCCATAAAGTCAAGCAAGACAAATCTCTGACATGTCTATATCACACACACACACACACACACACACACGCACACGTGTGCTTCAATCTGTGCTGTAAGTCAGTCATCTCTCTATTCCAAGTTGGGTAGCATGCTTCATCATCCATTATCTGGAATCATATTCAGTCACTATGTTGATCACAATTCTTAACTCTTTAACAATATGCTAGATGAGAAAGAAAAGTGGTATGTCAAAAATTCTCAAGTTACTTATGATCAATTCACTATTTATTGAGTAATCTGCCTCAAAGTGCTATAACATGTACTACCTTGACTTATTATCATAAATCCTATAAATCAGTGTGTGCTCATGGCCTATTGACAGATTGTAAATATAAATAATAGATCCATGTAGTGAGAATGATAGAGCATTTAATGTCTACATAGAAATCTGATTTTCTATTTAAAATGTTACTCGTCATTCTTTTTCAATTTTGTCCAATTCTTCATGACCCCATTTGGGATTTTCTTGGGAAAGATACTGGAGTGGCTTGCCATACCCTTCTCTAACTCATTTTTACAGATGAGGAAACTGAGGCAAATAAGAGTTAAGTGACTTACCCCGGGTCAAACAGCTAGTAAATATCTGAGACTGGATGTGAAGTCAGGTCCTCCTGATTCCAGGGCTACCTCTGCATCACCTAGCTGCCTCTAAACATGCCCCCAAACATCTAAAACATGCCACCAATCTAATGTCAGGAACAGTTAATATAAAATGTGTCATATTTCAGAGAGACATACAAAACCAATTATAGTTCTGCCTAACCTTAAAAGCTATCATTTTCTCTCCTAAACAGAACTATGATTAGCTTCCAAACTGAAAAAAAGTTAAATCAAAACATCTTATTAAACACTTGATGCATACAAATTATGTTAAGTGGTATGACTCCAACAAAAAATATAAAGCTTCTACCTTGTGAGTTCTTTCTTCAAGGATATCAAAATGAAATTTGTACTCAATAAAGTTTTTTCTGTAAAAAGAAAAGTTTACAATGTGTACTACAAGACATTAAAGATTTTATTTCATAAATTTACTTATTTCATTTATTCGTTTCATTTTATTTATTTATATTATTTTATTTCATAGCTACAAGTCAAGGTGAAACATTAGTTGGCACACAAAGAAGGATGTTTCTTTGAGGAAAATGAGTTTCTGAATGAGCCATTTCCCATATTTACTTAGGGTATACAGAAAATTGGTGTTCATGGTAGGTTTCCAATGAATCTATGACTCATTCTGAAGGTAATTTGTTATATTTGAAATTAGAAGGTGGGATAATCTTTTACTGGTCTAAGAGGGTCCTAGAGAGGGCAGGCTCAGTCTTTTGATTGTCCTTGCATAAGATAGAATTGAATAAAGGATATAGGATAAAGGAAAACATATTGATTGGAAAGAACTGCCCATTCTAAACCAAAATGGAACAATTCTAAAATGAAGCTGCTCATGTCAATAAAAGGAAAATAGAGTGGTTTCTTCTTTTGTCCATGACAGTGTAAAATTATTAAATTATACCCCATATAGGTAAAAATGAAATTCTATAAGCTTAAATCCAGAGATCATATTGAACCAATGGATAAAGTTGATAATCACAAATATCTTGGACTCTTCCAGGCAAGGCATATCAAGCATAAAGATACCAAAATGAACATTTGGTTGAAAATATTTAGAGAATTAATGTCATTTGGAAATCAGAGCTAAATGGGAAGAATATGTTTAAACCAATTCGTACCTGACAAAACCAATCTTAATATATAGCTTTCTAAGTATAGAATGGATTATAGCAAATTTGGAAAGTTCTCTACCAAAAATTTGTACAATATTAACAAAACTTGAGGTCTATCATGCAGTCATCAAACTGTATAGGTTGAAAAGAGTTCAAAATACAGAGATCAGACCAATAAAATCTAAATAGAAACAGGATGAGGTAAGGTCATCCCTGTTGTCCTATCTCCTACTTCTGTTGTATACACGTGGATTGCCTCTGCTCAGTGTCTATACTTTGAAAGCTTTGTGTGGGATGAGAAAAAAAAACAACAGTAACAGTAATTATGATAACGAATGTTGCAAACATTTGAGACCTACAAAATCACTAGATAAACATGTTTATATGACCAAAATTATTCACCAGATAGTCACCTTTCTTCATAAACTAAAAGAGGTCAATTCCCTGTCCTACAAATACAAACTCCCAAATATCTTTGAGAACCCAACAAATAAATTAGACTGGGACCAGAGCATTAACAGAGAAAAAATTGTTTTCCAAAAATCAACAAAACATAACCTTTAACTACAAAAGTTTAAGAATGTTGTTTTTAATAGAGGTTACCATAAAATACTCAAAACTTCCAAACTATATGGGATGAAAATCATTCAAAATAAAGAGACCTAGAAAAAGAAAAAATCAAAACCATATCATAATACAAGGAAACACTCATCATTGCCACTGTCCTGTCCACTAATGGAATAGTCCCAAAATTATGCTGATTGAGTCCAAAGAATAAGAGCCTACATCCCAAACACAGCAATTCAATTAGACAAAGCAATAATTTTATCCAGATGTTACCTCTGTAGGTCAGGCCCTTATCACCTCTCACACAGATTATTCTAAAAGCTTCCCAATTGATCTCCTGCCTTGAGCCTCTCATCATTCTAATCTAACCTAAACACTGCTTTGAAAATCATTTTCCTTAAGATCAGATCTAACCATGTCACCTTTATACTCAAACAATTCCAGTAATTTCCTATTTATTTGAGCACAAATATAATATTCTCTATTTAACTTTTTAAGTTCTCTGCAACTTGAACCCACCTATTTTTCTACCCTCAGTGGACATTACTCTCCATCTCACACGCTGGAATTCAACCAAATAGGTGTGTCCTTTGTTCCTCATATAGCACATTCCACTCTCCATCTCTTTGCCTTGTGCTGCCCATCCCACATACCTGAAATTCACTCCCTCCTTACCCTTGCCTCACAGTCTGTCTCTTCTTTAAGACTCAGTTTATACATCTACTGTATAAAGCCTTTACTAATGCCTTCAATTGCTAATACCCTCCCTCCCAAATTAAATATATATTTATGTGTGTATATATGCTAGACCTATGTATATATACAGACTGTATGTATGTATATATGTACATATACACATGTGTACACTCATTTACATATGTATGTATCTTCTGCATTAGAATGCAATCTTACTAAGTGCAGGCATTGTTTCATTCTTTGCCCTTGCTTCACCAGTGTATAGTCCAGCACCTGGAATATAGTAGACACTTAGTAAATACTTATCGATGAATTTATTGAAACAATAAGGAACAAGAGTTGGATAATGACTTGTCTCAAGACCAGTTCTATTTAACCCCATTGAAAATAAAGATGAGAAAGAAGGAGAAACCAGCAAATATATAAAACATATAAGATTATAGAAGAGGAAAGGGATAACAATGTTCTTTGTGATGTATACATTCAAACTATTTTTCATTTGCAAATTCACTTAGAATAGAATGTTCTATTTCATTCTTCCTTTATACAAATAGGACATATGATTTCTAACAATGTGATTTTTTTAGCAAAATTTCATTATGGAAAAATAATTTAGATGTCCTATAAAATGGGACTAAAATTATTTTACTCATACCAGTGAACTAATGAACTTGAGAAAAATTCCATTCATCAGTACGAAAATAATAAAATCTAGCTTATTAATTGTAACAAGGTAGTAATTTTATAAACCTATATTAACAAATAGTTCTACTCAAAGTTTCAAGCAAAACAAAAGACAAAAAAGTTAGTTAATACTTAGCAAAATACTACTAGAAAATATATTTTTGTTAATAAATATATTGGGTAATATAAACTGTAAAGACATTTATTCTTTAAAAATTTATTCAACATACTACTTTAAGGGTATTGTGCTGGGTACCAAATGGGTACTAGGAATACATGGAAGTATGTAATACATACTATAAGATCACATACAGTGTGACATTTAAATGGTACATGTAAGAATTCAGAGGTAAAAGTGAATCCCAATCAAGTCAATCAGCTATTTATTGAGTGCCTAGTATGTTTCAGGCACTATGGTACATGCAACATAAACAAAGGCAAAATAAATGTCCCTGTCCTCAATAAGCTTATATTCTACCAAGGTATGAAATAGAGAAGGTTTTATAGAGTTACACTCACATTCAGTGTGCTGGGATTGGGGGTGGGGGCCAGGAGTATAGGAATCATAAGTAGATTTAGCCAGAGAGTCAGTTGGAGGACCATAACAGTTTAATGTCTTCCTAGAATTGTTACGAAGAAAATATTTTGTTGCCAATAAGCCATTATTAATAATGGCTAACCTTTAAGGCTTGTCAAGTGTTTTGTGTGTGTGTGTGTGTATCTATATATCTATATCTATCTATCTCTCTCTCTATATATATATATTTATGCATGTATGTATATATATTTATGTATGTATGTATATGTATATATACACACATTATATATATATATGTATAATATATATATTAGTGATATAGTTAGGTGTTTTATCATCCCCATATCACAAATGGGGAAGTTGAGGTTGAGAAGTTCAACATCTTGTCAGGATCATATAGCTACTAGGTGTGGGGGGAAAGGTTAAATCAGCTTTCTGACTCAAAGTCCAGTAATCCATCAAATGTTAGATGCTGTTCGTTGCTCCTGCTTTTATAACTGTTAATATTTGTGGCTTAATAGAAGCCATAGGATGAGAGAGATTTGGGGGAAAAAATGGGTAGTCAACAGTATCAAGTGTTATATGGAAGGATCTAGAAAAACAAGAGTTGGGAAAAGGTCATTGGATTAAGCAACCCAGTGATCTTTGAGGACCAAGAGTGGAATAGCCCGCATAATTTGTGCTTTTGAAAATGATAACAATTATTTAGAAATACCTGTGTTAATGAAAAGGATACTTCCTAACAATACACTTGGTCAGAAACATCCTAAGCACTGGTAGGAATAATAATGGATTTGTTCTAGGGTGGCAGATAAAATGGATGGTTATTCTATCATTAAATGGTAACTAATCATCAAGTACTGGGGATGCAAAAAAAAAAAAAAAAGATAGCAGTCCCTGCCTTCAAGGAGCTCCCAGACATATGGAGGAGAGAGCATGCAAATGAATACTTACAAACAAGATATATACAGGATAAATTGGAAACAATTTCAAAGGGAAGACATTGCTGGCATTAAAGTGGACCAGGAAACTTCTTACAGAAAGCGAGATTTTAAGGGATACTTGAAAGAAGATTTACACCTCTGACAGGAAGCCTTTTCTAATTCCCCAAAATTCTAGTTCCCTCCCCAAATTGTTATTTCATATTATTTACTTCTCTAACTTAGATTCTCTCACACACACCAGCAGAATGTAAGGTAGCCAAGGACAGAAACTCTCATTTTTTGTCTTTGTAACCTGAGCACTAAGTGTAGTATTTCATGTATTTCAAAGAAACTCTGATTCCATCAATCTGTGTAGTCCCTCCAGGGATTCATATCACAAATCACTATATTCTCCCCAAAATTCTCCACAGAGGGCACACCTAATGTGCTAGTGTCCTTCCTTTAGATGTCTTGACATTTCATAGATGCCAATTGAGCAAATAGGCTATCCATCAATTAGCTTATACTCTTACCACATGAACAGCACACTTTGTTTTTTGGTTATACAGTTTCTCAGATATTATCCTTTAACACTATTTCCCTTGAGTGGTTCTTGGTTAACAAAGTGTTGCAGTCTACTCATTATCCCCATATGCTTCTCCATTCCCCTTGAGGGGACACTTGATGTAATTCTTTAGAAACTGAGGCAATGCTATATCTTGCATCCATAAAGCATCACTGAGAGAACATTGATATTAACAGAGTAGGCTTTTGTTTCAGAGACAAGCTAGGAATTTGTAAAAGCACTATGAAATCTCCCCAAGCTAGTTCAGCCCTCTCTCTCCCTCTTTGTAAACTCTTGATTGGGGAGAGATAGAGAGGATACTATGGGTGCTGAGGAGGAAGTCTGGTTTGATGCAAGTCACACAAAACTTTCCAAAAGCTAGGGAAAAGATGACACCAGAGCAAGAGACAGCCCATAGCCTTACCAGAGCACCATAACAGGAATCCAGTGCCATTTAGCAACTTTGTCATTCATTACCTAGTTTCAGGTCACAGATCCAAAGTTAATGGAGGAAGTAACCTAGGTTCAGAAGTGGTGTTTCAGAGTAAGATGTAGTAAGTTGTAAGCCCTACATCATGAACCAAAACAAAATCAGATTCAGAATCAAGCATCAACCATGTGCCTCTAAGTAGTAGAGCAATCCCAGTGCCAGCATCTAGTCCAGTATGAAGCCTACAGAAGTATGACAAGGTCAGGAATCCCAGACCAAAGAAGACCCTGAAGTTCTATCATTCTGAACGAGAAGCGTTTCTCAAGTGGTTGATAGAGACTGAGTCCAGTAGCAACTTATTGTTATTCAGACCTGAATCCAGGTCAGGAAACAGCAGAACTCAGATAAGGGAGTGGGGCAGCAATAAGACTCTCGACTGGATTAGACCACTTTGTATGTACTGAAAGTTTACAGGTCCTAAGCCTGAGTTCTCCCAGGGATCCTGGAATAACAACACTCAATATGCCAAAAAGTCATCTACAGGATGAGCCTAGACCTTCCCTCCAGAAGTGTGCAGAACACAGTCCTAACATCAAATATGAAGTCACAAAGTAGGTTAGAAAATTTAACAAACAAATAAGCCAAAAAGAATCCCACTATAAAATGTTATTATGTTGGCAGTGATGATCAAGACATCAAACCCAGAAGAAGTGAATGACTCCAAAATAGGAAAAGCCTCAAAGTTTTAGGCAAAGATTGAATTAGAATCCTTAGAGAAGAGGATGTATGAGTTTTTTTAAGAGCTTGAAGGGTTTTATAAATGAAATGAGACTGCTAGAAAGGAAAAATGAGAAAGAAATAAGAACTATGGAGGAAAGAACTGGAACAGGAACTTCACAGTTTGGCTTAAGAGGTAAAAAAAAGTTTAAGCAGCAAGATCACTAAAAATTAGAATGGACCAAATAGAAGCCAATGGACTTATGAGACAACAAGAAATATTAAAACAGCTAAAAGATAAATCAGAATATAAAATATTTCAAATCAAAATCAACTGACCTATAAAACAGAACACACAAAAAAAATTTTTAATTGAGTTTCCTGAATGCCATGAAAGAAAGGAAGGAAGGAGGAAAGAAGGAAGGAAGAAACTAAAGAAGGAAGGAAGGAAGGAAGGAAGGAAGGAAGGAAGGAAGGAAGGAAGGAAGGAAGGAAGGAAGGAAGGCAGGAAGGAAGGAAGAGCATAGGTATTTCAAAAAAGACCTTTAAAAAGAAAATTTGCCCACATCTTTTAGAACCAGAGGGCAAAGTAGAAGTAGAAAAAATTCACTGGTCACCTCCTAAAAGAAAGCTACAAACAAACATTATTAGAAATACTACAACCAACATCCACAGCTTCCAGGCTAAAGGAGAGACAGACAGACAGACAGAGACAGATACAGAAATAGAGAGAGAGAGAGAGAGAGAGAGAGAGAGAGAGAGAGAGAGAGAGAGAGAGAGAGAGAGAGAGAGAGAGAGAGAGAGAGAGAGCAGAAAGCCATCATTTTAAAGGATTGGAGACCTTGAGATACTCTAGAAAGCAAAAGATAAAGAGCACTATTCAGCTGCCATAAGTAGCTGAATGTATACTCCCATCTACTGATAGCCTGCCTAGACTCAGTCCCTAAAGCTGGCAAACTCCTGCTCCCTCTTACTTTCCCTGGCTCACTGCTACTGAACCCTGCCTCTCAGAGTAAAGCACCTCACTTTCCAGATCCCATTTCTTATTTTCTCATCCCTATCTAGTTCAACCCTACCCCTACATTATCCCACTCCAGCTCTTCCTTTCTCTTCTGTTGTGATTTCTGGCATTCTTGTTCCATAATAAACATACTCCCCTTTACTTTAGACCTCTTTCAATTGTGTTCCTTCCAATTCCTGAGATTTACCTAGTCTTCACACACACACACACACACACACACACACACACACACACACACACACACCAATGACACTGAATTATTTACCATTTTATCTAGAATGGACTGTAATTTCTGTCATACTTCTTGACACACAGATCATGGAACATAATGGAAGAGATGGGCAAAACTGGAGTGGGACAATATAGGAGGATTGAGATCCATAAGTAGCTAAAGTAAATAGAATGCTCACAAAGTAAGATCCTACTGGGGTTATCATGGGGCTCAGTTTCACAAAGTTGTCTTATGCATACTACCTATATGACTTTTTAATCTTTCAGTAACTTGGATGAGTTTCTAAAACCATACATTCCAGATAAATTGGTAGATATCTATAAAGGGCGTTTCTAAACTGGGAATTCTCAAAAATCAATTAAACAGCGTATCTTTATGAACAAAACAAAAACTGTTATAAGTGATAACAATGTTTATATGTTTGTTTTTAGCTATTTTTTCAGAGTCGGCAGCTAGTTTAAATAAGTTGGATTGGAGTTATAACTGCACACAGAGTCTTCACAACTTTGTCATTTCTTGTAATTTGTTGTTTGACTTTGACCTTTTTTCTAAGCAGTAAATGAACTCAATATACATGAAGTGATTCTAAAATAAAATTTAAAATAAATTCCATATTCCATAACCAGTTGGTTCTTATCTTTTAAGTTCACTTCTTGAAGTAAAAACATGATGAAGTGGATAGGATTTAGAATTAGATAGATGTGGATTTGTATCTTGCTTTTGATGCAAGCTGTTTAACTATAGGCAAATCATTTCATTTAAGAAAACAATACTTGTGGTGCCCATTTCACAGGGCTGTTATGAGATTTACATGTATATAAAGTGCTTTGAAAAGCTTTTTTAAATGTCAGATATTATTACTTTAAAAAGTATTCATAATATATGCATCTACAGGTTCTTTTTTACTTCTTTCATATAGTAATCCTAGGCTATATTTTCCAAGATATTTTTCTCTCTTCTACCCCTTTTACATGGAAGTAACCAAGAGTCAAAGTATGTTAATTTGACTTAGCTTATCAAATTTGTCAGAGAATGCCTTGTCTATATATTAATTATTTTGGTTGATAAACTATAATTATTTTCATGGTGGCCATTATGCTTATACTCATCATGAGCACTATGACCAAGAAGTGTGAATATCACAGAAAATGATGTTTCTTCTTGTCCTTGAATGCAAGGTTAAACTAATCATGCCAGTTCCTTTATTTGCCTCTCTAAGGAGGAGCACCTGTCATATATCTTTCAATTTAGCTGTAACTTTTTGCCTAATTTCATTTATGTTGTAGATGTCAATAGTGATTTTTCTGGAACCACATCAAGGTAACTAGACAACATTTGCATATTGAGAATATAAATGGTTACTTAATTCAACGCAACAAGCATTTTTATGTACCTTATATATACATAACAGCTAGGTGGTGCAGTGGATAGAGCACAGGGCCTGGAGTCAAGAAGACTCAATCGGAATTCAAATCTCCCTTCAGACACTTACTAGCTGTGTGACTCTGGGCAAGTCACTTAACTCTGTTTGCCCCAGTTTCTTCATCTGCAAATTGAGCTAAAAAAGAAAATGGCAAACCAGTGCAACATCTTTGCCAAGAAAACCTCACAAAGGCTCACAAAAAGTCAGACATATCTGAAATGACTGAATAACAGCAGTATGTATATAGCACTATGCTAGGTGCTGGTGATACAAAAATAAAAACATAACAGGAATGAACACCAAGGAGTTTACCTTACCTTCTAAAAAGAATGCTTATGGGCGACTTAAAAGCTGTGTGATTCTTCATATACTCTCATCTTTTTTGGCATTCTTCCCTTGTAACTGAAGAAGTAATTAGATGTCTCACAGGACTGAGGTTCTTTTCATATTTTAATATTACTGAGGAATAGTGGCCTAGTAGATAGAAAGTTGTCATATTTGCTTTCAGAGCTATCCAAATCAAAACAGTATGATTTTAAGAGGTCTTTTAACCCTCTAAAATATTTTCTTGTCTCTCCATTCTCCATCTTGTAGCACTCCTTGGGAATGGACTCCATTATACGCTCAGGAACGTATCATCAGAAAACTCATCATGCTGTGAGACTGCACCATCCTTGCTCCTCACACACCAGGAGTAACCTTAGTATTTTCTGCCCTTTTGGTTGGAGGATTGATGGGTGGAACAAGGAGTTCCTCCCAAATTCTCTACTTAAAGAAGGCTGTAGGGCTAGCCATCTCTTCCTTTCCCACTCAGATGTATTACTTTGAACTATATTCTATCGTGCCCCCATATCCTGCCTCCTATTTTCTCTTGGCCAACCCTAACCCCCTTTTCATTTTCCTTTTATGTGTTGTTTTCTCCTGCTCGATTGTAAGTTCCTTGAGGGACTGTCATTCTTTTCTGTGTTTATATCCTCAGTGCTCAGCACAGTGCCTGGCACACAGTAGGTACTTATTAAATATTTATTGACTCACTGAAAAGGCCTTTCATATCACAATTGGTTATACAAGGCTTAAAATACAAATGCCTTATTGAGATAAAAAATTAGCAGGAGTAAATTACAGTCAAAATGGAACTAATTGACAGTTATAAAGAACTACTATTGTTTCCTTCTCTAGACAGGAAAAGATTGTCAGAAAACACAGGAGAACATTGGAGTATGCATCAGGCAGGAGAGTAGTCATCGGTAAAACATAAACAAAGAGATGCCCAACAATGAGAGGAATCGAGATTTTCAAGACTTCGTTATTTTACTTACAGAGGGTCCTGTTTATTCTCAATTTGTCAGGGACAAATACAAAGAGAACAGCTACATATTTTTGTCATGTAGCCAAAAGTAGAGGCAACTCCACTTTGCATGATTTATGAAGATATTTTGTTTGTTTTGCTTCATAAAAGATCTTTCTACCCAGGAGAATTTTAACTGAAGTATTGCAGCGATAATGATAATAATACCTTTCATTTATAACACTTTTTCCCAACAATCTCATTTGATCCTTGTAACCTTGTGAGTGAAGTAAGGCTTATTTTCCCCAATCATTTTACAAATGAAAATACTAAAGCACAGAAAGGTTAAATAAGGTGGGTACAGATGCCCAGATAACGCAGTAGCTGAGCAGAGTCCAGCATTCTTATCTCATGACCCCACCCCAGGGGGAGAACAAGACTTGCCTTCCTTCCTTCACCAGGCCATCAATGGGTGACAAAAAGATCAGTAACACTTGCTGCCACTAAGGGAAGTTACAGGACTGGTCACTTCCTCAAACAATCTTCACTGCCCCACTGCCCAGTTCCCACCAAAACTAAGCCATTCACTGTTAGTTGGATGCTGAGCCACTGGATCACTACCTCTGCTGGAGTTATCTCAGAGTACCCAACCATTCTAACTCTTGAACCCAGTATTATCATTACACCATACATTTGCAAATGAAAGGAGAAGAGAGGAACTCCAGTTTCCCTCAAATCATAAGAAATTATTTTAGCCTCCTAGATGCCAGTCTCTTCATCTGTAAAATAACAGGGTAAACACAGGTTATCTTTAATGTTCCTTCCAATCCTTAGGTATGTAATCCTATATAACCATTTGCATGACTGCTATAGTATGTTATACTGCTGATTACCAGATTTTTTCTTGTTATGGTCAGTCTGTAACACCATATTACACATCACTCAACCAATAAGCATTTTACTTAGCACCTTCTATGTGTTAAGTACTAGAAATAGAAATACAGAAGTGAGACATTCCCTGTCCTCAAGGAACTTAGAGTAGGAGACAAACAAATAAATACAGTAAATATACAAAATAAATACAAAGTCATTTGATAAGGACATTAACAGAGAGAATCCAAAACAATATTTCTCTTGAAGATGTTAGCACTTCACACCGAGTCTTGAAGAATGCTAAAGGTTGAAAGAGGTAAGGATGAGGAAAGCAAGCATTTCAGGCATAGGAAATAATATGTAGGCCAGTATGGCTGGAATGTAGCATGCATGAAGAGTGAGATCTGATGAGCTTGGAGAGGCTGGCATGAGTCAGATTGTGAAATGCTTCAAATGCCAAAGAGGAATTTGAATTACAGGGCTCAAGTAATGAAGGAATCACTGGAGTTCCTTAAGCAGGGGACTGATGTGGTCTTCCTTGTCTTTTATCACTCTTGCAACTGTACAGAAGATGGATTGGAGAGGGAAGGCAAACAATTAGGATGCTATTAGAATAGTCCAAGGGGGTAATAAGAACTTGAACAAGGCTGGCTGTGGTATGATAAGGGAGGAGGTGAAGACGAGAGATATTATAGATTAAAATGAAAGAAACCAGGCCACCGTCTAGCTGTGGGCTCTGTAAGAGAGTGAAGAGTTAAAAATGACATCTAAGTGAATCTGGCTGACAAACAGAATGGTGGTCTCTTAGCAAAAACAGGGAAGTAGAGAGAGGGCTTGAAGATTTGCAAAGTACTTTCCAAGTGCCATCTCGATTAATCCTTACAACAACCATTGGAGGTAAGTACTATTGTTATCCTCTTTTTACAGAAGGAAAAACAGACACACAGAGGTTAGACAGCTTACCCAGGGCCACTCAGCTAGTGCATTTCTGAGACCAGATTCAATCGGAGTTCAGGGGGTTGGACAGCAAGAATATCTGATGGGAGATGAACATACAAATTGAAGTCCCCAAGCATAAGGGCAAGTTTATAGGAACCAAGATGCTGAACTCCCGATAAAGAAGAAAGAATGACCTGGGGACAAAGGTACAGCAGCCACAAAAATCTAGACCGGGTGACATATCTGGTAGAGTGAATCTCAGTGAGCAGTTACAGGGTGGCGGGGATATAGGGAGGGTCTGAAATTCACAAGAAATGTGCCTAGTCTTCTTCCTGGACCTGTCTTCAGTGGGCATGAGAAAGTATACCTAGCATTAAAGAGTGTGGCCAGGATGAAAGATCTTTTGAAACCTGCAGAAGGGAGAGAGGGAGTAGGTTTCTATAGTTATTACAAGAACATGGGAGGAGTATGAGAGAAAGTTTGGTAACAACAGAACAGGGATTCCATAATGTACAATGGAAGGGGAAAGTGGAGGAGGACAGGGATATGGTAGGGATAGAGCTGATGTGAGTGAGTATGAAAAAGCAGGCAGGGCAATCAGGGAAGGCAGTTTCTGTGCCTCTGAATCACAAGGAATCTAGTTAGAGTCAGGGGCTGGTAGACTTGTATTCTTCCTGTTTTCCTTGGTAATGCTGATTTGATTATCATTGATGGAAAGGGGGTTAGTGCAGGTGGCCACAGGACCAATTAGATGCTGTCTAGACCCTGATCAGATAGCTGTGATTATAGGCAAGGTCCAGAGATTGGAAAAAAATTGGCCTGAGTCTGGGGCCTAGCTAGTTCTCTAACTAAACTATGACTCCAAACTTGAGTTACGATTAACTCACTCATCCTCCAATCTCCAATCAACTAAGGCAGTTCTATCTGAAGCTGGCTGCATAGTTGTATTCATGATCTTACCCTGGCTATGGAGAGATATAGTATTTATTTTCTGTTGCATCTCCATCTTGCAGAATTTTATGACTTCAACAATAGTAAGCTTGCCCTTCCTCTCTCCAGGCAGAAGTGAATAAGTGGCATGGGGGAAGGGAGTATAGTACATTTGGGAGGGGGACATCAGAGGTTATGCCAAACATTTAGCTTTCTCATTGCCACCTGCCAGTCTGTGTAAGGTCATAGACCCTTTCTCTGTAAAGAAACCTCACAAGCCAACATTAAAGATCCTGTAGAATCAGAAATGTGTAGTCAGGCAGGCAGGCCAATTGAACTCTGACATATCCCCCAGCATATTAATGTTGCCCTTAATTGCTCTCTGTTGGGAATTTAATTCCCTCAAACAGGTGGGGACATTTGCAGGTTCTATGTCTTCATCTGTTCTTGTGCTGGCATCAAGCCCTAACAAAGAAGCATGAGAAAGGCCAAAGTTTTAGGAATTATGTCCTAATATTTTATCCAAGTGCAAATCCCACTGAGGGGAAGAAGGAAAACTTAAACTTGCCAAAAAGCTTTTCATATAGAGAGAAAGAGGCAGGGAGGGGGAGAAGGAGAAGGAAAGAAACAGAGAGGAAGAGGGAGAGAGAAAGAGGCAGAGAGAGACAGAGAGACAGAGACACTGAGAGAAGGAGGACAGGAGGACCTTTTTTGGTTCTTACTTGGCAATCAGCAAAATAGTCTAGGAAAGAAGAAAAGACCTGCCAATTCCAGAAGAGCAAGTAGGAGACAGTAATCTGAGGACATTTTGAAGGTTGAAAGTATATGAGACAGAAAGAAAAAGCATTACATGGAAAGGATAATGTAGCCTGCTCAGCCTTCAAATAGACTCATTTAAAATGGTATCTTCCTAAAAAGTTTTACAGAGAAAAGCTAAGTCAGACACTTTACGAGGCTCATTGCATTCATTTTCTGATAAATGCAAACCTTTAAAATGCTATTAATAATTGCGTCGGTGATGTTAGCAGCAGTGATAGAATTAGACCTAGAGTGCTTAGATCAAGAAAATCAGACATCATCATTTCTTTATTTCCAGATACTGTATTCTTTTTTTGAATTTTTTTGAAAAATTAAAGCTTTTCCTATATTTCTACTCTCAATGACCTCCAGAGGTCATCTAGTTCAGAGTCCTAACTTCTGGCAATAGGGTGTGGTTGAAATGAGCAGTAGAAAACATGTCTACTCCTTTTTTTTCCTGTCCCTGTCTTTATGGGATATGAGAAGAATACATTTAGCATTAGAGAATATAGCCAGGGATGCTATATCTTCTGGGTGGGTGAGTGGGTTTCTATAATTATTACAAGAAGATGGAAGGGGTATGAGAAGAGAAGTCTAATATGAAGGCTATTTGAATAGCAACAGAATGGCCATTTCATAAGACAAAATGAAAAGAGAGGGTTTTCTACTATTATTAACCCATGGCAGAAAAATAACTGTCTGTCCATTTCC
Organism: Notamacropus eugenii; assembly: GCF_028372415.1. Lineage (NCBI taxonomy): Eukaryota > Metazoa > Chordata > Mammalia > Diprotodontia > Macropodidae > Notamacropus > Notamacropus eugenii. Next base: position 213,062,078 of record NC_092873.1, on the reverse strand, counting down.
TTAGAATTTTCTTTAAACTCTATTCGTAATCTTTTCAGTATTTTATTATCTTTTATTATTAACAGTAGTAAAAAGAATATAATTTCCTAATTTGTATCTGGTCAAAGTTTGATTTTAAAATTTAAAGTCTTGAAAAAAAGCACATTTTCAAATATGATGTTTTCTAATATTTGTTGCTCAATATCTTTTGGCTTCCCATATCACTGAGCACTTCCTGATTCTCTGTATTGACTCCTTAGATTACATTGTGGCTTGTTTGCTACAGCTGAAAATAAATTCTGAATAATAGAAATGCCTCTTTAATAAATAAAGCATTTCTTTCTCTTTGTCTCTCCCTAGCTCCTGGTCTATGTAAGAGATAATTACCAATCTGAGCCTAGGGCTAAATTCCTATCTTGAGGATATAGCAAGAGTTCATCTCCCATTCTTGGTAATGTCATCTCACCTCTATTTCCCCCTCCTGGATCCCTTTCTCCCATTCATCCTTCCATTCCCTACAGAAAATTATGAATTTCATGTTTTCTTTATTCCCAATTCCAAATTGGAAATCCATATAGCCTCATCTTAAAAAGTTCCCAACAGGCGACTTTGTGGCTTCTCTCATAAAGAGGCTAGCATTCCAGTAAAGAAGCATTTATAAACACAATAAGAGAGTCCATCATCCATTAGACTTTATAATTGACCCAAGATCTATACCACAATTCACTGAAGATACCTCTGGGGTTCTAGCCACAATTCAGTACAACAGATTCTTTCCATTTCTATCCCTTGATGTTCAAATCAGAGCTATTAATGGTGTTATGCATATCAGGAAATATGCCTTATCGCACCTAGTCAATTGTAAGTTCCCTGAGAAAAGGGACTGTTTGATGCAGTTTTGTATCCCACACTGTGCTTAACACGAAATGCAAAGTGAATGCCTGCTAAAAGAACAATTTCATGTTGCTCTTCATGAATCAAAGTTTTACTGAAAAGAAAGTCCTGAGTCTGATACCATGCTTTCACTATCTTTTTTAGTAAATGGCAAATAAGGTTAAATACTTCAAATCCTTACAGATTTGACTTATTTACTCTCACTGCTTTAGCTAAACACTTGGAAATGGACACATTACTGTCATCTTCTCCTCTTTACTTCCATATTTCTACCCATGCCCCAATCATTCTCTCAGCCCCCCAGGTTCAAAATTACAATCATCTTTCACTCCTGATCACTCTCTCTGGCCCATCACATCAAATCAATGATCAAATCCTCTTTATTCTTCCTTCAATCATCAAAACACAGCTAGGTGGCACAATAGAAAGAACACTGGACCTAGAGTCAGGAAGACGTGTTCAAATCCTGCCATAGACATCTAGTAACTGAGTGATCCTAGGAAAGTGATTTATCTTTTGTCTGCATCAATTCATGGATAAAATGAAGTAATAATGGTACATACCTCCCAGAGATCTTGTGAGGATGTGAGATAATATTTCAAGATACCTTTCAAACCTGAAAGCATTATGTTAGCTATTAATCTATTACATTAATCTCTTCTTTTCCACTCATATTGCCACTCCTGAGATCAGATCCATAATATTTAGATTTATATTATTATTATTATAAACAGTTCCAAATTCATCCTCTTGTATCTAATTCCACTACCATCTTCTTAGAGCAATGCTTTGCATGGAGCTATTCCTCTACTCATTATTTTTCAATGGCATATTTTTGCCTAGAATAAAATCTGAGTCCACAATATCAGCATAGTTACGCTTTATACTTCTGTATGGCAGCACAGTTTAAATACTTGGTCTCCTACAATTTCTCCCATATTGAACTTTCTAATCTTACTTCTGACTACTTGCAAACCCTCTGATCCAAGTAAATTAATCCACTTAATTTTCTCTTTAACAGCCTTCTTCTGTCCTGTTTCCATATCATTATTCATGACCCAAATAAACTCTCCTGCCATCTCTGCCTATAGAAAATATACTTTATTTTCAAGGTCAAAATAAAATCTTACCTACTCTGAGACAGAAGGGATCTTTCACCCTTCTGAATTTTTATAGCATCTATTCCCTATAACAATGATGCTAGTTGTAGTTACAAATACACATATATTATGCTTATGTATGTCCACACACACAGAAAATTGACCTTGGAGTTAAGAAAAGTGGAGTTCAAGTCTTATTTCTAATATATACTGACTTTGTGACCCTGAGCAAGCTCCTTATCCTCAAAGTACTCATAACTAGTTCTCTAAGATTTAAAGTTGCGGAAGTCACCAATTTTCATTGGTGGAGGGTTTCAGTATTGGGACTTCAGTATTGGGAAATAAACAAAACAATAAATATTAATTTTGTAACTACTATGCGCTGAGCTCTGTGTGTCATGCTCTGGGAACACAAAGATGAGAAAGCTCTACAGCACTCATTCCTTGTAACATTAAGACATACCATTCAAATCATACAGGATTTGTCTTGCAATGGCATTATCTGTGTCTGTATGTTTGTCCCCAAATAGACATATTATATTCTTTTGTGATTTAACAGTGCCTCCTCCAAAATAGATGTTCAATTTTTTGAATGAATAAACAAATGTAAGAATGTGGATGAATAAATAAGGAAATTCTAGGACATAGGAAACTAAGCAAAATCTATAAAAAGCCTTTCAGTAATATCTACATTCAATTTAATGGAGTTAGAACTAACTCAATTATCATCAGATCTGTTCCCATTGAGTTCCCATTCCCAAAAGTTCATACACACACATCTTCACAACTACCTCCCTTGGCATTCAGAATCACAGTATCTACAACTGCATGTGTTCGTCCTTCGGTGCCGAAAAAGACCATGCCATCAGAGTAATCATGATGTGACTTGCGCTTGATTTTTTTTTTGTGTGAGGGTGGACTGTGCAAGTCACCAGCCTCACTATTCCAAGAGGCAGCTAGGTGGTGCAGTGAATAGAGCTCCAGGGCAGGAGTCAGGAGGTCCTGGGTTCAAATCTTACCTCAGACACTTGACACTCACTACCTGTGTGACCTTGGGCAAGTCATTTAACCCCAATTGCTTCATCCTGGGTCATCTCCAGTTATTCTGATGAATATCTGGTTACTGGATTCAGATGGCTCTGGTGGAGAAGTGAGGCTGGTGACCTGCACAGCCCTCCCTCACTCAAAACAAAGTCAAGTGCAAGTCATGTCATTATTTCTCTGATGGCATGGTTTTCTTTAGCTACGAAGGACAAACACATCTACAATTTCAAAGGAAACCCATCATATTCACTGGTATTCTATGTTAGGACAATTCCAGTACTCTGTCAATTAATACTGTGTGATTGTTCTGTGTGTATCACAGAAAGGAAGAAATCAACTAAAGTTCTGGAAGAGTTTTGTTTCATTCAGTTCTCTAAATAATTTCCTAAATTCTCCACTTTGTCTTGGGTTTTTTCTCAATGACCTAACTCTTCTGCTGATACATTTGTGTTAGATAACAATAAATGTATGGATCCTAAAGTAAAAAGTGAAGCCAGAAATTTAAGACCCAAAGGATAAGTAATAATTGCAGCACTGAAAAAGAAATAGATCTATAAGTGGTTATATATTGAGGAAAAGGACAAGATTAATTCCAGGCCTTTAAAAGTTTCTTCGTGTCATATGAGGCAAATGTGAGAGCAAATCCCTAAACGGATTCATTCTGTGTTATGAAATACATCTCTCCAGAAGAAAGCAAAATCCCTTTTCTATTACAACTTGTTCCTCTGTTTTTTATCTTGGCTATTAAAAATGTGAAACATTGTGGCTTTTTAATACAGAGCATTCAATTTGTACAGAATTTTTAAATCAAAGATAAAGTCAAGTTCAAAGGAATAAGTAACCACATTAGGATTCTCCTGCAAGAATGTACTTGTTTCACTTGGACTCTCTGGAGGAAATAAACACATTTAGAATATATAAGGAGCCATTCATCATTTTACTAACAGTACAAATAATACACTAGGGGAAAAGAGGGAAAGAAAAGTCCAAGAGCAAAGTATGACTTTAGCATTTAAATCTAGTCTGGACAAATCATTAGAAGATATACTATAAAGAATAACCAATCCTTTGCAGGTCCCCATAGAATGGACTAAGTGACACTGTTAGATTCATATTTTTTGTCATTCAAAACAAGAACTTTCCCTGTAGAATAACAGAAAGGGAGTTAGATCCTTCATGGAAAAAGCAATTCTACCTCCATCCCCACTGCCTGGTAGCTTAATCTGAAAATATCTAGACTCGTAGGTCTCTCTAAGTTATATGAACAAAGTCATAGCTACAAAGGCCCTTTGGAGGTCATCTAGTTCTAAATCATCCCCAGTGCTTCTTACCTAGACTCTGAATGTCTAAAAATGCAAGGAATAAAAGAAAAGGAGGTGCTTATAGTTACCAAACAAAACAATGTGGTTTCTTACTAAGGACCTAAAAAAAGTTCTAATGGTTTATTAGCCAATTGAGGAAGTTGTTTTGCTTAAGTAACTGAGGAAGTTACCATATCTTTGATTCTACTTTTCTTCCATCATTTTTTAAAACTTTCTCCCAATTACATGTAAGAACAATTTTAACATTCTTTTTATCAAATCCCGAGATCCAAATTTTCTCCCACCTTTCCCTCCCACTCCCTCACTGAGAAGGCAAGCAATTTGACATAGATTATACACATATAGTCATGGAAAACACATTTTCATTTAAGGCATGCTGTGAAAGAAAACAGACAAAAAAAAAACCAAGAAAAATAAAGAAAGTAAAGAAAAATTTTCTTTGATTTGCATTCAGGCTCTTCCATTTCTTTCTCCAGAGATGGCACCTTTCATCATAAATTCTTCTGAATTGTCTAAGATCATTGTATTGCTGAAAACAGCTAAGTTTTTCACACTAGATCATCATACAATATTGATATTACTATGTACAGTGCTCTCCTGGTTCTACTCACTTCACTTTGCATCAGTCCATGTAAGTCTTTCCAGGTTTTACTGGGACCATCCTACTCATCATTTCTTAGAGCAGAACAGTATTGCATCACAATCATATAGAACAACTTGTGCAGCCATTCCCCAGTTGATGGACAATCCTTCATTTCCAATTCTTTGCCACCACTAAAAAAGCTGCTATCAATATTTTTGTTTATATATGTCCTTTTCCTTTTTCTTTGAACTTTTTGAAATACAGTGCTTCATATTTATTTTTGTATAGTTGTTATATTCCTTTATCTCGACTGATGTTAGCAGACATTGCCTATCTCATCAATGTGCTTCTGAAACCATTGTTCCCCAAAGTGAGCCAAATACTGCAGATGAAGTCTGACCAGGGCAGAATACAGTGCTACTATTGCCCCCTTTACTTGGAATCTATGCCCTTCTTAATGAAGTTCAAGATTTCATTCATTTTTTGACTATGACATCACATATCTAACTCATCTTGACTATGCAGTCTACCAAAATGCTCAGATCATTTTCACAATAACTTCTATCAAACCAGGCCTCCTCCTAATACTTATGAAGTTTTTTTTTAACCTAAGTGCAAGATTCTCCATTTATCTCTCTCAGATTTCTTCTCATTAAATTCATGTCAGTGTTCTAGCCTATGTTGAATCCTGACTTTGTCATGTACTGTGGGGGCTATCCCTTGCATCATTTGAAAATTTCATTAGTACATCATTCAGGCTTTTGTGGAAGTTGCTAACAAAAACATTAAACAGGGACATGACCAACTCCAGATTCCTAGGATACTCCACTAGAGTCTTCCTACTACAATGATATTGAATTATTAACAGCTGCTCTTTGGATCTAGGATATAATCAGGGATAAGGAGAAGGGAATTAGCATTAATAACATTAACAGTAAAAATAAATGAAATGAATAATATTAATAAACAGTTAACACCTACTAAGTGCCAGGTGTTTTTATTATCCTCATTTTATAATTGAGAAAATTGGGGCAAAATGGTTAAGTAAATTGCCCAGGGTCACACAGGTGGTGAATGTTTGAGGCTGCATTTGAACTCAAGATTTCCTGACTTCAGGCACAGTGTTTTACTCACTGTGTCATCAGCTGCCTCTAGTTTTTTACATTATCGAATTCGTATTTCTCAATTTCTCTATAAGAATATCACTAGATATTTCATAAAAAGTTTTGCTGAAAGTCTAAGTAAACTATACTGACAGCATCCCCTCATTTTGATAATCCTGTTGGAAAAGGAAATGAAGATGGTCTGGCACAACCTGCCCTTGCTAAAACCATACCGTCTCTTTGTAATCACCAGCTTCCCTTTCTACCTTCTCACCAAACATCTCTTTAAGGATCCATGTTAGAAATTTCCCAGAAATTGAAGTTAAGTTCACTGGCCTGTAGTTGGCAGACTATTCTTTTTCCTTCTCCAATTTTGTGGCACACTTCTACTATTTTCCATGTAACTAACAGTGGCATGACTATTTCATCTGCCAGTTTTTTGGGGGGTAGGTGGGAGGTGTATTTAATCTAGGCAAAGTGACTTGAACTCATAAGGATAGTTACTACTAGCTCCTTACATCCCTTGGCATCAACTCCACATTAATAATTTTTGTTTTGTCATTTCCTGGGCAAAGGTCATTCTTTCTTTCTCCTTGCAGAGAAAAGAAAAGGAAAATAAAGACTGAGCAATTGCACCTTATCTTTATTGTCAGTTATTGTTATCCTATCCAACCTAAGGACAAATTCCATCCCTTTTTGATACCCACTTCTCTCCTAATGTAAGTAAAATAAACCATAATAACTAATACCTTTTTTATTGTAATTAGATTCATTTACCAGCTTCATGTCATTCTGAGCTTTGGCATTCCTCATATCATTTTTATAAGACTGCAACACTTTCTTACATTTATTCTCAATCAAGGGGACTTGCTTTTGACTCCTCTACATTTCTTTTTGAACTCTAAGTTAATTGGTGAATTCCCTGTGCATCCACATTTGTTTCTTCAAACAGATTCCATTTTTTTTCCTACTCTTTGCATTTGTTTCCCATTCTGTCTTCAGAATTACATTTTTGAGCACCTTCCCCTGAAACATTTTACTCACTAGGAGCCTACCCATTTTTCCTCTAAACCCATTAAAATCTGATTTCCAAAAATCCAAAATCACAAATTCTAGGTTAAAGAAGTAACTTTGCCCCTAAGGCTCTCATTATTTCTCCTCCAGACACCAGTTTCTCTCCATTAGAGAAAACCAGATCCAGCACTGATTTTTCCCCTTATTCATTCCTCCATCTTTTGAAGATCAAAGTTACCACTAAGGTAAATCAAAAACTTCTTAATTAAAATTAAGTTATTTATTTAAGTCCATTGTCTTTGCTCTGTCATGTCTCTGTGCCAGTTTTCTAATATGTTTGCTGAACTCCTAATCTGTTTCTTCTTTCTGTCCAAATGGTCAGTAGTTTATTCAAATGACAAAAATCCCTTATTTCTCCCTCCTTTCTTTATCCATCCAAATAATCTCCATCATGCTTCTCTCTATGATTCCAGGGGTTTTCTTACATGTATACGGCTTCTTAATATGCAATGCTAACCCTTTTTTTATCAACCTACCTTTTTTTTTTTATGAGGTATGCCAATCCAATCCAGAGCCATGGTCTAGTAATTTGATTTATCCCACTAAGTCTCAGTAATGTCTATAAGGTCAAATTGATCTCTTAGTTTTAGGAACTCTAGTTTTTGTCTGTTGTTTAATTTGGGGCATTTTTGTATAAAAATTTGAGTCCACAAGTTTTACTACTAACTTTAAAATATTGCCTCCTGTGAATTTCTGCTATACTTCCTTTTGCTTCTAAGTGGATACTCTCTATAATAGCTAACTTGATGACTATACATAAATAATCTTCTTCCTCATCTTTTTTGAGAGTAAGCCCTTTTGACTAGTTTTGAAAGATACTCAACAAATCCATTCTTATCTGCCTTGTTATACTCTATGTTTAGAAAGAATTCTGGTATCTGGTCCAAAATTCCAAATCCAATCCTCAGATGCCATGTTCTTACCCAGTTGTTCACTTTCCAAATTAATTTCATCTTCTATATCCTTTGCATTCAATGGGCAACAGTCAAGAAAACCTTATCTGTGCCTCCATCATCAGTTTCTTGACCAAGACTTCGTTGACAATACTTTTTGACTGGTTTTCTGATAGAGCCATCTGTGCTCATGTCACTCACCTGAACTGGGAAGTTGTCATTCATGGTTGATAAGACATGAGAGGTTCTATTTTGGGTCTTGGATACATTCTTTAAGAAGACAATAGATATCTATTGTTTCATTAGCTCTACAAATAACTGCCTCAGTATCTCCATAAAGGAATCATCAACTACCATTACTCTTCTTTTCTTCTCACATTTACTATTAATTTCTAACCTGGTAGCATCTGTCACTCTACTATATAATCCTTAGGAGGAAAATCAGCTTCTTACTCTTCAGAGTATTCAACTCTCTCCCTTTCAGGAAGATTCACATCTCCCAACTCCAAGATACTGAGCCACTAAGAGGAACTGGGGTTATGGGAGGGGAGTCCATGCTGGGTTTTGCAGTTAATCTGTCTCTTACAGAGTTTATAATCTACTATAGAAGATAAGACAGACAGATAGTTAGTATATGTATGTATGTATATGTATATATATATGAATATATACATGCATATAAATAATTAAATTAAAATGTTATATGTCATGAAAGTTACGCATTTATGAAGCAACATAGAAAATCTTTATATATATGACAACTACATTAGGAGAAGATATCTGTTCACCAACAAAGTAACTTTCTATAGTCTTATTTTTTTTCCCTTTTTTGGGCATTTTTCCCAACCAGTTACTTGACTTTTGGGTCCTTTGTCAAGAGTAGGATATACTCTGGGAATCTGTGAGATCTCAGTTACTCCAAGGTAGCACAATCAAGCGTGTACTGGTCTGGACACAGAAAGGGATTTTTGTGCCTAGAATCTTAGCAGTTACCTCTCCACAGCCACCTGGCCTCCAGTTCCACCAAGTCAGCACTAGGGGCTGATTTTCAGATAAGTTGGATAGGCAGGGCCACCATTCAGTGTGAGGCAAAGACCAGCTCACCCAGGGTCTCCACACAGGATGGAGGCAAGAATCAGCTCCTCAGTGTCCCCAGGGGTTTTATGCTCAAACAATGTATGCAGCTGCTGTGCCTGGGCTGTGGCCTCTGAAGTGGCTGACTGCTGCCAGAGCTTTGGGAAGGCCTTTCTCCCTTCCTGGCCAGCTGAAAAAACTCTGTCACTGACCTTTGGCACCTGTGGGTTGAGGGATCTTCGAACCTGCTGCTATTGGGACTGGGGATTCTGCAACTGGAGATTCCGCCCCTGAGGGCTGTTTGCCAGCCGCACCAGGAGGCTAAGGCTGGGCTCGGCTCTGAGTCTGGTGCAACAGACGTTTCCATGGGCCTTTCAGGTCACCCTGGGCTGGAAATCTCCATTCTGTTGTTCTCCACTTCTGCTGCTCCAAAATTTATTGAGAGTTCCTCTCTACAGGTATTTTATGGGCTGTGTGGAGAGACCCTGCATATGTGTGTCTTTCTACTCTGCCATCTTCAACAACTACATTAGGGGTGAAAAATCATTAGTATATTTACATTAGGTAAATATAAATTACTAGGATTTATATGTAGATATAGGCATATGTGTATATATACTATGTATACATGCATACATACATAAATATCTATTATAAATTTTGTTTCATAAGCTTTTTCCTGACATGAGGACTGGAAACCAGAACTTAGCATAATATCTAGTACATAGTAAGTACTTAATAATTGCTTGTTGACTGACTGGTGGAAAATCCATGTCCTTGCTACACTGTATTGATTATATTAAACACTCAAATGGATATTAGATCTCATTAATGTGAGAATTTGTTCCAATAATGCTGATAACAACCCATCTAGGACTGTGTATCCTGTGAGACTCTTCTTTATATTTTCCCACATGTTTTTCTCAGATAATCTAACCAATATGCTAAGACCTTTCCCATTTTCTCTTGACATTATAAGACTAAAATTAGAGCTTGTAGATTGCCCACTGGTTATTCATCATCTTCACTACAGGACAAACCAATTTTCTTTCACTTATATTAGTAAAAATAGGCACTCAATAAATACTCTTAAAATAAACAAATGAATATCTTCTTTCATGGATCAGAAGAATTGGAATTACAAGGAATACAAAATACAATGGCAATATTCATGGTGAATGCAAGTAGATCACCGCATATTACCAATGGATTCCATGTATGTCACAATATGATATAAGATACCATCGAGAATGTATATGATGTATTAGAGTTCAAAAAACTCAACTATATACCTTATATGAATAGTTGACCTGGAGTTAAATACAGAGTCTCTGAACTGATACTTGGTCCTCAGATTCCTAATGGAGAGGATAGCCTAGGAAAGAGAATTCCAAGTAACATGCCATCTCATTTACTTTCTGCTCTCTAGTCTGTATTTTTATGAGATGTAGTTGCTCAAGGGTTGTTTAGATGGATAATTTAAAAACATATCTCTTATAGTCTCTACCTTAATGATATAGCAAATTGCACTAGATCTTTAGCATTACATAATTTGATTATTCAACTTAACCTTGGGCATTCTAAAGATGATTTCAACAATTCAATCCATTACTTAATAGTTGAAAAACAAGGCAAAAATAAACGTATAAACAAAAGTTCAAAAAAATTGCCTAATAACTGAATTCCCCATTTACATTCTATTCTTTAAATTCTATTTTAAAAATATTTTATATTCCTAAAAATGTTAGGCAGAGGAAAGCAAAATAAGAAAGATAAATGTAAACAATTAAATTAGAAAATTATATGTTATACAAGTTGTGCATTTATAAAGCAATGCAGAAAATATTCATCGTATTTATGACAATTACTTTAGGGATATAAGAACCATTAGTATTACATTTGCATTAGGGGAAAAAATTGCTTTAGTAGAAAATGAATCCTACTTTACTTTCTATACATATTCACTAAAGTGAATGAAAATTGAATAGGAGGGCACATAAAGAATCTTAAACCCCTCGCTGAAAAGAATTGCTCTGCTACAATAATCAAGTATTTAAGTATAGTGAGAACTCCAGTCTTACTCTCCCAGGGTCAGGTTAACTACATTGCCACATCAGGGTTCTAGGAGCAGCCCTGAGGGGTTAAGGGCCTTTAGCTTGTTACAGCTATGTTCTCACCACTGTTAGCCACTACTGACTAGTGTCCCAATTCCATTTACCAGTTAACCAAATATCAATTAGTTCTACAAGGGGATTTTTATTTTAAAAATTATATCAAGCATATAAGGACAAACATTGGGGCTATGTATTCTTCTGTACCATCTTAGTTCCTAGGAAAAGTAGGATCAGACTTAATAAAATTGCTACATAGCATTGACTCTATCAAGTTCACATCCAAATACATTGAATGAACCCTTGTCTTAGCTACTGATACTAGAATTTTGATGACTCTGGGATCATATTTATTGATCTCCAAAGACTCTGATCCGTGATCATGCACCATGACCACAAAAGGTATGTGTTCAATGCAACGGTGGAAAAATGGGTCACATCTCACCTTCCCCACAATAGCCAACCTGTTGTCTCCCACACAACCACATTACCTCTGTGAGCTTATCACCAACATACCTCCACTCTGTCCTCTCTCACTCCAGCCACTCAACTGCTTCCCTTCTCTACCTTGTGTACCCTCATAGAGGTAATAACCTAACCACAATACTGGACACCCATATTATAAGCTGTACTGGCAAAACTGCTCACTCCCATCAGCAATAGTATATGTATATACCACAAATAAGTATATATAAATGTGAAAAGTATATACATAGATATCAGGGATGTATGCTCAAAGAAGAGTCTGTTGATAAGTACACAATATTTTTTAAAGTTGGAGATTATGACTCAATATATATCAGATTGAAACCCATTAACACATTCTTCTACTGTAAAACTTATTTATATTTTAAATGAAGCAACATATAAAGGATTTTAATACCTTAAAGCACTACATCAATTCTGATTTTTATTACTGATGTTATTTTCTGTTATAAAGGATTTGTCCAACATACTGGAAACCTTTTAAGTTTCTTAATATTAGAAATATATGTGCAGCACTGAGGTTGTCCATGTGTTATCTTTCATTCACAACATATTTCAAGTCCACCTCTTTTGCCAATGCTAAATTTCCTGGATATCATAATTTATGTCACTTTCTGCCTCTTTCAAATATGTTAAGAATTAATCCCCCAATTCAATCAAGTTTGTGATGCCTCTAGCACAGGTTTCTTCTCTATACACTTGCTCTGGTCTTGCTCCCATCTTCATTTTGCTTAGTATCATTTCCGTTTCTTCATACAGCACATTCAGAACTAAGATGGGAGAGGACAGATGTGGGGGTTCCACTGTCACTGGTGATTTTTTAAAACTGTTTATTATAGAGTTGCTGAACAATCTGTTCCATTTTTTAATTAATTCATTATCTTCCAGTTTTATTTGTAAATGTTCCTGGGCTGATTTGGCTTAATTGGATCTCAAGCCAAATTTTCAGCAGGCTCTCATCCCTCTCTGCCTCTTCATGTTTTATGAGGTGATAGCATTCATTGTCTTCCATTATTCCATATATTTACATTCTAAGTCAGTTTTGCTCTTGGCTGTTGGCAAGGAGATCAAGTGTTTAAGGGTTCTTTTGGTTGCTTTTTATCTCTTAAACTTTAATAAGAAATGGTAACAATCCTTGTTATTGTTTTTCTTTATTTCCCATTTTTCCAATATGAATGGCTTATTTGAAAGGAGCATGACAGAACTGTTGTAAATATAGTTTCTCATCTTTATCCTTCTAAGTACAGGTTTTGCCCTTTGCTGGTAGTACAACTCCATACAACTGATTTGCAAATTACAACTCCAGTGCCATTAACCAGTCATTTCCTGTCTATTAATATTAAGATGAAGTCAATTTAATTTTATTATAATGTTATTCAGTACTTGTTTCTGATGGGCACTTCTAACCCTCTTCATGACAAATGCATTCATGATATACCAGGATAATACTCCTAGTAGTCTCCAAACCTTCAGGCTCTTTGTTTCTTAATCTTGAACCATATTTTTCAACATATGTTTTGCTAGAAACAAGAAAACAATTTATACAATAAAAATCATACTATAAAGACAAACAACTGAAAACTTTAAAAATTCTGATCAGCACAATGACCAATAATGATTCCAGAAGACTCATGAAAAAAAAAATGTGCTACCCACCACCTAATAGAGAAGTTGACTCACAATGAATTTTTTTTTATATGGTCAATGTGCAAATTTATTTTGCTCAACTATACACACTGCTTCTAATGATTTGGTTTTTCTTTGCATTTTCATTAATTGAAGATAAAATTTAACAATAAAAATAAGTAAATAAATAGAACCATGTCTTGATGCCCTTCTCTATGTTCCCCTGCATATTCACATTGCTCAGTATTATATGTTGGTTTTCTTTGGTAGCATCTGCTGAATCCAGCAAAGAATTCGCATAGCATTTCATACTCTGCAAAAGATGATGGTGCAAAAGGTGCTAATATCTTCATAATGGTCTTCTCTTACATTATCATAAGTCGTATAAAGAGAAATGGCCAAGTGTCCCATGAAACAGTGGTGCTTGTTGCCTTTGGGCACACATGAAATCAACTGACCACATCATTTATTTGGCTTTCAAGAGAGAACTCATGATCCATTCTTAAATTAAACTACAACTTCTCTGTGGCTTCTGGTTTCATTTAAAGCAAGAATGTCAATGTTAATATAATTCAATTCCTTTTGTTCTGAATCTACTCAATCACTGGATAAGGATTTCACATTTAGGATACTAAAAGCTAAATCCATATTTGTGGACATCTAGAAATTGTGATTCTTAACCTTCACTACTCCCCTTTCTACCATTCTGCTACTATTACAGAAAGTAAGGAAGTCATATTGCACTAGGTAAATTTTGTATTTTACCTTGTTTCGTACATTTATATTATAATAAATCTCTTTAATTAGGTCAGAAAATTGGGTGGTAGAGTGGAAATATCACTGGATTTATATTCATAAGACTTAGGTTTAAATTTCAGGTCTGTTTGTTCTCTAGAACTTTTGGCAAATAACTTAACCTGTCTCTGCTTCAGTTTCCTCATCTATAAGATAAGGGATGGAACTAAATCATTAATTAGATCCCTTCTAGCTCCAAATCCTATAATCCTACAATCCTAAAATCGAGAGTCTAAAGACTGAGTTCTATCCTGTCTCTGCTACTAACTGGCTTGTAATACTGAACACATTATTTACCTCACTGAGCCTCAGTTTCCCCAGCTGTAAAAGAAAGGTGATGAAATGGATAGTCTATAAGATATCTTCTAGTCATGTGGTTCTGTGATCACATAAAGACTTTCAATGATCTCTAAAGCTTTGGTAATTATCCTTTCTCAAAATTTCCACTTCTGCTATAAAATTTTTTTAAAATGTATCTTTAGGTTAACATTTTTACATATCAGAACATAGTGCATAGTACTATACCTTGTACATAACAATCACTTAATAGATGCTTTTCGAATTATCCCAAGATGTTTTGGACAGGACAAAAGCATACAGACATTAAATAAAATGTAAGGAACAAAAAAGCCAGTCTGACAGAATGACAAAATATATGAAGGAAAGTAATGTTCAATAAGTTTAGATTGTACAGGTTTTTAGATGTGAAAATGGAGTCTATATTTGATCTTAGGGGAAGCAGAGCCACTAGAATACAAATGATTGGATTTGTGGGGTCAAGTATGAAAAGGTTGAAGATGATTCAGAAATGGCAAAACATGAAGACTGTAAGAATGGTATTACCTCTGAGAAAATGAGGGAAGTCTGGAAGGGGAATATAGCTAGGAGATAGAGGGCAGGGATTAAATGGTGAAACATTCTGTTTTAGACATATTGAATATGAAATATCTATTGGACATCCACTTTGAAATGTCCACTAAGCAGCTGTAATATGGGATGAGAACTCAAGAGAAAAGTAGAGTTGGATATATAGATCTGGCAGTTGTCTGCATATGTTATTAAACCGGTAGAAGCTGAGGAAGGCACTAAGAGAGTCTGTAAAGAAAGGAAGAGGGATAAAAGCAGAGCTTTGGACTATACACGCAATTAGGCAGAATGATACGAATGATATAGCAAAAGGAGACTAAGAAGGATCATAGAAGTAGAAAGGGAACCATTTACAAAAACCCAGAGAGTTGAGAATATTTAAATAGTTGATAATGGTCCTACAATCAATAACTATTTATTAATCATCTACTAAGTGCTAGGCACTGTATTAAGAACTGGGATGCCAAAAAAAAAAAAGCAAACCAGACAGTCCCTACCCTCAAGGACTTCATAATATAATGGGGCATGGGAAAAAAACAAACAAACAATGTATAAACAAGCTATATACTAAATAAATAGGAAACAACAGAGGGAAGGCAATATCAAACTAAATCAAATACAACAGAGACAACAAGCATGATGAAGACTGTAAAAAAAACATGAGAGTTGGCAATTAAGTGATCATTTGGTAACTTTGAAGAGAATATTTTCAGTTGACTAATTCATATTGGAAGCAAGATTTCAAAGGACTGAGAAGTGAAGGAACAGAGAGGAAGTAGGGGCAGAGAATACAGATAGCATTATCAAGGACCCTGGATGAGAAAAGGAGAAATATAAGCTAATATCTTGAAGAGATGGTAGGACATTTTTAAAGATGAAGAAGAACTGGGCTTATTTAAAGGCAACCAGAAGATAGGAAGAGATTGAAGATTGGAGACAGTAGTAA
This sequence comes from Notamacropus eugenii, assembly GCF_028372415.1. Lineage (NCBI taxonomy): Eukaryota > Metazoa > Chordata > Mammalia > Diprotodontia > Macropodidae > Notamacropus > Notamacropus eugenii. Next base: position 213,046,181 of record NC_092873.1, on the reverse strand, counting down.
TTCTGGAGCAACAGCTCAAAGAAACTCAAGGGTATATGTAAAGGAATTGACCTTGCTAAGCATAAGAACTGCTTCCTCATCAGAGACTAGAGTTAAAGAAGGGATAATTGGAAATGATGACAAGTAGTTTTGAGATATGGTTATGCGGAGTTGCTAGCAAAAGGTTTTCATTTTCTGAGTAAAATGAGGTGAGGTCCTCATCTCTTAAGAGGTGTATGGTGTGGGAAATAAGTAGAGGAAAAAAGAAAAAACCTCTGTTTCTCACTCTGGAAAGTACAATTCACTTGAAAGCAGTCTACTTCAAAAATAGAGAATGATTGAATATGCAAATTTTTAGCAATGGCATAGTAACATAGACTGAAGGAATGTAAACTATTTTTAAAAGTTTGGTGATCCCTGAATATTTCAAGAAGTTATAACCAGCTAGAATTGGAGTAATGTAATTTGTAAGTGCACTATTTTTCCTTTTCATAAATTATATTTGAACTTTCTGCTATAAATTGGGAAGCAATGTCTATAAGAAATATCAGCAAAAGAATTTTGTTATCCTGTAGCAACACAATACTGACTATGAAAAAAAGAGATAGATCCAAAATCACTTTGAGGAGCAGCAGGATTCATTATTCAAACATAAATGTCCAAAAAGGGCCTTGGATATAAACAGTCATTCTTCTGTGATGATATACATACATTTTAAGCAGCAAAAAAAAAAAAAAAAATGGCTTGATTAGTTACAGTGTAAGTTTCTTATGAAGTAACATTGTAAGTTCCATTAAGAATAGTGATAACATTTACAAGGATTAAGATTTACAGAGAACTTATTTTTCTGATCTCTTATCTTGTTTTATTTTTAAATTAATAACAAAATCTCATGTGTGGAGTTGGGGTCTTTCCATTCCTTCTTTTTTTTTCTTTTTTAAAAAATGTATTTAGTATTTTATTTTTTCCCAATTATATGCAAAAACAATTTTAATATTTATTTTTAAAATTTTGAATTCCAAATTCTTTTCCTTCCTTCCTCCCCAGCCCCCCTCATTGAGAAGGCAAGCAATCCAATAACAGGTTATACATATGTAGTCATGCAAAAACATATTTCCATAGTAATCATGTTGTGAAAGAAAATAGACCAAAAAAAAACCTCAAGAAACACCCCCCAAAAAAGTATACTTCAATCTACATTATCAACTCTTTCTCTGAGGATGGATAGCATTTTTCATCATAAGTCCTTCAGAGTTATCTTAGCCGAGAACAGCTAAGTCACTCAAACTCAGCAGAGAACATAACTGATGGACAAGTCACATTGTCTGAATGCCAAACACACACTTGCCAAAAAAACTAATTTATGGAGGACTCACATAGGGTAAGTGCTCACATGGTGGTCAGAAAAAGTGATATAAAGACACTCTCAAGGTCTCTCTTAAGAACTTTGGAACTGATTATGCGACATGGGAGACACAGGCACAGGACCATTCAGCATGGCCCTCATCAAAAAAGGTGAGCAAAGCAGAATTGAAGTAGTTGAAAAGAAATGAGAGAAGCACAAATTAGAGAATCCACCTCAAATGTTCATATGGACTATTTGTGCCCAATCTGTGGTAGAGCATTCCATGGTCATATTGGTTTTATCAGTCATAATCGGACACATTGTAACTTGATTCTAGCATAGAGATGTCATTTTGTTCCATTTCAAGAATGAAGGACAATAATCACCACCAGTCATTCACAGCTGATCATCTTACAATATTGCTGTTACTTTGTACATGGTATATTTCATTTTGCATCAGCTCATGCAAGTCTTTCCAGGTTTTTCTGAGAGTATCCTGCTCATCTTTTCTCAAAGCACAATAGCATTCCATCACAATCACATAGGGCAATTTGTTTAACCATTCCCCAATGGGCATCTTCTCACTTTCCAATTCTTTGTTACCACAAATGCATACAGAGAACTTTCTAATGATGTCTATTTAAGTGTATGTTATACACATGGCAAGTAATAAGTCACGTTTAGACAGTGCTTAACAGTTTGCAGGGAGTAGATGTTTTCATCTTTCTCTTTGGATAGGAATATAAGCAATTAGATCTTTGCTCTCTTGCAACAATTAATGTTACATTAGCCATGTGAGCATAATATGTAAGGGTATGTGAGCTGTCCATGTTCACGCAGCTCATATATGACAGAATCAAGGCTAAAACCAAGGTCATCTAGCTATAAATGCAGTGTTCAATCTGTTTTTAACCATGAAACTGTGTTTTTAAAAACTCACAAAATACTAATTGAATATTTTAATTATATTCTCCAAGCCAACACATTAGGTACTAGTAAGTGCACCTACTAAAACGTTAATGCCCATCTGGGCATTAATAACCTGATGATACCTTTCCCTCCATAAAGAAAAGATTATGGGGGGGGTGGAGCCAAGATGGCGGAGTAGAAAGACACACATACTCTAGCTCCGAACCTACAGCCCATAAAATATCTGTAAAAAAGAACTCCCAACAAATTCTGGAGCAGCAGAAGCCACAGAACAATGGAGCAGAGGAGATTTCTGTTCCAGAGAGCCTGAAAACCTTTCGCAAAAGGTCTATCGTGCTGCAGACTGGGAGCAGAGCCCAGCCCTGCCTTGGCCGCATGGCACCAAGAGGAGAGGATCCGAGCAGGCTTCGGGGACAGAATCTCCAGCAGCCGCACGGTCCCTCCACCCACAGGTGACAAGGGTTGGTGAGAGGGTCTCCTTGGCGGGTCGAGGGGAGTGGGGTGCCCCCATAACTCAGGCCCCCTTGGGAGGCAGCAGTGGAGGTGGGAGCAGACCGGGGCTCCCCAAGCAGGCAGGAGCCTGGATCCATTGTTGAAGGTCTCCCCATAAACACCCTGAGGGAACTGAGCCTGAGAAGCAGCCCTGCCCCCACCTGAGCACCTGAACTTGATCTCACACTGAATAGCAGCCCCGCCCCCGCCCAAAGCCCTGAGGCTGGGAAGCAGCATTTGAATCTCAGACCCCAAGCACTAGCTGGGCAGATCTGGAGGCAAGGTGGGTGTGAAGAGGAAGCTCAGAAGTCAAGTCACTGGCTGGGAAAATGCCCAGAAAAGGGAAAAAAAAATAAGACCATAGAAGGTTACTTTCTTGGTGAATAGGTATTTCCTCCCTTCCTTTCTGATGAGGAAGAACAATGCTTACAATCAGCGAAAGACACAGAAGTCAAGGCTTCTGTATCCCAGCCCACTCAATGGGCTCAGGCCATGGAAGAGCTCAAAAAGGATTTTGAAAATCAAGTTAGAGAGGTGGAGGAAAAACTGGGAAGAGAAATGAGAGAGATGAAAGAAAAGCATGAAAAACGATAAAACACCCTGCTAAAGGAGACCCAAAAAAATGCTGAAGAAAATAACACCTTGAAAAATAGGCTAACTCAATTGGCAAAAGAGGTTCCAAAACCCAATGAGGAGAATGCTTTCAAAAACAGAATTAGCCAAATGGAAAAGGAGGTTCAAAAGCTCACTGAAGAAAATAGTTCTTTCAAAATTAGAATGGAACAGATGGAAGCTAATGACTTTATGAGAAACCAAGAAATCACAAAACAAAACCAAAAGAATGAAAAAATGGAAGATAATGTGAAATATCTCATTGGAAAAACAACTGACCTGGAAAATAGATCCAGGAGAGACAATTTAAAAATTATGGGACTACCTGAAAGCCATGATCAAAGAAAGAGCCTAGACATCACCTTTCATTAAATTATCAAGGAAAACTGCCCTGAGATTCTAGAACCAGAGGGCAAAATAAGTATTCAAGGAATCCACAGATCACCACCTGAAAGAGATCCAAAAAGAGAAATTCCTAGGAACATTGTGGCCAAATTCCAGAGTTCCCAGGTCAAGGAGAAAATATTGCAAGCAGCTAGAAAGAAACAATTCAAGTATTGTGGAAATACAATCAGGATAACACAAGATCTAGCAGCTTCTACATTAAGGGATTGAAGGGCATGGAATAGGATATTCCAGAAGTCAAAGGAACTAGGACTAAAACCAAGAATCACCTACCCAGCAAAACGGAGCATAATACTTCAGGGGAAAAATTGGTCTTTCAATGAAATAGAGGACTTTCAAGCATTCTTGATGAAAAGACCAGAGCTGAAAAGAACATTTGACTTTCAAACACAAGAATGAAGAGAAGCATGAAAAGGTAAACAAAGAGAAGTCATAAGGGACTTACAAAAGATGAACTGTTTACATTCCTACATGGAAAGACAATATTTGTAACTCTTGAAACTATTTAGTATCTGGGTACTGGGTGGGATTACACACACACACATGCACACGCACATGCACACACACATAGAGACAGAGTGCACAGAGTGAATTGAAGAGGATGGAATCATATGTTAAAAAAATGAAATCAAGCAGTGAGAGAGAAATATATTGGGAGGAGAAAGGGAGAAATGGAATGGGGCAAATTATCTCTCATAAAAGAGGCAAGCAAAAGACTTATTAGTGGAGGGATAAAGAGGGGAGGTGAGAGAAAAACATGAAGTTTACTCTCATCACATTCCACTAAAGGAAGGAATAAAATGCACACTCATTTTGGTATGAAAACCTATCTTACAATACAGGAAAGTGGGGGATAAGGGGCTAAGCGGGGGGGGGGGGGGATGATGGAAGGGAGGACACGGGGAAGAGGGAGCAATTTGAGGTCGACACTCATGGGGAGGGACAGGATCAAAAGAGAGAATAGAAGTAATGGGGGACAGGATAGGATGGAGGGAAATATAGTTAGTCTTATACAACATGACTATTATGGAAGTCATTTGCAAAACTACACAGATTTGGCCTATATTGAATTGCTTGCCTTCCAAAGGGAAGGGGTGGGGAGGGAGGGAGGAAAAGAAGTTGGAACTCAAAGTTTTAGGAACAACTGTAGAGTACTGTTCTTGCCACTAGGAAATAAGAAATACAGGTAAAGGGGTATAGAAAGTTATTTGGCCCTACAGGACAAAAGAGAAGATGGAGATAAGGGCAGAGAGGGATGATAGAAGAGAGGGCAGATTGGTGATAGGGGCAATTAGAATGCTCGGTGTTTGGGGGAGGGGGGAGGGGGCAAAAGGGGAGAAAATGTGGAACCCAAAATTTTGTGAAAATGAATGTTAAAAGTTAAATAAATTTAAAAAAAAGGAAAAAAAAGAAAAGATTATGACTGCCTTTTTGTTGACCCAATCCCCTTTAATGCTAGTGCTTTTCCTTTAAGATTATCTCTGATTTATCCTGTATCTATCTTGTTTGTTCACAGTTGTTTGCTTGTTGTCTCCCTATTAGCCTGTGAGCTCCTTGAAAACGGGCAGTTTTTGCCTTTCTTTATATCACTTGTTCTTAGCACACGGCCTAACCATGCATAGTAAGCACTTGATAAATAATGGTTTGCTTGACTTGACTTGAGCACCACCCCCACCAATAAACAACTACTCTCTTTTTCCCAGAGTTATCATAATTTCGTGGCAGCTAGGTGGCATTGTGGATAGGGTAGATCTGAAGTCAAGAAGATCTGGGTTCTAATATAGTATCAGACACTTACTAGCTTTCTGACCATGGCCAAGTCACTTCACCTCTGTCTTCTTGAGACATATTGTAAAATGGGGATAATAATAGCACCTATTTCCCAGAGTTGTTGTGAGCATATAATGAGATATTTAAACTTTAAAACACTATATAAAATTGTTTTGTTGTTGTTGTCATAGGTTGGAAATATGTGAAGAATGTCAAACTAACAATTTTAAAAACTGAAGCCCTATTTATACTCATATGTTCTTTCTCTACCCATTCTGTTCCCAAGAAGTCAGCCCAATTCCAGGTATGTAGGAGAGGACAGAATTACACAGGATTTGGGAGTTAGCAAGTAAGTGGAATGCTTTACCCGCTTAGAGCCCCATGTCTTTTTAGGGAGCCCCAGGCCACCATCTTTCTTAGTGATAAGTATGAAATTACAGTCTCATAGATGGACGTTCGCCTGCCACATTTGGCCCTTAATCAATTCAGAATACATCAACTTTGACTGTATTCATAACCACTGTGACTATTTTTACTGAATTGATTAATTACTGGAACATCACAATCTCAGAGGAGTCAAAACTGTAACCCAAAGGGCAGGGGTAAGATGCATGGCAAGTGTAATTACTGTAGCAAATTGTCAACAATGATTTGCATTCAAGGTAGGCAATGAAATCAATATCAAGTACAAGTATGCTGGAAAAAGAGGTGGGTCAGTCACATGAGATTTAAAGTGTACAACCTGAGTGCAATACTATGTTAAAGAAACAACCCTGAACGAGTGATTGTTACTCTAATCAAAACTTGGTTCTATTTCTTATGACCACAAGAGAGAAATGGTGAGGATAGGTTTCTTATCCAACTGCCCTAAATTAAACATTGTTATTGTCTTTGGATAAAAAAATCAAATGATGGTTTTACAGAAGATAAATGGCACTGTAAAGAGTTAGAGATTATTAGTTGCATACAAAATGGAATGACTGAGGCTCAAAGGATTTCTGGGATTGAGTATCAGTTAGCAGGATGTCCAGGAAAGCTAAAACATTGATGGTTAATTTATTATAGTTCAAGTAATGACAAAAACAACAACAACTTTATTCTGAAGAAAGCAAGATTTTTCATGGGAAAGAAAAATTTTCGTGCCCATAACCTTTTCAGGTTAGCAAAGCTCAGTCTGTTTATAGTATACCGTCTCTGAAATGATGTCAAGCTCTTTAGAAGTACAATAATAAAAAGGCTGGCCTAGGACCCTGGTTCTACTAGTTATATGCCAATAATGTTAAAAGAATCAGAGGCTTCTAATATATTAAGTGAATGTGGAAAGACATGGGCAAGAGTCATATAGAATGAGAGGGCATGAGAGAATTAGATCTCAACCAGTAGAGGAAGGTGAAATCACAGGTTCATCTAATTAGGGATAGGAACTGGACCTATGAGTTCATGGGTACAAGGAACTTCCAGATGAGATAACTCCCTTTGACTGATGTAAGTCAACACCCCCTCTGCAATTTAGATTTTGAGTGAGTTGCCTTAGACAGTAAGAGGTTTGGTGACTTACACAGGGTCAGGTAGATACTATGGTTCAGAGGCTAGACTTGAATCCAGATCTTCTTAACTCCTACGCCAACTTTCTATGGATCATGCCACATTGTCTTGAAGTTAAATTACTGACCAACATCAATCTAAAGTATCAAGCTAGTTGTTTATGTAGACAAGTAATGATTCTGGCTTTTATTTTAGCATGCATGGAGTCAAAAAGAACTGAGAAAGAAGTTTCTCTACACCTTTTTTTTTTAAATTCGGGAAATAGAAAAGAATATAAATTGAGATATGAAGTATTTCATCAGTATTTCAGCATTGCTATTGGTGGTGTTCAGTATTATTGAAAGCTTTTTAAAGTTAGAGGAAAAAGTATCCCTTGGCTTTGGGAAAGATGGATTGGTTATAGTTCACGGCATGCTGAACCACTGAATTTACATCCAAGAACAGAATGTTTTGAAGTTTCTTTATTGTTTCTTTGACTGACTCGAGCCTCTGCATGTGGGCAATTTTACATAAATTTAAATATGTACCTCACAGTGAAGAGTATGATTTTCTCTTCAAGGTTATGAAAAAGAAAAACTAGAAATTATTTGCTTTACCTCTGTCCTCTAGAACTCATAACGTTTTTCTGCCTGTGCAGGAGATTGCAATATTCCTACCCACAAAGAAAGAAAAGGAACCAGATCTTAAACTATACTACAGAATAGTAATCATCAAAACAACTTGGTACTGAGTAAGAAACAGAGAGGTTGATGAATGGAACATATTAAGTACACAACATACAGAAGCAAATTAGCATAGTAGCCTAGAGTTTGATAAAGAACAAAAATCTCAACTACTGGGCAAGAACTCATTATTTAAAAAATTATTTTGAAAAAAACTTGAAATCACTCTGGCAAAAAAATAAATAATACAAACCAACATTTCACACCGTATACCAATGACATACATAAAGGGTAACATCTTGAACAAATTAGAGGAGCAAGGAAGAAATAACCAGTTAGGTCTATGGAGGGGGGAAAGAGTTTATGACTAAAAAAGAGATAGGGTCACAGAAGATAAAATGAACAATTTTGATTAGACAAAATCAAAAAAGGTTTTGTGCAAGCAAGTCGAGTGCAGCCAGCATCAAAAGAGAAGCAGGTATATGCAGGGGGAAAAATCTCTGCAAAAAGTTACTTTGATAAAGATCTCATTTCTTTAAAAAGCTGGTTCTTATAAGAATAAAAGTCATGCTTAAACTGTTAAATGATCAAAGGATATGAACCATTTTCAGAGGATGAAATCCAAGCATTCAAAAATCACATAAAAATTCTAAATTACTAATAATTAGAGAAATGCAAATTAAAAGAACTTTGCATTTCCATCTGACAGTCCTTTGGAATGGTAAAGTTGACAAAAAAAAAAAAGAAAGAAAGCATAATGCTGGAGCAGCGACAGGAAAATAGGTACATATTGTTGAGGGAACTGTGAACTAATTCAACCACCCTGGAAGGCAATTTGGAACCATAGTCAAAAAAACACTTACTCTTTCACCCTACTAGGTTTATACCCCAATGAGATCAAAGAAAGAGGAAAAGGATCCATATGTACAAAAATATTTATAGTAGCTCAGTTTATTGTGGCAAAGAATTAGAAACTGATGGGATTCCTATAAACCAAAGTTAAACAAGTTGTGGCATGTGAATGGGATGGAATATTATTGTGCTATAAAAACTGATGAAGGGGAGGTTTCAAAGAAAACTGGAAACAATTGTAGGAAGTAAGGAAGAATGAAGTGAATAGAACCTAAGGAATAATTTCTGTAATAACAACAATATTGTGAAGAAAATCAACCTTCAAAGACAGGAGCTCTGATCATCATAATGATTAGCAATGATTCCAGAGCACACTCCTAATGAAACAAGCTACCTGCCTCCTGATAGACGGACAGTGAATTTGGATTGCTCATTAAGACCATCTCTTTTTTTTTGACCTAACCAGTGAGGAAATGTGTTTTGTTTGACAATGTGTGGTTGTAACAGGGGACTTTGTCTTTATTACTTTTTCAATTGGGTAAGGGGTATTAGAGAGTCAGAAGGAAGATCATTTGCGGGGAAATAATATAAAAATAAAAATCAGCAAAAAAAATTTGAAAAGTTAAAGGATGTACTGTCATAGTGGGCTCCCGCTGATCCCAGAATAAAGTCCATAATACTCTCCTTGCATTCAAGGTCAAAACATGGTAATGCCATACCAGCCCAACCTTATCTTCTATAATGCCCTTTCTTTAAATGCTAGCTCCAGCCAATATGATCTCCTTTCTGTTCTTTCCAATAATTCATATTCATTCCTGACTTTGTGCCTTTTTTCATGATGTTATCTACTGCCAAAAATTGTCTTCTCTCTTCCCTCCAGCCACTCAGATTTTATCCCTCTTTCAAGGTCCAGTTCAATTTTCCCTTTCTAATCTTCCTTGATCTCTTCAGCTGACAATGCACTTTCTCCTATCAAGGAAAAGTCTTCCATTCTTTCTATCCATAGCATTTATTTTGAGCGTGTAACCATATATTGTTTCCTATGGCTCATTAAAATAATAATAACATTTATATAGCACTTACTATGTAGCAGACACTTTGCTAAGTGCTTTATATATATTATTTCTTTTGAGTCTCACAACAGCCCTTCAAGATAAGTGCTCTTGTTATCCCCATTTTTCAGATGAGGAAAATAAGGGAAGCAGGTTAAATGACTTGCCCAAGGTCACGGATCTGGTAAATGTCTGAGGTCTTACCAACTCCAGGTCTGGTACTCTATCTACTGTTTTACTTAGTTGCCCCAATCACATGTGTGTATTATCACATGTATATACCTGCTCTCTCCTAGTATATTGTAAACTCCTAGAAAGCAGGGATGCTTTCTTTTTTTCCATACGATGTTATTCAGACACTGGGTTGAATGAATGAATGACTGAATGACAATTATGTCATAAGATACCGTTATTACACAGGACAAATAAGTCTCTAATATATTTTCTATAAACCAAACTTGGAATACTAAAAGGGAAAATACATTGGAGATGGTACCATGAAGAATATTACTCCTTTTAAATATCATTAAAAACAATTGCTTCACGGGAAAATTATTACATTCAGACAGAGGACGAGGGTTCAAATTCTGACTTTGCTACTTGCTACTTTTGTGATCCTGGGAAGTCAGTTTATTTTTATGTCTCCATTTCTCCATATGTAAAATTGGAGACAAGGAGTTAAAACAGACAATCACTAAGGAATCTTTTAGATTAGATTCTGTGATTTGTCAGTTGCTTAAGGTCACACAGCCTTTCAGTGGTAGACACAGGACTATGGTCCAAGGTCCCTTAGAACTATATACTAAAGCTCTTTCAAGTTCAGTCTAGCTTCCTTTCTCTCTTAGTCTTCTACTGAAAAATATACTTCTTTGTATATTTGAAGGGATTCCAGTGGTATTAAACAAAATATATTAATAAAAAAATTCCAAAAGGCCATTGCTTTGAAAATGGTCAAATCCATTGATTCACATTTGCTGTTTATTGAGATTGCATGTAAGTGAAAAAAATAGAGATCTTTTACAGAACTTTCTCTTAATTGCTAATTTCTATAAAACTGAGCAATTCTGTAATCCCAAGTTTTTTCCTTAAACCTTATTTCCCTACATGTTTCCAAAGTTTCAGTGTCTATAGTACCTTAGCAGACTGAACATACGTGCTTGTTAGGCCTAATAATGCATCCCTACATTGATATCTTCTTTTGCCAGATGATCCTGTCCTTCTAGTGGCAGAGAGCCAACAGATTACTCCTGCTAGCTTCCAGCTAATACAGACCGACAGGATGCATTCTTCTGCATTGCCAAAGAATTCCTGTTACTATATATTAAACATAACTCATTCACTACAAAAAGCAAACTAGATCTGTCCCCTAGCTTAACCTTACGTCTCAGGACATACACATGGGGCTTTTCAGGTCTGTTCATTCCTGTTTCCTTACAGTTCAGTTTTGATTCTGAAGAAAGTGAAGTGAATAAGGCTGAACAGATTTGTACCACTTACGAAAACAACTAGGGGATGTCAATCAGGGATTATGCATGAAGTAAGAGGCTTCAAAGGAAGTACTTTTAAATGGCATAATTCTCTGTATCTGTCTCTTTCTTTCTGTCTCCATCTGTCTCTTTACCCCTTTCTTTCTGCCTTCCTTCATTCCCTCCTTCCATCTCTCCTTTCTTTTCCTTCCATGCTTCCTATTCATGCCTATTCAACAAAATCCTCAAATGCATCCCTCCTTCTCAAACTCCAAAGTATGGCCAAATTTCTAACCTCAAAGCATTCTCCAGGAGCCTCCTTTCTGGAGGCACAACTCAACACCAGAGGTTTGCTTATTTCATAGTAATATTACATCACCCTTCTGTAGTTCCTTCCCATTTATGAAGCATTTTCCTGCAAGCACCCCAGTGTATAGAAAGTACAAGTGTTATCAAATTACATAATTTTCTGCCCCAAAATTCCTCGTTAAAAGGTCTTGGAGGGATCATCAGTGTGGTGGGGGAGAAAGTATCATTATGGGGACATTCACATGGTTTCAGGTTCAAGAGGCCCTGTGTCCCATCACAATAAGAGATTTTCCTTTTGGAAACCTGCTGCCAAGTTCAAACTACCACCCTTCCCATACTGAAAAAAAAAACAATACATTCTCAACCTTTTCTTTAATTTGCCAGTAGAGGAAAGACCTTTGTGTTTCATATAGGAAAGAAAAGGTCATCAGCTCTGGGAAGACCAGAATGTAATGAAGGAACAGCTGAGAAAATCAACAAGAAAAATGTTTTTGATCTCTCCAAGAGTTAGAAATAATATGTCATTTCAGATAATTTAGATGAACTAGGTGAAAGATTAATATTTTTAAATCTAATCATAGCTTGATAATACTGTAATATTCTAGGGCTTCCTGATAATACTACCTACCAGAAGGGATGTTTGCTTCAGGAATAATACAGGCCATCCCCTCTAATGAAGGGAATTTCATCCCACTATGGTGCCTTAGGGGCTTAGAATACCAGCCAGGTTCTAGCAACAGGAAAGAGCATTTTATTTCATCCTCCAGATTTCCTTCTGATTCTAATACAAATGAATTGATGGGTATCTCAAAAGAGAACTCATTGCTTCCTAAGGGTACCACCCACTTCTGCCCACACACACATTAAGATTCTAAAAAGCATGAAAGAGAGCACTATCCGTTACAGAGTAGAAATTAGATTGAAACAGATGTACTTGAGGGATAAATTGGTTCTGAATGTGGTATCAGAGGACCCACCTGGTCTGCCACTTCTGTAACCTCTGAAGGCAACTGCTGGGCCCAGTGATGAGTTAGGGTCTATCAATCCCAAGTATGTGAAGACTACCCTTAGTGGAATGGGCAGATGATTACAACCACTTCCAAGGGCCATGAAAGCTGCTGAAGCAGGCACTGTCAAGCACTTAGTGCTGGATCAGACATCAAAGATGCCATGGTCATCTACTGCATCCCAAACCACTTCCAGTCATCTTGACTTTTGTCTTGCCATTAGACTTCTATGACTCTGGAAGAGAGAGTGAGGCTGATGACTGTGCAACTCTACCTCACTTAAATCCAATTCAAACTCAAGTCAGGACATCATGAGATAATATCTTTGTTCCTCTCAGAAAATGAAGGACAAAATAACAACAACCTTTGTCAAGTCTCTTAACCTCTCTGAGCCTCAGTTTCCTAAACTGTCAGATTAAGAAATCAGATTAGATTGCTTTGACAGATCCTTCCATCTCTAAATCTATGATGCAATGGCCCCATGAAATACGAGAAAGATCTTAGTATAATTCTAGCAACTAAAACATGGTCTTGTGGGATAAACCCTTCATACCATTAATTGTAACCGAAGCCACTTGTTGACACCTGATTCCAAATTTCTATTGCCATTTCCTAAGCATTGGGTAGGTAAGAGAGGGATGGAGGCAGGAGTCTCTTGAATCTACAAACCTGGGAACAAAACATCCACTCATTTTCTATACCTCTCTCCACTCTATTGTCAAATAAATAGTGGTAAAAGCATCAGAATAGAAATCAGGAGATCCGTACCCTAGAACACTTTTTGTTATTTACTATTTCTTTGGGATTCATTTTCCTCATCTGTAAAATGGTAAAGCTGAACTAGATGATCTCTAAAGTCCCTGCCACTTCCAAATACCATGAACTGATGATGCTATGACTCAATGATCTTTAAGGTACCTTCTAGTCCTAATTTTCTATAACTTTAATCAATGAATATGTATTCCAGTCTTCTAATTCTGATAGTTTCACTACAGGAAGCAAAGATAGTTTATCTTTTGATGATATACAAGTTATGGAATCACAGGTATAAAGACAAAGTCCAGCTGTGGAGAAATCTATTACTCAATGTACAGCAGAAATGTCATCCATACAACCCTTGGGATTAATGTAGTTCTCAGCAGTCCTAAGTAGAGCCTGAACCAGTTTTAAAAATTGACTAATATTTAACAAAATGAAAATATAATAAAATATAAATAATGTTATATGAAGTTTTCTAAGTCAACATAGGGTTCACAGGCATTGTTAAATGTAGGTTTTATGTATGGCCCCATTCGTATTTGAGCTTGATACCATTGGTGTAAGAGTATACACATTGGCCCTACTCTTTTAGGGTCAGGTTGGCTACATATTCACTCAGGGTTCTAGGATAACCTAAGGAGTTTGCAAGTGTCTCCTCTCTTTGTCATGGCCCTATCCCCCACCACTGGCTGTGTTCTCTCTATTTGTTACAGGTCTGTAACCATTGGCCAAGTTCCATCTAACCAGTTAACATCAACTGGCTTTTAGAAAGTGATAATTATTTCACTGCTGTAGCAAGGGCAAATGCACAAACATTTCCCTCCACACTTCAGGGGCACAATTCCCTCTTTGCAACCTTAGTCAAGGTGGTAGAAGTGGGGGAAAAAATAGGCTAAAAAATTAGCTCAGTTTCTAGATAGCACTGGTTCCAACAAATACACGTCTATTTGTTAGACAAGTCTGCATTTCAGCTACTGCTGGACTGAAGTCTAAAAATGACTCCCAAAAGTTGCTCCTTGCTCTCGAGAACACTGTTGCTGCTTTGGCTGTAGAACCCAAACTCTGGAAACTGAGAGTCTGAGAAAGGCTCCACTCTCTTCATACTTAGTGGTAAAGATATTGTGCTGACTGAAAAATAAACTCTAGAATGATGGGATACCAAGAAGTCTTCTTGAACTCACTTCTAAACTCACAAAGTTGGAGGTTCCATTCCCTTCCCCAGTTGCCAAACTCCCCCAAGTGATGGTAGCTGAAGCTTATAGGATTTTGCCGATGAGCCTCCCCTTCAACACATGGTTTGACAATTACAATCAATCACAGAATGTTTTTGAATACCTCACAAGTCTCTCCAATCCCCCTTCCTCGATGTTATGACTAAATGATCACTAAGGTACCTTCTAACTCTGACAATCCTATGCCTCTGTCCTAAGGATTATTGATCCAATCTGTTAATGCTGATAGTTTCACTATGGGAAGCAGGAAGAGTTTATCTATTGACAATATAAAATTTGGGAATCATGGGTGTAGTCTACCTGTGGACTTCATAACAACTGTCCTAGAAGCAAGCTTCCCAGAATGACCATGTAATGAAACATCCCAAGTACTCTGAACATAAGCCAAACCTTCACCATAGATATGTCTTCCTAGATCCCTGAATTCAATATGCTCTCTGTTGGCCTTCTTTCCCAAGAAATTAGAGACTCTCAGACTTGGGGAAAGGAACTTAGGTCATTTAGTCTAAATCGTACTTGACTCATTGAGTCTGTTCCTTCTTTCTTAGCCTAATCTTACTCTTCTCCAAATCTTAAATGAATAAGAAGTCTTTTCTTCTCCTTATCTATTTTTTTCAGTCTTCTGACAGAAAGCTTTTCTTTTCATTATGCCATAATGGAGGCAACTCTTCTGCCATATGTGTACACATTTCTTCCAGCCCTATTCACCTAACTCTGCTGTCAACCTATCTTATTTCACTATAAACTTATCTGTGCTAGGCAATATGAACAGGTTGAGAATTGTCAGAGAAAAAAATAATTGTACTAGCATTGAATGAATTTACAATCCAGTAGATAAATGAAAATGAGAGAGGGGAAAATGCAACCTACCCATTGTGTCTGCTGTCAGATGCAAGCATTGTGTTGGATGAAATTTCTTAACAGTTTTTCATTTGGTTGGTTTCTCTTAACTCTTTTTTGTTATTACGTGGGAAGCTTCCATGTTTTAGTTGGGATTAATGGGAAATTATTGTGATGTTAAAGAAGCAAATTTTTTTTTTAAGTCAAGCCATAGTATCATTCCAGAGGAATAAATAAATTCTAATATTTCAGTTCAACAAATATTTATACTTATGCTAGGCATAGGGAATACAAAAATTAAAATGGCACAGATCTGTCATGAAAGATTATGCATACAGTTAAAAATAATATAAGGCAAGATATGAAGGGGACAAAGGATAAACTACCCTAGTAAAAATATGAGGAGGGAGAGAACATTTTCAGTTGGGAGTAGGAGGATTGGAAAAGGCTTCAAGGAAGAGGCGACATCTCTTCAGGAAGGTTCAGGGAGGAGGAGGAAATTTATTTCAGGCATGGGGAACAGCTAATGGCAATGCATGGAATGCAGGAGATAATATGTTGAGAATGGGGAACAGCTGGTAGTCCCATTTGGCTGGAACAAAGAGTTCATGAAAGGAAGTACTCTAAAATTATGCTGGAAAGGTAGGATGGAACCAGACAGTGAGTAGTCTTAAATACCAGTCTACAGAATATTTACTTTATCCTTGAGGCAATGAGAAGCCATTGAAGATGTATAAGCAAAGAAATGACATAGTCAGATTTGTATGTTAGGAAGGTGTGTGCAGATTGGATTCAAAAGGCAAAAACTGGAGACAAATAGCTAGAAGGCTGTTACAAAAGGGTAATACTTGAGAGAGTGTGAAGGGCTGAACTAGAGCAGTTATCAGTGAGAGTAGAGAGAGAGGGAATGAATAGAGAGAGGTTTTAGAGAAAGAATCAACAACCATTGCAACTATTGGGATAAAGGAGGAGGGAGAAAAGAAAGGAGGAAGAGAGAAAGAGAGAGAGAGAGAGACAGAGACAGAGACAGAGACAGAGACAGAGACAGAGAGACCTGAAAAGTGACTCTGGGGTTTCAAACCTGGATCTAAGCAGAAGAAAATAGAAACTGTTAAAATGATTCTTGGATATTTTGTTTTACAGGGAGTTTGCCAAGGATAGATGGATCCCACGAACATGAAAGCCAGCAGCAGGAGTTTGCTCCACAAAGTTCAGGATCAAGTCATATGTGGATGGTACTTGGCATGAGTTCAGACTGTTCAGGCAATGTTGACACCTGAAGAATGTTTTGGCATTCTGAGTTAAAGTACCTAGTCTGGCTTCGTTTCTTAGTCTTGACATTGAAGTAACTGATTTCACCAAGACACTGTTTACCCTTCTATCCCTTGACCCTTTGTCACCCAAGCTATTTCTTCTCTGATAATCCCTAACCTCAGACCATCCCAACTATCAGCATTCTTAGTTTTTTTTATTCCAATCATTCAACACTGCTGGAGAAAATCACGAAGACACGCTGATTGCATCTATTTCAGATTTACGCTATCTAAACTCAACTGGGTCTCCACAACATCAAAGTAATCATTTTATTCATTTCTGTTTGACTCATTACCACACTCCTTACAACAGCTGCTTTAAGCCTTATCCAATCTCCACAAGCCCCTGCTTCTACTACTACCTCTTTTCTCTCAGCAGATCATCTCCCTCTTCTGCTTTATTGAGATTGAAGCCATCTGTCATGAGCTCTTTCATCTTCCACCCTCCACACATCAAAACCTTTCTATGTGCTCATCCATCCTTTCCTCTTTTACTCCAGACTCATGGGATGAAGTGGCTTATGTCCTTGCCAAGACTAACTCCTGTACGTGTACATTTGACATAATCATCCTGGTTTCATCAATCATTCTGTCTCTCCTTTTCATCTTCCATCTCTGTCTTCTTTTTCTCCTCTGTGTCTGTCTCTGTCTGTCTCTCTATCTTTGTCTGTCTCTGTCTGTCTCTCTATCTTTGTCTGTCTCTGTCTGTCTCTCCCTCTCTACCTTCCTCTCTCCTCTCTTTTCATACAGTTTACCAACATATATGTCTCATCTGCAATCCCCTCTAACCACTATCCTACATCATACCATTTCTTTCCTCCTCTTCACATTACATTAAGTATAGCATACAAAGAAAATTGCACGCACCCTCTGTCTCAACTATCTTACCAATCAGGCTGTCAATAATCTATCCATCTCACTACTCTACTTAAATGGTTCTTTCAATGGTCATTGATGAAAAAATGTTGATTTCAGTGCTTTTTCCCAGTCCTCATACAACTTTTTGTTGTGGTTCACTCTACTGATCACTACCACCCTTTCAGGATACTTTTCCTTCCTTGGTTTCTGGGGCACTACCTCCTCCTGTTTCTTTTCCTACTTGCCTGATCACTCCTTCTCTTTGTTGGTTCATCTTTTGCTAGTTCATCCTCCATATATGTTCCATGCATTAGTGCTCAAGGTGTTGCTATTTCTCTCTTTCTCCTTCCTTCTATCATCTAGAGATATTAACCACTCTCGCTCTCCTGACTTCAATTAACACCTCTACATATAAAGTGATGGATGTCTCTGATACTTTGCTATGCCTTGGAGGTGACAGTAGGTTCTCCTATACTACGTTATTAGAGTATAAGGTCTGACAAATAATACTAAATTACAACTTCAAGCAAATTAAGACAAAGAACACTAGTTAAAATTTAAGGAGAGAGAGAGAACATTTTCAGTGAGGGGGTGGGAAGATTGAGGAAGGCTTTAGGCAAGAGGTGATATCTGAGCTAAGAAAGTTTCTGAAAGCACAGTGAAAGAGTAAATCCATTTCAAGCAGTGGGGAAAGCCCATGCCAATACATGGAATACAGGAGACAGAAAAGACTAGTGTGAAAGGTTTGGTGTTTGATTTGATCTGTGACTGAGGATCATTCTAGCTAAATTCTGAGGGGCTCATAACCAGATTGTTTGCTGAAAAATGAATATTTTGACCATATCAATATTTAAAAGCCATCAACTAATTTGCCAAAAATTTGCATATGAATTTGTATAGGAAGTAGTCATGCTCAGGAATGCAGAGATGCTTAAAAATAGGAATATAAGGACAGATGTCTGAGTGAGCATGGACTCTCTAGGTCAGGGGTGGGGAACCTACAGCCTCAAGGCCACATGTGGCCTGGATTCAGTCAACGGGCTACACTTGAGGACCTAGAGCCCCATATGTGGCCTCAAGGCCCCAAGTTTGCCACCCTTGCCCTATATTAAACCCTTTTCCCACAATGGGCTTTGGGGCCCAGGTAAGATTCCCCAACTGGTAGAAGTTTCTCAATATCACAGCCCTGAGGGCATCCTGCAAAGGGATATCTTTTCCTGACCAAAGGAAGTTTTGGAAAAGAGAGCTCAGAAGGATAAACTAGAAGAAAACTCATGGTCTTATTGACCTATTAACCTATTTCTATATTCTCCCCCAGGATGAACATAATTAAGAGTATGAGGATTTCATTGAAATAGATGAGAAAGATCCCTTTCTCCATAAAGGTCCTTAGGTTCTCTGGAACTTACAGTGGTAGGAGAGTTGTCCAGAGACTAGAGGTTAAGTTACTCAGGGCCAAACATCAAGTATATGTGAGAGGTAGTACTTAAACCTAGTTCTTCCTTGTGCAGAGGTCAGCTCTCTACTCAATAAACCACTCTTACTCAAGGGAACCCTGGCATGAGCTGTGAAATGCAATGCTGCGTTTATCATTTTATTGTTACTGTTATTATCATTACTTTCCTTCAAGAATTTTTTTCTCTCAATTTTAGTATAGCCTGTGCCAGCAAAAGCCATTCCTGATGAAAGCAGCAGTTGGCTTTTCCCCTCTATTGGGTTTCCATCCAGAGAAGTCTGCTTCCTGCATCACGGCTTCACAATTCTCCTATTTAGATTCACAGCATACACTAAAAGCTGCAGCAAGGTATTCAACCAGCTCCCATGAGTGATGGAACTATTCCCTGTCACCCTATGTTTGTGATGACAGGAAAAATTATTTGGGAACCAGTACAACTGACTAAACTGAACACCCCTGAACCTCAGGCAGTCATAAGAAATTGGGTAAGAAACAGCTTTAGCCAAAGAATGGTGCTGACGCTGGAAGGCATATTGCCACTCTCTCATAGTATAAGGAGACTAGAAAAGAAGACAGGAATTAAACCCTTTATAGAGAAGCAGAAAAATAGTTTCTTGTGAAAATATAGGGCAAATTTCCCTTCTCATGCTTTGCTGTGCTGTTCAATTAAATATCTTCTGCTATGTATTAGTAGTCAAACCTGATTAAAAGAACATCACTGGGGGCTCGTGAGCCATGTTGTTGAATGAATGCTATTGCAAAACATGCCAGCTTTGAGTAACTTTGAGGGTGTACATGTTTGAGGGGAACCTAGGCTACATTTTCAGGAACTCATCTTATAAACTTAAAAAACAGAAAGACTGTCTTTTTCTTAAAAATCAAACTGGGCTTTTTCTTGTACAATAGTAAGATTCATTGAAGATTTTAATTCTTCTGTTTTTCCCTAGTTGTGTTTGGATAGTGGGATTTTCTAATGTGACCAGACTATTTTTTTTTAAGATATGCAACTGCTAAACACTGTTGTGTGCCATAGTTTCATTCACATTATATTGTTTATTGTTTAAGTTATCTATGTGATACAGAACCCTGGCTTCAAAGTAAGAAGATCCGAATTCAAATCTCACCTTGAAGGATAATAAGCAACCTGAGGCAAGTCATTTAACCTCCACAGGTCTCAGTTTCTTATCCATAAAATGAAAGTTTGGACTATAGGGCCTTTGATGACCTTTCCAGGGCTAGATCTACAGAATAATCCCATCATTATATATTGTCAGATTAATCACCATAGAGATTTGGTTACTTGAGATCTAACAGTCTGTGTTAAGGATCGACATTCATCAAGGGCTTTGAACAGGGAATGGACAAATGGGGGCAGAAACCCTGAAAGGAGACAAAGATTTTGGACAAGAATATGGATATTTCAGAAGAATATAAGGTACTCTACTGTCTGCAGAATAAAGTGGTGAAAATGATATATTAGCTGTATAGTATAAACTCATTGAAATAAGATCCATTTCTCTATTTCTAATAAGTAAAAAGTTAATATGGATTTTTCAATACTAGCTTGTCAAACCCTTATGGTTGGCCAGGTTCTAATGAGAAATGTTTAGAGCCTTGCTGGTGAACTGAGAATGAGATGAAACGCCTGCTTGTGAGGGTGTCCACATCCTTGACATGTCACGCAGAAAGGATTACCTCACCACAATCACACGCTGCAGGGGAGTTATAACTCTCAATAGTCAATGACAGGTGTCCAGCTACACCTTCCCTAGTACCCTGTGATTCTTTTACCATAGTGAATTATGAAATGCTAACTATCTTCCAGGACTCAAAATAGGAAAGTAAAGACCCTTTCTGGGGGCAAACTTTTAGTCCTGACTGGGACTAGCCACTGAAATAATGTAGGAGGAAAAGGAGACTGATGCACAAAAAAACATAAAAGACTAATAGACAGACTCTGGGTTGGTTCTTTAAAAATGCAGACACCTAGTATTGTAGTGCTTGAGTGTTCACAAGAGTTGGATAGTGCAAAGATATTCTTGTCTAGTTTGTGAATATATCCCTTAACATGAGGAGGGAAATGCCTCCTGTTTTATATTACTTTTTGGAAAGAATGGCCCAGAGAGTGAGTCAAAGGACATATGCCTACCAGGCCCACCACAGGCATTTATTAAACATATACTATAACCAAATACTTGGTAAGTACTGGGGATACAAAGAAAGATTAAAAACCTTGACCCTGTCCTTCAGAAAAAAGATAGATTAATGTATATTACAAATGATAGTTTTTTTATAGGTATATATCAGTGAGGAAAGGACATAGAAAACATCTCAAATACCTGGAGTCATGCATTTGATGAAAAAAATTAGAGGGGAAGTTAGTAGAGAGAAAAAGAAGACAGAGAAAGGTAAAACTGGCTTCACCACTTCTTCTGAACTATGGATCCCAAAGACCAAAAGAGAGGTCTATTCAGACAATTCAGTTTTTACGAAAGGAACTCAGAGCAAACTTCCTCAAAGATGTAACAATGATCCTCTTGAAAGGGACTTGGGACTAGATGTCATAGTAGCCTGGTACAAAAACAGCACCAAGAAAGAAAAGCCAAAATGTTTGAAACATATTTGGCATCTACAAGCTGGATATAAGTAAGAAAGAAATACAGAGCTGGTATGCCAAAAGTAGAATTACAAGATACTGATACTAAGAAACAAAGAGTTTCCAGCTTCATAAAATTTCCTTTTTTCTTCTCAACTATTCTCATAGGACAGCCAAGTTCAGTGACAGTAAAGATTAAAGACTAGGGTAGAGTGTCCTCATATGGATTCCAAATAACACTTGTTTCCCAATCATTTAGTGTGTATTTATGCAGGACTCTTGACACACATCCCTCTCCATTCTATGCAAGGACCCCAGTAAGCTGAGTGAGAACTATCCAAATCTGTGTTGTATGTTGTTGTATGGATCAGCTTGACCTTCCCTAGAGAAACTGTAGGTATCAACAAGAAAGGCAGAAACAATGTCATTGCCAATGCCCCAAATGTGACTTTTATTTCCATTGGGGTCAGGTGGCATAGTGAATCAGAGAGTGAGGCCTGGAGTTGAGAAGACTTGAGTTCAAATCCCATCTCAGATGCTGTGTGACCTTGGGCAAGTTAACATCTATTTACCTTGGTCACCTCATCTCTCATGGGGGTAATAAAGGTGCCTATCTCACAAGGTTGTTGTGAGGATAAAGTGAGATAAGACTTGTTACATGCTGACCACAGTCCCTGGCACATAGTAGACGCTACATAAATGTTAGCTATTATTATCATTATTATTGGCATTATAGCATCAGAGCTGATCACAGCTAATTCCAATTGCTCAAAGTACTAGAAAATTAAAGGAAGTATTGGCAGAACTTTGCAGACAGCAAGCTGGAGCTCAATACACAAAAATCCTATAGATCTATTCCTTCCCTGCACAAATCCACAAACAATAACAAAAGAGTAGCCAAAGACATTGAAAAAAGCCCTGAACCTCCACCTCAGACATCAGTCTGGAGAAGTTTGACATGAGTGATTCTCTAATGCCTAATGAATGGAAGGATCATCTGAGTAAAAATTCTACATGAGATGCCTGGTGAACATGGATGATTTGTCCAGACAATATGAATGAGCTGCAGAAGAATTCGTGAGATGCTGATGTTCTGCAGTACCCATTTTTATTGTTTTTTTTTAATTTATGGAATAAAACAAACATTTCCATAACACAGTAAAATAAAAAAGATGATTGCACGTGAAACTGCAAATCTACTGCACACAACTCACTATTCCTTTCAAATATACAACAAAATTATGATGTAAATTTATTTTTTTCTTCCTTTACCCCATCTGCCTAGAGATGGCTACTATTAGATACAAAGAGGTACATATATGTAAAATTATTCTATATACATAACTATTATTTATCAGATCTTTCTCTGGATGCAAATTGTGTCTTCCTTCATGTATCCCTTACAGTTAATATGGGCATTTATAATAGATAAAGTAACTTATTCACTCAAAGTCATTCCTAAAACAATACTGTTGTTACTGTATACAATGTACTCCTTTCATTTGCTCATTTCACTCATTATTTCATGCAAGTCTTTCCATGTTTTTCTAAAATCATTGAGCTCATCATTCCTTATGGTACAGTAATACTCTAGCAAAACTTGGTCAGCCATTCCCTAATTGATGGGCATTGCTACAGTTTCCAGTTCTTTGCCACCACAAATGCAGCATCCTCAGTTGAACAACATCCCTGTTGTCTTACCATTGTAGGCAATTGAAGCCATAATGGATGGTAACCTGTTCTTATTGCACAAATATCCAATACCAATGAGTGAGCTTTTATTATAAACACCTACTTTGAGCAAGGTTCTACATGCTGAGGATATATAGATTTTTAAAAATGAGCCAATTCCTTACCTCAAGCAACCTGAGTCTACTGAGGGAATATAATATGTCAATAAAGAAATAAATTTATATTTATATATTTACATATATATTTATTATATATATTATATATTTATATATAAATTTAAATAAATTTAAAGAAATAAAGAAAGTAATTTAAAGAAAAATCAAGAGAGAATTCTGGGAAGATGGTAGAGTAGGTCAGAAAATTCCAAGCTCTCAAGATTTTGCCCCATAATAGAGATAAAATAGCACCTTAGGGTGCATAAAAAGTGTGGGTAAAAATAAATAAAAATAGGGGCACAACAGGGGTCTTCTTAGGAAAGTTTGAGAAGATCAGAAGAAAAATCCCAGGACAAGTTTGGTCTCATGCTGAAGAATAAACACTTCCAGGCTCGGGGATGCTTTAATAACAAGCTGCAATGCCTGGGATTAGTTGGTTTGAGTAACTGCCTGGGCCACAGCCACTGGAACCTTTACCTCCAGTATAGTGAGGGGAGTTGGCCTCTGAGCCAAGGAAGATTGGAGGATGAGAAACAACCAGCACATGCCTAATGAGTGCAAAAGCAGTGGGGCAGAAAGCCCCTGGCTACAGGCACTTACTGGAGGTTGGAGGTTTGGCTTTGGTTCCAGGCTAGAGGGGAGAACTAAAGTTTTAGGGCAAGAAGCACCATCCCCCATATTCCAGTCCTAGAACTGATTACAAAAATTAAGCCATTACCACAAAAAAAGCACAGGCAAAGGAGGAAGACTCCTACCATAGAAAGCTATTATGGGAATAGAGAAGTCCAGGGTTCATCCTCAGAAGAGAATATTAAAGGAAAGAAATCCCCAAAGACTGATGTCAAATGATCACCTGCCTGAAAAGAATTCTTAGAAGATCTTTAAAAAGACTTTAAAAATCAAATGACAGAGATGGAGAAAAAAATAAAAATAATACAAGAAAAACAAGATGATTATGAAAGGAAAGTCAACCACTTAGAAAAGGAGATCCAGAATCTTAAAGAAAAAAATGACAGCTTGAAAATCAGAATTCAGCAAAATGAAGCCAACAAAATTATAAGAGATCAAGACATAATTGAACAAAATATGAATAATGAAAAGAAATAGAAGAGAAAGTGAAACAAAAGAAAAACAACAGATCTGGAGAATAGATCAAGAAGAGAAAACATAGAAATGATCAGACTAACTGAAAGTTATAATAAAAAAAATATTGATACAGTAATACAAGAAATAGTTAAAGAAAATTGTCCTGAAGTATTAGCACAAGGGGGGAGGAGTAGAAATAGAAAAAAATCCATCAATCACCACTTAAAAGAGATCCTATGAGGAAAACTCAAAGGAATTATTGTCAAATTCCAAAACCCCTAGCTCAAGGATAAAATAATAAAAGCAACAAAAATAAAACAATTTAAATATGGTGGTGCCACAATTAAAATCACACAAGACCTAGTAGTTGAGACATTAAAGGACTGCAGGTCTTGGAATACTATACCTCAAAGAGCAAAAGAACTGGGACTCCAGCCAAAAATATCATACTCAGCAAAATTAGGCGTGATCCTGAATGAAAACGGACATTTGATCAGACTTTCAAGACTTTGTTAAGAAAGATACAAAAAAAAAAACAAACCCTACATTTAGAAGATTTGATATACAAGAACCAAGAGAAATATAAGATATATACCAAAGACTGATTATAAGGGATTCAGTAAGGACAGACTATTTACTTTTTTATATATGTAAAATGTAAAACATCTAAAATTCCTATTAATATTTGGGTAGATCATAAGAAAGATTGGGGTTCAGTATGATATGTATTTAAAAAGTAAAACCATTTAGGAAGAGCTAAAAAGAGTAATTATTTTATCAAAATGAGGTGCAAGAAGAATCAATACAGAGAAATTAGAAGGAGGAGGAGGGCTTATAGTTCTGGTAACCTACTTTCATCAGGAATGGGTTTAAGAGGGAACAATACATATATATTTAGAAGAGTATAAAAGTCTTCTAAATTCAGAATAAATAAAATGGTACGAGCATGGCGGGGGGACAGGAGAAGGGAGGGTGAGGCAATAAGCAAAAGGGGATCTAGAAGAGTGTTTAAATTAATGAGAAAGGGTACATAGGGGAGGGATCCCTGGAGGTGGGGTAGGCAAGAAATAGGAGGACAAGGTAGTGGGTAGAAGTAAAGTAAAAGAGGCAGATGGGTCAGGAAACAAGGGCTGTGCACAAACATAAAAACAAAGATTAGGAGTAGAATTCATTTGGGAAACTGCATGTTTATAGTATATGTGTATGTATATATCTATAGCTATAGAGAAACATGTTGAAATTTAATTGTAGTCTTCTTGGGTGGGGAGAGAAGGGAAAAAGGAAAAAAGTAAAAGAGTGCACAGCAGAGAACAAAAGAAAACTTGCTAGGAAGCAAAGATACACAGTTCTCAACATTTCTATTATTTATCATACAGGCATTCTTGAAATGAAAATTTATTGTTACATATTTTGAGTCCTCTCTGATCTGCTCTGCACAACATGCTTTTATTTCTTTCTTTCTTTGTATATAAGTTCCAATATTTAAATTTAAGATATTTTTTTGTTACTCTTCTCTATTCTGTATTCGTGTTCTGGTGTTTGAGTCACAAATAAAACTAAAAAAAAAGAAAAATCAAGTGCAAACAACAAAGGCGATCCCAAAACTGCCTTAAATAGGAGGTAATACATAGAATGTCCTTTGAAAGAAGTCAGAGATTCTACCAGGTAGAAGGAAAAAGGAAGTGTATTCCACATAAGGAAAACCAGTTATGCAAACTCACGGAGGTGGAAGATGAAAAGTCTAGTCTGGAGAGCAGCTAACAGCTTAGCTGGGTGGCAGCCAGTTGGTACAGTGGATAGAGTGATAGGTGGAGTCAGAAAGATTCATCTTCCTGAATTTAAATCTGGTCTCAGACACTTACTAGCTATATGACCCTGGGCAAGTCACTTAACTCTGTTTGCCTCAGTCCCTCATCCATAAAATGAGCTGGAGAAGGAAATGGCAAACCACTCCAGTATCTGCCAAGAAAACTCCAAACGGTGTCACAGAGTCAGACACAACTGAAAAACAACTAAACATCAAAATGAGCTAGTTTCTAGAATAGAGAATGTGTGAAGGGGAATGATATGAAATAAAACTCGAAAGACAGATACAACCTGACAGAGAGGTGAGTGACCCGAATGACAGACTGAGATACATATTTTTTCAAATGTGGCTAAGGGGTACATTTGTTTTGCTTGACTATCATTATTTCTTTCAAGAGAGTGTTGGATTTTGATTTGTTATTAATAGGGGAGATAGTTAAGATGAAAAAAGAGGACCACCAATTGTAACGCCAAAAAAACAAAGAGGGCCATTTTGTCCTTTTTATCCAAATCCTCTGGAAAGTCTTCCATGGGGCCTTCATTTAGTATTAATGTTTAGTTCCTCCTCAAATGATCCTTCATACTGCATCCAGTCTCTCCTTCTTTCTAATCCATTCTCCACATACCTGCAAAATTGGTGTTCCTAAAGAAGAAATCACTATGGCACCATCCCCAAAAATCCTTTCAGTGGTTTCCTTTTGTTCCTAAAATAAAATACAAAATCCTCAGCTGGAAATTTAAGTCCCTCCACAATCTATCTTCTACCCACCTTTCTTTCATAAATTTTGTTCTCCTCTGTTATTCTGAACTTGATAAATATCATCAAATATGAGCATTTCCATATGAACAAAATAGAAAAAGATGATTGTACATGAAACCATAAATCTGTATTACATAAGGCTTGAATTAAAGAAAAAGAATATAAGAAATTCTGCATGTTAGTTTCAAACCTGTCCTGTTTATCTATGACTCCTTCTGAACCTCCTTTGCTATATGCTATGGGCTATATGCACTTTCCTTTGCTATAGAATTGAGAAAACGAGTATACTGACTGGTTGTGGATAAAGAGAAACTAAAGACTAGAGGAAGGAAGGGAATGATTGAGGGAAGCAGGCTTCTGGAAGGCTCAGGAGGGAATGGGACTAAGAACACAAGTAGAGTGAAAAAAAATTATTGAAGGGACAATCTCTTAAAGCAGAGGTTCCCAAATTTATCCGACCTACCACTGCCTTTTCAAAAAAAAAAAATAGTCAGTGCCCCTGGAAATTTTTAACCATTTAATATTTTTTTAAATTTACATCATTTCACAAACAAAAATTTTAAAAAATAACATTTTAAACATAATTTATTGTAATTTTGTGGTTTTTTCCTGCATTGAAATTTTGATGACACATTATTGCATCATGTAACTGTATAGTACTATATTGCAAACAAGTCATTACACACACATATTCCTGCCAATGCATACTGGACTTCCCAACAATGTGGACACACTCACCTGCCAACACCTGCTTGTTAAGACCTGTTGGCAGACTTGACCAGTGATTGATTATAACTTACATTTTGTGTGTTTGTTTGGAAAATAATGTAATCTCTGTGATTTTAACTATGGTTTTTCAAATTTTTCTTCTCTTCTCTTCTTTCCTTATGTCTCCAGTGCCCACTTAGTTTTATTCAAAGCCCCCAATTGCACCCAAGACTACTACCACCCCTCTGGATTATTCCAGTGTCCCCCGGGGGCAGTATCACTTACTTTGGGACCCTTTAAAGGAATATGAGTGGACTTGGCCTTAGCAAAAAGAAGCCCTTCTTCAATATGAGAATAAGTACTATTTTTATACCACTTAAGGTTTACAAAGTGCTTTGCATATTTTATCTTTTTTGATAATCAGAACAACTTTAAGATTAATGCTATTATTATCCCTATTTTACAGATGAGAAAACTGAGGCAGACAGAAGTTAAATGACTTACCCAGAGTCACACAGCTAACAGATACCTGAGGCAGAATTTGAATCCGTTTCTTCCTAACTCCAGGTCTAGCTCTCTATCTACTGTGCCAACTACCTGCACCTACAGTCTCTTCATCAGAGACTAGAGGAAAGGGGGAAAGGATAAGTATGATAAAGAAAGGTTATAAAATTTGAAATAGAAGTGTTTGCAGTTGATTGCATCAGTTTTCTCAGTAAAGTCAGAGGCAAAGTCCTTTGCTGAGAGGAAATATGGAGGAGGTGGTACAGAAGGTTTCAGCTTATAGGAAAAAGTTTTCAAGTAGCTATTTTTGAAAAATGTAGTGGAGAGGTAATTAAGGAAAAATATAGGATTTCCATGTAGCAGTGATGCCTCAGATTTGATTAGATCATTTAAATGTGTGGAGAACCCAGTCAGCAAAATTAGATGACATTTTTCCAGAAGTATTTAGCATTATATGAGTAGCAATGGAAAAGGAAAACAGTAGGGTTCACCTAGGGATAGTGTTTGACAAGAGATTCAAGGGTAGCTAATAGTCTATGGTTGAACTGGTCAACCATAGGATCAATGAAGTAAATAGAAGGAATTAAGTTCAAAGCAAGCATGATGGACTAAGAGAGCACAGAGGGCATAAAGTGATTGGAAAATGAATAGGTTTAGGAAGAGAGAATCAAAAAGAGAGATTGAAGGATATGAAGTTAAGATTGTTGAAAAGAATTTTAGAGAAGATGGCGGAGTGAAAGCAACGACTCACCTAAGCTCCTGGAAAAACTCCTTTGGATATTTCTGGGGGGAGAGTCTGACCAGACTTTGGAGGTGTAGAATCCAGTGGGAGACGGACTTTGACAGATTCGGAGCCCAGGCTGGACTGGAAGGTCCACGGGAGGGATCTGTTCCGCGGGGGTAAGAGCCCGGCGCACAGCGCAGCGCAGCGCGGTCGGCGCGGCAGGGCGGAGGCGACCCGAGGGGCCCGAGAGTGGCGGGCGAGACCAGCGGAGCAGGAGATAAGCCAGGCCGAGCCAACGATATCAGCGCAACAGCCTTTGAAATCTTCAGCCTAAAGACGGGACTTCAGTGGGTCACTACTTGAACATCCAGAAGCTGGGATGCCGGAGTGATCAGTAAGTGCTCTCCCCTCCCCCCCGATGACCGTGAGGGAACCATAAAATTCTTCCCCAGATTGATCCTGGATCAGTGGGAGCAGCAGAAGGGGGCGGGTGGTCTCATAACACCAGAGGCTGGAGAGGTGGCAAAGGGGGATTCTTCCTACCGTGGTGGAGGCTATCTGGAGGGACAGACGACCCAGGGCAGAGAAAAATTCGCACTGAGACCCAAGCAAGCCTCAGCCCGGGAGACGAGCCCCAGGAGGGGCGGGAACACGCATTAGCCTCTAGGCGTGCCCCAGCCCTCCAGGGGAAAAGGGAAGACAATAGGGAAGCTGGGATCACCATCCCCCTGGACCTTGCCTTTGCCTCAGGCCAGCTGAGGAGATATCCTGAGAACAGACCACACCTCCCACACACCTATCAAGCTAAACCCAGGGTTGATCTGGGAAACAACAACAACAACAAAAACAAAAGCCTGCTTTTAGCCTAGACAAACATCAACTCAACTTAAAAGATCTGTATCTTCTGACTGAAAGAACCAAAAGCTACAACACTCAGCCAACATCATGAATCGGAAAAAGCAGACGAAAAGTGAAAAAACCATAGAATCTTTCTATGGGGATAAGGACCAAAACACAAACACCAAAGAGGTCAGAGCTGAGACTGTACTTCCATCTGAAACCTCAGATGGGACTATGAATTTCTCGCAAGCACAACTAGATTACCTGGAACGTCTGAAGAAGGATATAAAAGAAAAACTGGCCAATGATTTTAAAACCATAAAAAAAGAATTCACTGATGAGAACATCAATCTGAAAAAGAAAATTGAAGAAATGGAAAAGGAAGTTCAAAAATTAACTGGAGAGAATAATTCCCTAAAAGGAAGAGTTAATCAAACAAAAAAGGAAACTCAAAACCTAATAGGGAAAATTGATCAGATGGAAAAGGAAACCCAAAACCTAACTGGGAAAATTGGTCGAATGGAAAAAGAAGTACAAAAATTAAATGGAGAAAATAGCTCCTTAAAGGGAAAAATTGGCCAGATGGAAAAGGAGATGCGAAAGCTAACTGAAGAAAACAATACGATCAAGATTAGAATTGGGCAAGTAGAAACTAATGACTCAATGAGGCAACAAGAGTCAGTCAAACAAAATCTAAAGAATGAAAAGATGGAAGAAAATCTAAAATATTTAATTGGAAAAACAACTGACCTGGAAAATAGATCCAGGAGAGAAAATCTAAGAATTATTGGCCTGCCAGAAACCCATGATGAAGAAAAGAGTCTGGACAATATCTTCCAGGAAATCATCAAGGAAAACTGCCCAGAAGTACTAGACTCAGAGGGCAAAATAGTCATCGAAAGAATCCACCGTTCCCCACCGGAAAGGGATCCCAAACTCAAAACCCCAAGAAATATAGTTGCCAAATTCCAGAGCTATCAAGTGAAGGAGAAAATACTACAAGCAGCCAGAAAGAAACAATTTAAATATCAAGGTCACACAGTCAGGATCACACAGGACCTTGCAGCTTCTACATTAAAAGATCGAAAGAATTGGAACCCAATATTCCGTAAGGCAAAGGAGTTGGGACTCCAACCGAGGATCAACTACCCAGCAAAGTTCAGCATAACATTTCAGGCAAGGAGAAAGTCATTCAACGAAATAAGGGATTTCCAGAGCTTCCTGACCAAAACACCAGAACTCAATAGACAATTTGATCTTCAAATGCAGGTCTCCAGAGAATCATAAAAAGGTAAACAGAGGGGAAAAAACAAAAACAAAAACTTGCAACTCAATTAGGGCAATCTGTTTACCTCCCTGTAAGGGAAGATGCTACCTGTTAATCTTGAGAACTGTGCAGCTATTATGATAAAAGGGATATATGTAGAGGGAACGGGCATAAAGTAAATGATGTCATGGCAAAAATATGATTTAAGTATGAGAAGGGAATGTAATAGGAGGTGTGGAAAGGGGGAAGCAGAAAATGGCAAATTATATCACAGGAAGAAGTATAAAACCATAGTAGAGGGAAGGAGGGGAGGGAGATGAGCATTGTTTGAGAGGTACTCTCATCTGATTTGTTCAAAGGAGGGAACAATAACCTTAAGCAGATAATCCTAACTAGCTCTATAGGTAGTAGGAGGGGAAGGGGGAAGAAAGGGGAGGGTGGCCAAAAGGGAGGAAAGAAGCAATAAGAGTAAAGGGGACTAAAAGGGAGGGGGGCTAAAAGAAGGAGGGGAAGGCTGCAGGAGGAGGGGGAGAAAAGTGAATACTATTGAGGAGGGGAAGGGAGACGGGAGAGTTAAAAGCACAAATGGTGGGAAAGAGGGTGGAGGGAAATACACAGATTGTAATCATAACTGTGAATGTGAATGGGATGAACTCTCCCATAAAACGGAGACGGATAGCAGAATGGATTAAAAGCCATAATCCAACAATATGCTGCTTACAAGAAACACATTTGAAACGGGGGGATACACATAGGATAAAGGTCAAAGGATGGAGCAGAATATATTGTGCTTCAGCTCATGTAAGAAAGGCAGGAGTAGCAATCCTAATCTCAGACAAAGCAAAAGCAGAAATAGATCTAATCAAAAGGGATAAGGATGGAAACTATATCCTACTAAAAGGCACCATAGACAATGAAGCAATATCATTACTAAACATGTATGCTCCAAGTGGTATAGCATCCAGATTCTTAGAGGAGAGGTTGGGGGAGTTGAAGGAAGAAATTGATAGCAAAACTATACTAGTGGGGGACCTCAACCTCCCCCTCTCTGAACTAGATAAATCCAACCTTAAAATAAACAAGAAAGAGGTTAAGGAGGTAAATAAAACTCTGGATAAGGTAGATATGATAGATCTTTGGAGAAAATTAAATGGGAATAGAAAGGAATATACCTTTTTCTCAGCGGTACATGGAACATTTACAAAAATTGACCATGTACTAGGACATAAAAATCTCACAATCCAGTGCAGAAAGGTAGAGATAATCAATGCATCCTTTTCAGATCATAATGCATTAAAAATTACATGTAATAAAAGGCCATGGAAAGAGAAACCAAAAATCAATTGGAAACTAAATAATCTAATTCTAAAGAAGGATTGGGTTAAAGAAGAAATCATAGAAACAATCAACAACTTCATTCAAGAGAATGACAATAGTGAGACAACGTACCAAAACTTATGGGACACTGCAAAAGCAGTTATTAGGGGAAGTTTTATATCTCTGAATGCTTACATAAATAAAATAGAGAAAGAGGAGATCAATGACTTAGGCTTGCAGTTGAAAAAGCTAGAAAAAGAACAAATTGAAAATCCCCAAGTAAATACCAAATTAGAAATACTGAAAACCAAAGGAGAGATTAATAAAATTGAAATAAAGAAAACTATTGAATTAATAAATAAAACCAATAGTTGGTTTTATGAAAAAACTAATAAAATTGATAAACCTTTGGTTAATCTAATCAAAAAAAAGAAAGAAGAAAACCAAATTACTAACATTAAAAATGAAAGGGGTGAACTCACCTCCAATGAGGAGGAAATTAAAACAATAATTAGAAACTACTTTGCCCAACTTTATGCCCACAAATTCGATAATCTAAACGAGATGGATGAATATTTTAAAAAATACAAATTGCCCAGATTAACAGAAGAGGAAGTTGAATACTTAAACAACCCCATCTCAGAAAAAGAAATTGAACAAGCCATCAATGAACTCCCTAGGAAAAAATCTCCAGGGCCAGATGGATTCACAAGTGAATTCTATCAAACATTTAAAGAACAGTTAATTCCAATACTACATACACTATACTTGAAAATTGGGGAAGAAGGAGTCCTCCCAAATTCTTTCTATGATACAAATATGGTTTTGATACCCAAACCAGGAAGAGACAAAACAGAGAAAGAAAATTATAGACCAATTTCCCTAATGAATATAGATGCAAAAATTTTAAATAAGATTTTAGCAAAACGAATACAGCATCTTATCACGAGATTAATACATTATGATCAGGTAGGATTCATACCAGGAATGCAAGGCTGGTTCAATATTAGGAAAACTATTAGCATTATCGATCACATCAACAACAAAGCTAACAAAGACCACATGATTATCTCAATAGATGCAGAAAAAGCTTTTGACAAAATACAACACCCATTCCTACTAAAAACACTGGAGAACGTAGGAATAAAGGGAACTTTCCATAAAATAATAAGCAGTATCTATCTAAAACCTTCAGCAAGCATTATATGCAATGGGGATAAGCTAGATGCATTCCCAATAAGATCAGGGGTGAAACAAGGTTGTCCATTATCACCACTATTATTCAATATGGTACTAGAAATGTTAGCTGTAGCAATTAGACAAGATAAAGATATTCAAGGAATAAGAATAGCCAAAGAAGAAACTAAGTTATCACTCTTTGCAGATGATATGATGATTTACCTAGAGAATCCCAGAGATTCAAGTAAAAAATTACTTGAATTAATAAACAACTTTGGCAAAGTTGCAGGTTACAAAATAAACCCACACAAATCCTCTGCATTCCTATATATTAGCAACAAAGTCCAACAGCAAGAGATAGAAAGAGACATCCCATTTAAAGCTAGGGTAGACAGTATAAAATACTTAGGAGTCTACCTGCCAAAACAAACCCAGGGATTATATGAATACAATTACAAGACACTTTTTGCACAAATAAAGTCAGATTTAAGTAAGTGGAAAAACATTAGTTGCTCATGGGTAGGCCGTGCTAATATAATAAAAATGACAATTCTACCCAAATTAATATACTTATTTAGTGCCATACCAATTAAACTATCAGACAATTACTTTCTAGAGCTGGATAAAATAATATCAAAATTCATTTGGAAAAACAAAAGGTCCAGAATATCAAAGGGACTAATGAAAAGAAATGCTTGGGAAGGTGGCCTAGTGCTACCAGACCTTAAACTGTACTATAAAGCAGCAATTATCAAAACCACTTGGTATTGGTTAAGAAACAGAGAGGTAGACAAGTGGAATAGACTTGGCACTCAAGATGCAGTAGGCAAGGAATATAGCAACCTTCTGTTTGATAAACCCAAGGACCCCAGCTTCTGGGATAAGAACTCATTGTTTGACAAAAATTGCTGGGAAAACTGGATAACAGTGTGGCGGAAATTAGGCATAGACCCATACCTGACACCGTACACAAGAATAAAGTCCAAATGGGTACATGATTTAGGTATAAAGACTGATACCATGAATAAACTGGAGAAGCAAGGAATAGTGTATTTATCAGATCTATGGAGAAGGGAAGAATTCTTTACTAAAGAAGAGATAGAATGCATTATGAAATGCAAAATGGATAACTTTGAGTACATTAAACTGAGAAGTTTTTGCACAACCAAACCCAATGCAACCAAAATCCGGAGGGATGTAGTAAATTGGGAAAAAATTTTTACAGCTAAGCTCGGGGATAAAGGCCTCATTTCTAGAATATATAGAGAACTGACCCAAATGTATAATCATACAAGTCATTCCCCAATTGATAAATGGTCAAAGGATATGAACAGGCAATTTTCAGAGGAAGAAATTAAAGCTATCTATAATCATATGAAAAAATGCTCTAAATCACTATTGGTTAGAGAGATGCAAATCAAAACAACTCTGAGGTACCACATCACACCTATAAGATTGGCAAACATGACAGAACAAGAAAATGATAAATGCTGGAGAGGATGTGGGAGAGTTGGAACACTAATTCATTGTTGGTGGAGCTGTGAGCGCATCCAACCATTCTGGAGAGCAATTTGGAACTATGCCCAAAGGGCTACAAAAATGTGCATACCCTTTGACCCAGCAATATCGCTACTAGGACTATATCCCCAAGAGATCATAAAAATGGGAAAGGGTCCCACATGTACAAAAATATTTATAGCAGCACTCTATGTAGTTGCCAAAAACTGGAAGTCAAGGGGATGTCCATCAATTGGGGAATGGCTGAATAAATTATGGTATATGAATGTAATGGAGTACTATTGTGCCATAAGAAATGATGAACAAGAAGACTTCAGAGAGGCCTGGAAGGACTTATATGACCTGATGCTGAGTGAAAGGAGCAGAACCAGGAGAACTTTATGCACAGCAACAACCACAGTGTGTGAGAGTTTTTTCTGGTAGACTTAGATTTTTGTAATAACACAAGAACTTCTGGAAAAAAAAAAAAATCCCAATGGTGGACCTCAAGGCAAAAAGCCTTCCACACTCAGAGAGAGAAATATGGAAGTCACTCACATAATGTAGCAGATCATGTTTGTGTATGTGTATCTGTTTGTGTATCATGTTCTGATTTGTTATACGGATTCTTTCATTTATCTTAGTCTGACTACATAGCATGACGATAGTGAAAATATACTCAATAGGAAAGTATATGTAGAATCTATACAGAATTGTATGCAGTCGTGGGGAGGGAGGGAGGTAGTGGGGGGTGGGTGGGGAGGGATAAAATCGCAATTGTATGGCAGTGATTGTTAAACATTAAAAAAAATAAAAAAATTAATAAAAAAAAAAAAAAAGAATTTTAGAGTTCTAGATCGTGGCATTACTAGTGATGGTCATCTAAAGACAGCAAGAGGCCTATAATACTTGTGAGTGCCAGGAATCAGATTAAAATGTAATTGTTAAATATTTAACTAAATAAAAATATAATGAGCATAGATACTATTAATTTGTGGATTTCTAAGTTAATGTGTAGACCCACAGGGTTCCATTTCTACTTGAGTTTAGCACCACTGATTTAAGGTATGCCATCCCTGTGTGTGGCTGAACTAAAAATAGAGGTCATTAGACCTTTAGAGGTTGATGAACTTTGAGCCCAGGGCCTTCGGTGGGACAGCAATATGTGTAGTGAGGTTTCCAAGTAAGATGTCAGGGATGAAAAGGATGTATGTGAACTGTGTACTGGTATGTACTGATCTCTGACAAAAGAGAAACAATGGTATAGAACAGGGGTGGGGAGCCTGTGGCCCTCTAGGTCCTCAATTGCATCCCTTTGACTGAACCCAAATTTCACAGAACAAAATACCACCAAGTACTATTGTTTCTGAGACTCAGAAACTGATAGTGTAGAGAGGCTTCTTTAGAGCAGGTCATTTTCTATTCTGTTTTCTCTCTTATGATTGAGGCCTAAGATGGCCTAGAATCCCTTTTGGAGAAGACCTTCTACTGCCACAGATTCCTAGTGACTGAGTACTGAGATAAATAGAATCTGAACATCTACTGTCACTGACTCCAAGGAGCGAGGATTCCTTAATGGCATTATAGAATCAAAGCTTTAGAGTGAGAAAGGACCTTAAAGGTCATCGACTCCAAAACCTAGAGAAATGAACTGATTTGGATAGGGTTCAACAGGCAGTAAATGACAGAGCCACCATTTGTACCTAGGTCCTCTGATTCCAAATCCAGTGCTTTTCCCCACTGTAACACGTTGCTTCTTGGAAAAAATAAACATTTGCTTCACCTTGTAGTCAGGAAGACTTGGGTACAAGTACTATCTTGGATACATAATAACTATGTGACAATGCGCAAGACACCTAACTTCGAGGTACCCCCTCAGCACTGAGGGCAGCTAAGAGGTATAATGAAGTCAAATAGACTCATCTTCCTGAGTTCAAATCTGGCCTCAGATACTTACTACCTGTGTGACCCTGGGCAAGTCACTTAATCCTGTTTGCCTCAGTTTTCTTATCTGTAAAAGAAGCTGGAGAAGGAAATGACAAACCACTCCAGCATCTCTGTCAAGAAAATCCCAAATAACTTGAATGACTAAATAGCAGCAACCACCCCAGGGAGCTCTCCAAGGTTATAAACTACACAGCAATACCAATCTACGTTGGCATAAAGAGGTTTCACACAGAGTTCCCTATATTGAACAAATCAGAGGTTTAGACCAAAATCAAAACAAACAAAAAAATATAAAATAACTGCCTACCTATATGGGAGTCATTTCGCAATCATATGTATCCCTAGTCTGGCTTACTACTTAACCTACTGTGAGGTCCAGTTAAGTAATATGCATCGCTGAAGACTGTGACTTCTTAGCTTAAGTTTGGTGCTGTGGTGAAGTGAGAGACGAAGTTCATTCAATATTGAATAAAAGGAGGTTTACTTAGTCTTAACATAGAAAGCATATTCAATAAATTTACTGTAGTACTTAGCTCAGATAGTCACAATTCCTTATGTCTTACCTGCTTTATGGAAATGTAACTGATCAGCTGAACAGAACATAATGATTTCCATAGTCTCATGATATCCATCAAGTCTGAAAGGCCCTAAATATACAGGGTTGAACCTTTTAAGCTCTCAAATGACCAAGAATCCATGTCAATATGGCCAGAAACTACCAGGAAATGGCACAGCTTTGGGGGACAGCTTTGTAGCTTTTGGGAAAAATAGTAGACTAAACCCAGATTTCTAGGGAGTTGGATATCAGTCCTATAAAAGCCCCTAAATCACTACCTTTCTGAGTACCCATCATGCTATAAAGCCTTGAAGCATGAGTATAAAAGTGCTCCTCTGCTATAATCAATCTGATTAATTTAGAAGGTCATCTCTGAAGAGGTTTTCCATTCATCTCAGTCTTCAATCAAACCATAGACTTGTCAGAGTAAAATTCAAAATCAGTGGAAAATTAGAGTGATTTAAAAAAGAGAAGGTAAGGAATGCAGTCAAAAATTACAACCCCACGGGTTTAAATAATCTGTTGATGCCAAAAATTGAGAAATGAAAAAAAAAACAGACATCAATACAAATTGTCATCAATTTCTAACAAATGAATAAAAATGGAAAATATTTATAAGGATTTAAAATTATTTTCTCATCACTGACAGTGAATTGGTCAGTGGCAGTGAATAATATTTGGACTTTAACATCACAGACTCCAATGTGCTTCATCAGAAAGTAGATGTGTCATTTTTTTTAGTTTGCCATATTGCAAAGAGCTTCCCCCAATTTCCATATTACTTTCAAATTCCATTCAGATTATTTGATGTGAAATTGAAAAAACAAAACAACACTTACAAAAAAGGTGGCCATAACAGCTAGGGAGAACAGGAAAGACTTAATGTAAAAGATGATACTTGACTTGGGATTTGAAGGAAGGGAGGGATTATATGAGATGGAGGTATATCATCAAGGTGATATTCATAGCACTGAGGGAGACTATGAATATGCAGATGTAGTTCTGAATGGCAAAGTATAACAGTCTCCATACAGAAATCAGAAGAAAAACATTTATTCAGACACAAGAAAGCCATATTCATCTTAGCAACAAAGAAATCCATCATAGTAACCAAGAAGTCTATATACATTATCAGGCCTTCCCACGAACGCTCATAGCCAGCTGCCTGCTTCCTCTGTCCTTCCCAGCTCTGACTAATCTAACCAACTTCCTCTCAACTGTGCTCCAGCTCCACCTCTGCATGTTCCTACCTTCTTGTTTCACCCCTTCAGCAAGCTCCTCTCACTATAGGCTTCATGTGACTCAAACTCCCATGTGACCTAGGCAGGTTACATGAACCTATTAATGAATGAGAAAGATCTGCCCAGTTAAATTACCATTACAGGAGGTGAAGAGGGAGTGCACTGCAGGAAGGAAGGAAGGCCAGAAAAAAGGCACAGAGACTAGAACTAGAGTGTTGTTTGTGAGGAAGAGAGGCAAGGAAAGTTTGGCTGGATCACAGAATATAGGAGGGGGAGTAATATGCAACTATTTTGGGAACATAGGTTGGGGTCAGATCATGAAGGGCTTTAGAAGCTTAAGGCTGAATAAATAGGTCTGCATAGATTGCAACACCCTTATCATTCCCTCTAGTTCTAGAGCTGAGTGGCCTAGGGAACAACCCAATCTGAGGGAGGGTCTGGATTACTGGTTTTCTATCAGATATTATCTCTGCCCTTTGAATTCCATCTCACCTTAGAACTTTCCATAGTACCTGGTGCCTTCTTACTCTATAACAACCCTCTTCCCTTTTAGTCCCACTATACCATTTTAATGATTTTAGAGGTCCATCCTGGTTATCTTTCATTCCTTGTTCTACTTAGGACTCTCTGGACTTTGACATCACTTCCTTCCCTTTCCCCCACTTTTTAGCAACCTTTTATGTAACTGCCTTTTTTGCTGTTATTGGTACTTGTATCCTCCACTCTTAGCACAGTGGCTAGCACATAGTAAGTACTTAAAATATGTTTCTTGCATACCTTCCCAGAACCACTCATTTCATTTCTCCTTACCTAGGAGGAACTACCAAGAATCAATTTCAGGAAAAAGATAAATATTGGAGATGTGGGAAAATTGGGACACTAATGCATTGTTGGTGGAGTTGTGAACTAATCCAATCATTCTGGAGAGTGATTTCAGTCTATGCACAAAGGGCAATCAAACTGTATATCCCCTTTGACTCAGCAATACCACTACTAAATCTGTATCCCAAAGAGATCATAAAAAAGGGAAAAGGACCTACATATACAAAAATATTTATAGCAGCTCTTTCTTGTGATGCTAAAGAATTGGAAATTGAGGGAATGTCCATCAATTGAGGGAAAGTTGCAATAAATGAATGTAATAGAATACTGTTGTGCTATGAGAAATGATGAGCAAGTGGATTTCAGAAAAACCAGGAAAAACCTACATAAATTGATGGTGAGTGAAGTGAGCAAAATCAGGAAAACATTGTATACAGTATCAGCAACATTGTGCAATGATCAACTAAGAGATTTAGCTCTTCTCAGCAATATAATGATCAAAGACAATTCCAAAGACTCATGATGGAAAATGCTACTCACATACAGAGAAAGTACTATGTCATCTGTATGCATATTGAAGCATACTATTTTAACCTTTATTTGATTTTTTAACGGGTTTTCCCTCTTGTTCTGTTTCTTCTTTCCCAACATGACTAATAAGGAAATATGTTTAATTGTACATGTATAACCTATATCAAGATGGCTTGCTCTCTTGGGGAGGGGAAAGAAAAAAGGGGAGAAAGAAAATTTTGGCACTCAAAATCTTATAAAAATGAAGGTTAATTGGAAAAAATACAATTTACAAACAAAGAATCAATTTCCTACACCTGACAAGGTTTATTTCTAACATCTTTCAGGATACAGAGAATAGTAATGAACCCAAAGGGATTATTATTTTTTGGTTTAATGTCAAGAACTCTTCAGAGAAATGGTAGTAAAGAAATCAAACAGATAAATAAAATAAATAAGGAAATAAAGTGCCCAACAAATGCTTATGTAGACAAATGGAAGAGGAATTTTTAAAAAGAGGACAGAAAAATATGTAACAATAGAAAAATTGCCTACCCTCTGAAAATGTGCCCTTCTAGAAGCAACTAGATGATAGAACAGAAGAGATTTCAAGTAGATAAATACATTTAAAATGTGTCATGTAAAATCACAATTGCTTTAATAAGTTTTCAGAAAAGTAATGAATATTCTCCTGTTAACTTATCTGAGTTTCAAATAATATTTTAAATCAGGAGCACATAGTTTCAAAGCACTGGAAAATTACATGTCACTAAAGTGAATCACAGAACAGAGAAAACATAATCCCTGCTGATAATCTTGGCTCTATGTTATCATGCACTGACACAGATTCATTAAATAAATATGATAATGTGCAGTAAAAGTTGCACTGCAAATTCCTTTCCCTCTTTCCTCCCACTCTTTTTTCTCAATTTTGCCCAATAGTATCAGTTCCCTTGCTCTCTGACATTTTTCTTAATTTTTCCAGTTCAGTTTTCAGCATTGTTGACAGACATGATTTTCAATTTAATAAACATTTTTTAAAGTGATATGTTCCAACGTACTATGCTAACCATCGGAGATGCAGAGAAAACGAAAGGAAGGAAGGAAGGAAGGAAGGAAGGAAGGAAGGAAGGAAGGAAGGAAGGAAGGAAGGAAGGAAGGAAGGAAGGAAGGAAGGAAGGAAGAAGAAAGAAAGAAAGAAAGAAAGAAAGAAAGAAAGAAAGAAAGAAAGAAAGAAAGAAAGAAAGAGAAGAAAGAGAGAAAGAGAGAAAGAGAGAAAGAGAGAAAGAGAGGAAGGAAGGAAGGAAGGAAGGAAGGAAGGAAGGAAGGAAGGAAGGAAGGAAGGAAGGAAGAAAGAAAGAAAGAAAGAAAGAAAGAGAGAAAGAGAAAAAGAGAGAAAGGAAGGAAGGAAGGAAGGAAGGAAGGAAGGAAGGAAGGAAGGAAGGAAGGAAGGAAGGAAGGAAGGAAGAAGGAAAGAAAGAAGGAAAGAAAGAAGGAAAGAAAGAAGGAAGGAAGGAAGGAAGAAAGAAAGAAAGAAAGAAAGAAGGAAGGAAGGAAGGAAGGAAGGAAGGAAGGAAGGAAGGAAGGAAGGAAGGAAGGAAGGAAGGAAGGAAGGAAGGAAGGAAGGAAGGAAGGAAAGAAAGAAGGAAAGAAGGAAAGAAAGAAAGAGAAAGGAAGAAGGAAATGGTAATCCTTGTCTCCAAGATGCTTACTGTATACTTGGAGGGTGTGATTTACATAAAAGATAAGCATAATACATGACAAAGTATAGAAAGTTTCCAAATAAATGGGGGAATTAGAA
This sequence comes from Notamacropus eugenii, assembly GCF_028372415.1. NCBI lineage: Eukaryota > Metazoa > Chordata > Mammalia > Diprotodontia > Macropodidae > Notamacropus > Notamacropus eugenii. Next base: position 213,004,289 of record NC_092873.1, on the reverse strand, counting down.
AACATTTTAATTTGGGGAGATTAAGAAAATTTTTTTAGAGAAAATAGTCATTAAATAAACATTTATTAAGGGACAATTGTGTTAGGTACTTGGCTACTTCTCTGGATTTATATTCTCATAATATGCCTCTAGTATGTAAATAATAAAAAATCATGAACAAATCTACACATCTTACACTGCACCTTACATAATTTCTTCATGAGTTTCACTATTAGCAAAACACTATAGCCAATTTATACTTAATTTGCATTTTTTCATTCTTTTGATGACCAACACATTTAATTCTTCAAAGAAGAAATTCTATGACTTAGAGCTTTATATGTCACAAGAGGAGAGATGAAATCACAGGACAACAGATTATAAATTAAAAACCCTAGAGGTCACTTAATCCAATTCCCTCATTTTTATGGATGAGAAAACAGAGGTTAAGCGACTTTCCTAAGACTAAACAACTAGTGACAGAGTCAGGATACAGACCTAATACTCTTGATATCAACTCTATGGTTTTTCGCATTACATGGAAGGTACTGCTCAATATTCACATATTCAGTCTGACTTTTTAGAATTCATTTTACTTTCAGATTTTCCTCCCATTCCATTCAATTTATTATTTGACATTGTAGTCAGCTTTAGCAAAGATATTGATATTATTCCCATATAGAGATTTTTGTGTTTTCATAAAACTCTCTTTCTTATGAATTTCTAAAAAACAATGTAAATGTTTCCTTTTAAATTGGTTTCTGTCCTTTTTAATGTTGAAGATATATTTTTATTCCTAGTAAGTTACAAATTTTTAAAAACTCACTGTGAAGCTTAAGCTATGTAACAGTGCACTCTTGAACTGCAATTTTTTCTACTTAGCTCATTCTTTCTTTCCCTATGTCTGTTAATACCTGATTCTCTTAATGATGATGGATGCATTCTTTAGCTTTCTGAGATCATAGACTTAGAGTAAAGGCCTTTAGAGGTCAGCTAGTCTAATCTCATTTATAGTTGAGGAAACTGAGTCTCAGAGGGATTATGTGTTTTGCCCAAGGTCACACAGGTAGTAAAAGGGCATGTCATATTAAGTTTTCAAAATCTGGTTTTCCTCTATCCAAACTCTACAGTGTAGTATAGCATAGCATAGTACAGTATGGCATGGCATGGCATGGCATAGCATAGCATAGTAGAGTAGGCTATTTTATAGCCTACTGGCCAGATTCCACATTTCTTCTAACCTCCTGCCTTCCATCTCTAGGCCTTTATTCCCTCAGGTTCCGTGTTAGAATTGACCTTACTTCTCACAACCATCTTCAAATATTTATGGGGAAAAAAGAACCTAAGGTTATGGTAAATATTCTTATAGTGCTCTGTCACCAAGATGAAACTGTCATATCTCAGAACTTCTCTGAGCTGATGTTTGCAAATTATGTGTGTGCTGTACTCCGTACACATAACTGAAAATCAATAGAAAGTTAATGGAAAGAAAATACCTTGGGGACTATCAGGCACTACAGATAGCATACTTAGCAAGCAAGAGAGAAAACATTTCAAGTTAATAGATAAAAACAGGATTGAAAAGTTGGAGGAAAAATGGATCACTTGTTTTATATGATGCTTAGCTTTAGGAGATCTATAACTAGACTTTAGGTTCAATATGTTTTCACTTTCTGAAATGATAAAAAATGGCTGTTTGGAGCACCTTGAGGGAAACATCCAGATTAAGATGATTCACTGGTATACATGGGAAGATCCATACATCTTTCTTTTCTAAGAGTCTTAAGAAACAAACTCTCATAGGCTTGAATGTCACCAGAATGATAGATGGAAAGAGTAGATGGGAGGCAGAGAGGGAATAGGTAGACTTGGGATTGCCCCTGGCTTATACTCCCCCTTCCCAGCATTCATAGAAGCTGATAAACCCTACACTTCCAAAACGTCTTCTTGAAAGAAATATTAATCTTGGGAATTTTGTTTGATTTCTACATTTATATAGCATCGTTTTACACATTTGTTTTCTAAGAACTCTGTAATAACATTATAATGACCAAACTTCCATCCTCATTGCCATTATCATTATTGTTGGTGATATCTACTGGAAAGATTATATATATATATAACTTCTTTTGATCCTTACAACCACGTGGTGATTATATAACTATGCCTATTTGGCAGATGAGGAAACTAAAACTGAGAGAAGTTAAATTACTTGTCTAGAGTCACACAGCTATTAAGAGCCTGAGGCAGATTGAAACTCAGGATTTCCAGACTCCAAGTTCAGTACTATCCTCTGAACCACCCAAATGAAATGAACTGTATCTCTGCATATTGCTGATCAACTTACGCATAGTTTTTTCACTTTATGCTCTTAATAAGCCAAAAAGAAAAAAATTTATTCAACATTCTACTTTGAGTCTTAACTTTCCCTAACAAAAATGTTAACAATTATAATTTATGATAGATACTTTGCAGTTGAATGATGACTGGAAAATTTAGTGTTTAAATGGAAATTGCAGTGATGCCCATCAATTGGGGAAAGGTTGAACAAGTTTCAATATATGATTGTAATGGAATACTATTGTGCTCTAAGAAATGATGAACTCAATGATTTTAGAAAAACATGGAAAGATTTCCATGAAATATAGAAGAGTAAAATAAGCAGAACCAAGAGAATATTGTATACAGTAAGAGCAATATTGCTTTAAGAACTTTGAGTGAATAATTTATCTAGTCTATTATAAATACTGAAATTAACTATAAAGGATATATGAAGAAAGACATTATCTGCATCCAAAGAAAGAACTGATAGATGTGTAGAAAAAATTTACATATATCTGGATGCATTTATATACATATACACACCTATTTGTGTCTATTGGTAGCCACCTCAAGGGGGAGCAGGAGGGGGAGAGGAAGGAAGATAAAAAAGAAAAAAAAAGAAATTTACATGATAATATTGTATATTTGAAAGGAATAGTATGTTGTGTGTAGATTTGCAATTTCATATACAGTGGTCTTTTTTATTATACTATGTTATAGAAATGCTTGCTTTATTCCATAAATTAAAAATAAAATTTTAAAATGTATATTTTTTAATTTAAAAATGTAATCAATCAATTGATAAACATGTAGGCACACTGTGAGGGAGGCACTCTGCATACAAGATACAAGTCCAAAAATAAAACAATCTCTTCATTCAAGGAGTTTATATTCTATTGGGGAAAGAGGATGTATATACATAAGCAAATTACAAATATAGCTTCAGGTTCTGGCTCTCATTCTCCTAGACTACCCCAACCCTATATAAACTAGTAGGTTGGATTCCCAAAACTCAGTTAAGTACTTCTTTCCAAAAAGGCTCTAGGGGCAATTATGAGAAGTTGGGGTATTTTCTTTTTGCTTTCCATCTTTTAAAATGCAATTTTTTCTATTATGAATATTTATTTTCTTTCCTTTTCACCTTTCTAGTGAGAAAGAAATAAAAGAAAACCCTTGTAGTAAATATCCATCAAGCAAAATAATTCTCATGTTGGCTATGTCCAAAAATGTACGTCATATTCAATATCTTGAGTCTACCACCATTCTATCATCAGTAGCCTGTTTCATCATTGATCTTCTGGAATTGTGGATGGCCCTTACTGCCAGGCCTAGAGGCCTGTGTGGGCTACCCGACTCTTCTTACCTCACCTCCGAGGTCTTTGGTTGGCCAAAACCGGATGCTCATATGAGAGAAAGGACGTTCCAGAGTCGAACAAGGGTTGAGCTTTATTTCAGGGTCTTGGTTACAAGTGCAGGGAGATCTTCCTTAGGAGGAAGAGGGGGAGATTTCCTAAGGAGGCTAAGATCTTAAGGGATTGGAAGTAGAAGTACAAGCAGGGAGAGAGGGGGAGGGGAGAGAGGAAAGAAGAGAAGTGGAGCCTACTGTCCTCTTGGCTCCTCACGTGCTAAGAGAGCTTTCAGGCTTCCTCAATCCTACTTAACCTTCAGCCGCACAGTTTGCATCTGAATACCGTGCTGTTAGATAACAATAGTGTGCCCAGATCCGGGACAATCTCGAGGGCGGGGAGATCTCTCTCCCATCACGTTTCTCACGGGAAGAGGCAGAATTACTTGAGATAGCTCGGTTCACCTCGATTCCCAGCCATTTCCTGGGGGGGTCTCGTGAGAGCTCTAAGATTTAGAAGCTCCCACCTTTACCCGCCCGAGACTGTCCACACGGAATTGAGCTTCCAATCCCAACACCTTACATTGGTCAAAGTTATTTTTATGATGTAGTTGTATAAATTATTCTCTTGGCTTTGCTCACTTCATTCTGCATTATTTCATGCATTCTTTCATCCTTTTTTGTGGAATGATAATATTCTATTACATTCATACACATTCATATGCCATAATTTAATTCATTCCCCAGTTTAGGACTACCTCTTTTTCTTGCAGTTATTTTATATTTCACTCCACTTAAAAAGCTGCTATAAGTAGTTTCATATAAATGTGTTCTCTTTTTCTTTGATCTCTTTGGCATATAGGACTGCTAATGATACAATTGGGTCAAAAGTGTATGCACAGTTTATAACTTTTGGGACATGGTTGCAAATTTCTCTCCAGAAGTACTGGACCGATTGATAGCCCCAACTATATTGAATTAATGTACCTATTTTCCTATAACCCTTCCAATATTTATCATTTTTTTCTTTATTATTCCACTTTATCAATCAAATGTCTGTGAGGTGGAAGCCCAGAGTTGCTATTATTTACATTTCTTTATTTTTTAGTAATTTGGAGAACTTTTTCATTTAGCAATTGAAAGCCTGAATTTCTTTCTTAAAAATATCATCAGTTCAAAACCCTTGACTACTTATGAATTGGATCAGTTTCTTAGGGACCTTGAAAATGAGATGTTTATCTCATGAATATGCTGTGAGAAATTTTTTTTATCCTGAGGAAATCTTTATTTTCTAATTTTGTGTGGTTTGGTGTTGTTCATGGAAAAATTTAAAAAAAAACATACATAATCAAAATTGTGTGCTCAATCTTCTATAATTTTCTTTAATTGTTGTTTGGTCATGGATTCTTTCTCTGTTCATAGATCTGAAAAGTAATTTCTTTCTTACTCCTCTAATCTGTTTTTAATAGGACTTTTTATAAATAAATCGTATTTCCATTTAGAGCCTGTGTTGGTAGATGGTACGACATGTTGTTCTAAACTGCTTGGGGTGTTTCCTAATACTTTCATTCAGGAAGCTCAATCTAATTTGTTTCTTCCAATATTAACTGGCCAGTTACTCTCTCCTCAATATTAATGAATTAACATCAATTAGCATTTTAAAGGGATATTTAATATGAAAGTCTAATAGGAAGAAAAGTATAAAAAATACTCCCAAATTAAAGATATACTGTCCCCTCTAAGCAATCCTTCAATCCCTGGAAAGAATATACTAATACATAAAGTGATTACAACCAAACATTCCTCCTACCAAGTTCACTTCTGAGTATGACATAACTGATGGGCAAATGACTCCCTTGCTTGTAGGACACAGTGTCTTCATCGACAGATCAATTCACCATTGGGCTAAGTCAAGCATGTCATTCTTGTGCTGCTTCACCTACCATTCAACTCTGTTATGAACTCTAATTTCTGGAATTCTGGTGGTTCTTCAAACCTTTCAAAACTCACCAAGTCATAACATGGTCTGGTCCATAATGCTCATTCACTTAAGATCACGAAAGAATAGACACAGACAAAAAGAAATAGCAGTACCAAACATTCACAGCCACAAGGGAACAATGTGGATGTTAGCCCAGCTGAGGCAGGAGGTTCATGTTGGAATGAACACATACATATGAATTCCTGATCTAATGAATGAGAAGACTCTTCCCACCAATGAAAATAACAACCCATCCATATCTTCTTGTCCAGTGGGACTCTTATCTACATTCTACTTATGAAGTATATGTAACCAGCATATGTGATACTTAGTACCAATTTAAAACCTTTCCCCTTGGGATGCCAAGGTTTTTAAGCAATGTTATCCATTACATTAATAATTTAAATCTGACTAAGGAAGACTAATAAGCCTTATTTGTATCATCATTCTATGCAGTATAACTAAAACTTATTTCACAAAGAAAATCAGTGCCAAGGCTAGAAAAATAAACCAGAATTCCTAACTCTACATGCTTTTATATTTTGGTTTTTGGCTTCAAATTCTTATAACATGGCCAACTTTCAATTATCTGAGTGGACTACATATATTTTACAAACTGGACACCAACTTGCTGTCTTTCTTCAACAGCCGGCCAGAACCTAGGCTGCCAACTGGAGAGGCAAGCTGGAAAGAATTCAGTATCTGGCATTGAAAGTTGATTCTCTCTTTCTCTCTCTCTCTCTGTCAATGTATGTGTGTGTGTGTGTGTGTGTGTGTGTGTGTGTGTGTGTATGTGTGTGTGTGAGTGTGTGTGTGTGTGCATGTGTTTAAGAAAGAGAGAGAAATTTTTAAAAGACAGTATATTTCTAACAAAGGTCAAAGTTAAATAATAATTATTTTAAGATTATTTATTGTTTACTACTCTTGCACCTCTGCTCCCGTCCCACTAGCAATTCAAGGGACAATTTTTCTTTCATGTTCATCCATAATCTCTTTTGTTGCTTCCTCAACAAAATCCAAAACAATATTCACTCACGTTATGAAGACAATTGCTCCTTTATGTTTTCCTTTATTGGGGAAAAACAAATTTGCAATTGGTCTCATCAGTTCCTGAATGGTACTTAAAGATTCTCAACTTCTAATAAAGCTTCTTATAAAGGCCTCATAAGCACACACATCCAAAATAAATGCCCTGTGGCCCAGAAGATCTGTTCCATTCAGCCAGTTAAAAAGACCATCCATATCACAGCCCGATCGATCTAGTGATGGCAATTTCAAGAAGTTGGAGTTTTCTTCTATTTGTTCATGTCTACAGCTTCATTTTTGAATTAGGGCTTTGCACCAGGGCCAGATTACACTGGCTAGATCTTGGTCCTAACTCTTTCTGCAGTACCACAGTAGAATTAAAAGGTGCTAGGCTTAGGACTTGCTTCTCTATCGTCTGGAAGTGACCAGCTGTAGTCACTGTTCAGGAGGCTTCTTGGGTTGTGCATGCTTTCTTCCACAGCTCTGACCTGGGGCTAAAAGCTGGAAGCAAAGATGGTGTTCAAACCCACTCACTGTTGAAGTTTACAGCTTCTGTATTTTTCTTGAACTTCCACTGACTCTAATTATTCTAGCATTGTTTGGTTACGAACCAGAGGTCCCCAGCTTCAGATTTCCACCTCTGGAGCCCCTGACCCAAATTAGGCTAGCTTAAGTTAATCTCCTAGGGTTTCTTCTAGACCTAGTTGTGCTGGCCTCTGCTGTTTCTGTGTCCGATCAGCTACTTACAAGATTCTCAATTTCAGACAAGTGGACCCATGAATGGCAAAGATATCACTGGGCTTCAGGTTGTCACTAGGCCCCTGTCCTCTCATCAAGCTGGATTTGTCCTACTTCTTTATACAATCACCTACCAGGACATCCAGGCCTTCAGGCTGGTCTCCTAGGGGTTCCTTAGACCCCCAGTTTTGGTCGCCTTGGCCCAGTTTCCTACATGTCACCCTTATGCAAATGTGAATCCTACAGCAACCCTCCTTTCAGACTCTATCACCTTATGCCATTCTTTGTGGGATAGAAGTATGCCCATTGTTCCTCTTAGGTTAAGCAAAATAAGTCCTATTTCTCTCTTTCATGTGACATCTCTTCAAATGATTGAAGATGGCTATCATGCTCCCTACATCTTCTGTTCTTCAATTTAATCATTCCCAAGTCCTTCAACAGCTTTTGTATAGCATGATCTCCAGAACTTTCAGCATCCAGTTCTCCTCCTCTTCCTCTTTGGACAGGGCCATCAAATGAATGATTTAAGATACCAAAGGTTTTTTAAAAATCATTTTACAAAAACCTTTTAAAATTAAAAGTCCAATACTATTACAAGAAAAAATAAATCAGCACACCAAAGTACAAGCTGATGACCCATTTCTGTCAAGTAATGTTCAATACACCAAACTTCAGTAAAGCGCATTTGGACAGTGCTTGGCACTGTCTGTAATAGGACTTGACCTGTAAAATTATCCCATCCAGAAAGCTTGGAAAGCTCTGTTGCTAGAGTCATACTGGCCTATTAGTTGCCACTTATTTTGTCAAAAGGCCAGGAAGGTATCAAGTCTCCTGACTGATAGTTTTCCAAAGGCTACATTTTCCCTAGGGTAAACTTGATCACCTCATTACAAATCTCTCTCCCTCAGGGAGATTAATATGATTTGAAGGAATGCTGAACCATCTGGCTGTGTGTGTGTGCACACACATATATATACATACACACATAAATGCAAATGTGAGTGTCTCACCTTCATATTTGAAAGTTGTAATACTGAGTGATTGTTATCTATAACTGAAAAGAGCAATGCATGAACACTATCATTTTCACACTCTATAATCTGAAGATTGGTCTTTGATTTCCAGTCATGGCCATTTGTAGAACCCATCAGTTCAGAATGATGCGACTCAGACTCACTAGTGACCATAGATACTTGGCCCAAAGTGGCTCATCCAATTCCTGATTGCTCTGTGCAATCAATGTGTCCACTTGACATTGTTTCACCATAGCAAACTGGTAGAAATTTATTCATGAGTGTTTATGAACAAAAAAAGATAGCAGAATTGTTTGAATGGATGGAGAGAGAGATGTGGCAAGGAGGGGAAAGTCTTTTATAAATTGCTATAGTAAGGAGAAAAGTCAAAAAACCAAAGCAAAACCACTGATCTGGTTCAACTATTGGATAACAATAGCTGATATTAACATATTTATTATCCAATTTATTTATTATAAGACTTCATTATTTAGTAACAGAATTTGTTATCCGACTTAAGCATCACAACCATTCTGTGAGGTAGAAATTACAGGTATTCTATTATTATGATGATATATTATATTATAATTGCCATTGTACAGATGAACACTTGGTTAAATAACTTGTTCATGGTCACACAACTAGGTAGTGTAATAGGCAAGATTTAAAACCAGGTCTTCCTGACTTGAAATCTAGCATTCAATCAACTATGTCACAGTTTCACCCTAGAGAAAAATGATTTCTGGGGTAATCCAGTTTTCTAAGATTTCCAAGAGAATACAGCTGAAAAGGGGGAGGGAGGTCACAAAGTTTTGTATGAGTTAGGAAATGTGGACAACAACACTTTCTCAGAATTCTTGGGTTTCTGTTTGCTTTGCCCTTGTTAAAATTTCTGCCTGGAGTACTTCAAGGGCTTGGATCTTGGCAAGGGAGGAGATGCCAGCTCTCAGATCCCACGTTTTCCTTCCAAGCAGCATTTTAAGGAAGGAATAGAACTTCACAATCTTAGCATGAAAGATTATCTGGAAATAAATATTAATGATTTATTTCTCTGTAAATAATTAGAATCCTTCTTCTATCACTTTCTCTTAACAGGAAAAGGGATACAAAATGGTTAACTAGGCAAAAAAAATTCAAAGCTTAAGTCAAAGAAGATAAATCTCCTTCACGGTTCTTCCCTTCAGGGCAGGACAGCAGTCTAGGGCAGAACTCTTTCCCAACTATCACAGTTAAGCTAAGTACATTCAGTGCTGGGGGGACAAGTATTGTCATGTCCCATCTACCCTATTTAACATCAGGCTACAGTGAAAAATGATAGACTTGAAATGTTTTTTTTCAAACATTGCAGCATTTTTGGCTGTTGTGAACATGACGTTTAGTATTAGAAGGCATATAATGACTTCCCAATTAGCATCAGTTGAAGAAATGCTAGCTTTGTGCTAAGCAAAAAACATTTCATACCATTTATTGCTGCTAAGTTTTCCAACCTGGAATGAATCTTCAAACAAAGGCTGTGATGAATTGGTCACCCTTAGCCTTCAGTAACAACTAAGGAAAATACTTAACAGGAACCTAAAAGGAGAAGTGCTTTTTCTTAGTACTAACAGAAAGCAAAAAATCTCCACTTTGGAGAGTTATTGTTTACCTCAAAGATTAGATCATTTATAATATTGTAGCAAAGAATTTTATGGTAAATCTATGTCCCTATCAAGATGAAAACATACAGTATTTCAGAGGAGCTGAAATTCAGAAAGGTAGTTTGAGGAAGGAGAGTAATGTCTTTTTTTTCTGCAGCAAATGCTTCATCTTAATTTACGAACCACTCTTGCAGTATTTTACTTTTGTAGGTGAGTAGATTGACCTCTAGTCTCTGCTCTGTGGCTCTTCCTCACTATGGTTTGCCTCACTTATCCAATTTACACCCTTGCTGGCAGGTTAAAGGATATGAGTTGTAGCAACTGCTACAACACAGAGGTTACACTGTGGAACAGCCACTCTTACTGTGTACTTTACATGGCAGTAGCTCCTAGGCCCCTACTGATAGGCTTATTACTCGACAGATCAGCCAGCTGACTCCATGAACTCAAAAACCACAACAAAGCCCTTTCTGAACAGAAGTCAAACAAGAAAAATTTTAACAAAACATTTTATCCATGAACCTGAGGCACACGCTCCCATTACTCAACAAAGTAGTGCTTATGTGGGAGAGTAGATCCAAATCAAATGTACTATTGTAATCAGGCCCATAAGTAGGAAATCCATGAGCTCAAAGCAAGTCGTAACCCTGGACATGCAGTCTTTTCCTCAGGAACAGTCCACATGAAAGTATGTAGATGGGCATCATTATTTAGACAAGTCATTGCCACTAACCAGGGTGACTCCAAGAATAGTCTGTTCCACTGCCCAGCTGTTCTATTTTGGGGCATGGATAGAGCAACTTTTCTCTTGGGCTGGGTTGGGCTGCTCTGCTTCACTGCTGAGGGTGTTCTTTCAGAAAAGGCAGAGACCTTAGGGTGGAATTTGCCAAACTTTCTCACTTCTGGGCACTGAGAGGTTTCTCCCTCAAGAAGCAGGCAGCAGTGATAGTAGAAAAGTAGCAAAGTCTTTCTCTCACTAGGCAGTTCTTCTAGGCAACAGATGGCATTGCAAAGAAAAGTGGTTAAAAAAAACACAACTTTCTATTGCCAGTCAGCTCTTCTACACAGCAGGTTGCAGGACAGAAAGAGGGAATACTTTTTTCCCCACCAATCAATTCTGTAGTCTTTTCTTATATCCTTGTCATATGCCAAAGAAGGATCCCTTTCGTGAAAGATTTCAATTCTAGTTCATGGTGATTAGCAAAATTCTTTTTCTACTTGTCAAATCATAACCCAGAAACATACATTTGTTCAATAATCACAAATTAGGGCTGGGATTCAGAGTTTCATTATGATTAGCAAAGGCCTTATTTCTGCTGGTTAAATCACAACCCAGAAATGTACATTTGTACAATATTCACAAATTAGTGCTGAGAGTTTTGCAGCTCTCATCTCCAAAGGAGTCTTGTCAGTCAGGCACATTTGATGCCGGGAAACAAAAGAGGGCAGCCACAATGTAAGTAAAGTCCACTTTAAACTGAGTATCTTGTCTTAGAAGGTCTGCTTTTCTAATGTTTCTCTAGCATACAAGGTTATATTGTTTGATGGTCGTGGGATTTTTGTTCTTTTCTACTGGCAAAATTGTCCAAATCTGAAAGGGCCACACTGTTACATTTTCAAGTCATGTTATATAGTAACAAAAAACAAACAAACAAACAAACCCAAGAATTTGTTTTAGAGTATACTTACTAAAGTCATATATGAAAGTTTTATCTTCTTTATGTTTCCCACTGCTACTGCCCTAACTTAGATTATTATCTCTCTCCAAAAGTTTTGTAATATCCTCTAAACTACTCTCCCTGCCTTCAGTCTCTTCTTTCTCCAGTTTATGCTTTTGATGGTTGCCAAAGCAATCTTTCTAATGTACAATCTGATCATGTCCTTTTCCCACTCAAAAACTCGTTCCCCATAGGTGATTAATTAAATTCCAAAATCACTCATCAATATAGCAGGTCCTCCATAATCTGGCTCAAATTTACCTTTTAAAAGTGATTTCACTGTGTTTCCTTTCATATACCATACTACACTCCAGTCTTATTGGAAAAAATTCCAGACTTCATCTTTCCCTCTTCTATCTCCATACCATTGCTCATTCCATTCAATGAAATTTCATTTCATTCAACAAGTATTTATGAAGTCGGTTCTTCTATATGCTAGGCACTGTCCTGCAGTCTGGGTGGTGCAAAACAAAAATGAAAGTGGTTCCTGTGCTCCAGGATTTACATTCTACTGGAGGAGTTCAAATTCTATTGGAATCTATTGCCAACTTTAATACCTGAAGAAATTTCCGGCCCCTTGCCAGTACTTATCTCATTCTCCTGATTTTCTTCTCTTCCTTCAAAATCAAGTTCAGGTGACATATACTTCATAATGCCTTCCTTAACCCCAGTCTCTCCAACTCAAATAAAAATTCACATTTACATAACACTTCAAGGTTTACAAAGAACTTTTCTCCTAACAACCCCATTAGTATATTATCCCTGGACAGCTACGTGGTGCTGCAGTATATAGAGAGCTGGGCCTGGTGTCAAGAAGACTCCTCTTCTTGAGTTCAAATACGGCCTCACGCTTACTTGCTATGTGACCCTGGACAAGCCACTTAACACATTTGCCTCAGTTTCTTCATCTGTAAAGTAAGCTGGAGAAGGAAATGGTAAACCACTACTGTATTTTTCCAAGAAAACCTCAAATGAGGTCACAATGAGTTAGACGTGACTGAAATGACTAAATAATAATATTATTATCCCAATTTTTATAGTGGAGAAGGTAAGGTGGGAAGGGAATAAGCATTTGTCTACTGTGCACCATTGTGCTAAGCAGTTTTTACAAATATTATCTCATTTGATCCTCTCAATAACCCTTCAAATTAAGTATTATCATTATCCCCATTTTATAATTGAAGAAACAGGCAAACAGAAATTAAGTATATACTCATATCTATGTATATGTATACACACTCATGTATATACTCTTATGTATGAGTACCTTTATACATTTGCCCATGTACATGTATATATGAAATACATCTATGTGGCATTATTGTTGAGAATTTTTGGTTTCTCTATTATCATATTCACTTGAATAAATAACTTTTTTGTTATTGTGTGCCTGTATGTGTCTCATTTCAAAGGCTGAAGCCCATATTTAAGGGCAGCCAGTGTTCAAACCAACATACTCTTATATACTATGAAAGAAAAAGAAGAAAGCATTTTTTCCCTGCATCAGGTACTTAAAAATCTAAATTTGACAGGCTGACAAGATATAAACATTGGAAGGAGAGAAATATGCTTAAGGGTAAAATGGGTGTCACTATAGGTCAAGAGTGTGTAGAAATGATGACTTGATTCTGGTCATTTTTCTAGGTTCCTAATGGTGTTATGAAAAATCTTCCCAGGGGAAAAAAATAAATATTGAAGAAGGTTTTATGAAGTAAAGAAAAGGCACATTTTTTTGTGGGAGATCTTTTAGAGCACAAAGTATCAATGTTCAGTGAATGTTTGGATATGAAAGGACAGAGGAGAATCATTAATATATGTAATTTACTAAGTCATATAACTTTCCTATGAGATAAATGGCATTTTGGAAGACACTGAAATGAAATGGTATGGGAATTCAGGTCAAAATGACTCAGAAACAGGAAGCTGATTTGCTAAGGAAAGAAAACTGAAAATAGGCACAGAAGCATAATTCCAAGTTTGCAAACAAAAGGACATTTGGGGCTAGAATAAAGTTTTATTGTCATCTTATTTTCACCAAGGGTAAAGATTAAAGAAACTGAACTATCTTAATTATATTGATTTGAATGTGAAATCAATTAAACTAGATGTGCTTGACACTTCTACCTAACTAATGTGACAGAACTTTTTAGCTGCTGTCAAACTTCTCTTTCAAATGATATTTCACATCCCTGTATGATAATCCAAGGCAGTCAACTTTTACCATGAACAGTTTGACTCAGCAGGGAATTCAGAATGTCTCAGATGTGTTACACTTCTTTGGGTAGTTCATAAGAAAAATTTGAAGGAAATAGAATCTATCTTTCTGATGATCTAGGAATAAAGCCAGATTTGCCACTAATTAACTTGGTGACCTTGAACAAGTCACTTTACCTAAAAGAGAGGCTGTTTTATTTTTAGTGAAACTACACTGAATTGTGAGCTGTGGTGTATTAGAGGTTCAAGAGACATAGTTTCTGAATGATTATTCATTTTATTAAGCACGCTAGCAGATAACTAACAAAAAGGGACCAGTGGTACTTTTGAATGCCAAAGATCCCTCATGGAACCCATTCAAGACTTACCTGCCTTTGGAAGAGTGGTTGTTCCTGAAGGTGGCTATCAACTCTGAGTGGATAACAATTAATGAGAAGAATGAATATTATAATGAGATTCTATTCTATTTTATATACATATACATATATATATATTCTATATAACGAGATCCCTATTCTGGGAGGTGGGAAATGTGACTTTGATTATGTCATTTACTTCCAGACCACCCTCAGCCTTGGGCAGTCTAGACAAAGGATCTACTCTCCCACCCCCATCCAAACCTGTGTAGAACATAATGGGCTGGAATTCACCTTAGATTAAATTCTTTGTAAGGCTCTCTAATTGGACAGGGCAACAACTTCAAGACTTCATCTCATCATCCACCCTGCCCTTCAGAGAACTAAACTTTGACCTAATGTCCAAGTGAGGAAAGAAAAAATCCTAGATCTCCCCAAAATTAACAATTGATTATTTAAAAATCATTTCTCTCAAACACCTTTTACTTTAATCTAGGCTGCTAGTAATTGGAAGTGTGACCTCAGGCAAATCACCCACCCTCTTTGGGCCTATTTCCTCATCTGTAAAATAAATAAGTTGGAATACATTAATTCTAAAGTTGCTATGATGAAAAAAAAAGTTTGGAGGAGAATCCTCTGTACCCTTTTTGTGTGTGTCTTTTGCTACTTTGGGGTGTATATACTATCCAGCCCTAAGCTAAAGGGTCAAATTCCCTGGGCTCCTTTTCGTGGAGAACTGATTGCTAGGAAGCTAAGGTTCAAGAGTCCACAGCCTAGGGCAGGGATCCAGAGGCCACAGGTTTCCCACCAAATACTCCTGTTAGCCTGTTAGCTGAACCAAATTTCACAGGACAAATCCTTTTATTTGTTCTGGGAAGTTTGGATTCAGTCAAAGCACTGCACTTGAGGACCTAGAGATTTGCCAGCCCTGGTAGGGTAGACGTTCCTTGGAGTGCCTGCTAGCTCTAATCATCAGTAATTCATTATGAGGAAGGTCTGATTCCTGTGGTCCTTCCACAA
This sequence comes from Notamacropus eugenii, assembly GCF_028372415.1. Classification (NCBI taxonomy): domain Eukaryota; kingdom Metazoa; phylum Chordata; class Mammalia; order Diprotodontia; family Macropodidae; genus Notamacropus; species Notamacropus eugenii. The sequence goes on along the minus strand of NC_092873.1, from coordinate 212,988,940 downwards.
GACTCTGCTATATAAAATATTCTATTTTCCCTGTTGATGAAAACAGCAGGCAAAATAATCATCTTGATGAGGTTTGCTACCAAATTTCCACTGAGCCCTGTAGAAAAGGGGCTGTCTGACTAAATGACTTATGAAAGCATAGGAGTATATTCTCCTAACCTACTTTTACCCATGAGGGAGATGGTTTCATTGGACTTCTGAGTAAACAAATACTCTATTGTTGTCTGTCTTTTCCATTGTTTTTTCCAGTCATTCTACTTACTGGAACAGAGGATTTGACTAGGCCAAAAACCCTATCAGGCTGAGCTTGAAGTGACTTGAACATCTGAAAATAAAACTTTTACATTCTTCCTTTTGATCATGTTAAGAGTGTGTCCATCTGAAAGTATCTCTTTCTTGCCTTGGCAAGAGTGGAACTGGTTGGGGCTGCCAGGTTCTTATCAAGTTACTCTTGTATCTGTGATAAGGGATTGGGATTTCAGCAAAGTGAAGGAGGCTTCCCTGAGATTGTGGCTGCAGCTGGTTTCCCTGAATTATCTTCATCTGGCCCACATCTCTAGGCAACAATGTAGCTGAGACTTGACCCTGTGACTATAATGTTGCCTTTGTTTGGAGTGAAAGGTTTCCGCTTTGTCTGTAAAATGTAAATTTTCTGGTACTGGCATCAACAAAGGTAGTTTTATCAAAAGAATGGTTTTTTGAAAAAGGTCTAGTTTTTCCCTCTGTTAGTTAAGGATCCATTCCTTCAGCAAGAGTATCTCTCAAAATTGCTAATGCCAGTTAGACTTTTTCATTGGTTTCTAGATGGGGAAAACATAGCTTAATTCTGACTGTAACTCCCTGAGAGCTATAACCACTGGGTATGTATGATCCAGCAGTTGGTTCCCAGCTACTAGAGAGATTCATCTCATACCCTGAATCCAGAAATAGTCAACTTAACCTCTCCAACTGGTTACAGCAAATATTTATGAAGCCCCTGTTATGTGCAAAACTCAACACTAGGCACTGGGGGAGATACAAAGTTGAGAAAAAATTATCTCTGCCCTCAAATAGCTTACATCCTTGTAAAGTATTATGACAACAGAATAGATTGCTATAATAAGTAATCACAATTTTTTTATTTCTAGATATGATTTCATATGTTTAGAGAACTCACCATGAAGAAACAACCTCCAATGAAGTAATTTTTCTGCTATTAATAGTCTTAGAGAGTTGTATGGAGGCACTGAGAACATCTTTCCCAAGATCTGATGAAACTTAAATGCAAGTGTCCTTGACTCCAAAGACAGTTCTCTAGCCACTGTAAAAGAAAGTATACTTTTAGAATCCATTAAAATACACTTCTGCAGAGAGTAACTGGGAGTCTGGCTACGAAAAGTGGCTATTTCCAGGATGATATCAGGGATGTTGGCATGGGCAAAGGAAGAGGAGTGGGGCATCCACAATGAAAATGGAGAATTATTTTGAATTGGTGGGATTGTGGCTTTGATTTAGAAGCAAGTCCCATATCCCTCCTGCCAACTCAGCCCTATTCATCCCCAAATTATGAAGAAAAATCAGTGCTACATCATGACAGGTTACTCTGTCATGCTACTATGTAGGAGTCAGTCCATTCTGTTTAGAATTATTTTTTCTAAAGTTTAATAATTTTCTTAAAAAGAAGTACAAAATTTCACAGAAGAAATGACCTTTGAGGTGAACTTTAAAGAATAGGTCAAAATTCAGAAGGTCAAGAGAGAAAAGATGCTTGTTTCAGGCATAAAGAGCAACTACAGAGGCATTTTTTTATATATATATATAATTTCTTGATTTCTCATAAAGTCATTACCCTCCATTTGCTCCATTCTAATTCTGAAAGAGTTATTTTCTTCAGTGAGCTTTTCAATTCAATTTGGCCAATCCTGTTTTTAAAGGCATTTTTCTCATTGACTTTTTGAACCTTTTTAACCATTTGGGTTAGTCTATTTTTTAAAATATTTTCTTCAGCGTTTGGGGGGGCGGTCTCCTTTAGCAACCTGTTGACTCATTTTTCATGATTTTCTCGGATCACTCATTTCTCTTCCCAATTTTTCTTCTACTTCTCTTACTTGATTTTTCTTGTTGAGTTTTTCCATGGCCTATGACCAATTCATCTTTTTCTTGGAGGCTTTTGATATAGGAGCTTTGATTTTGTCTTCTTCTGGTTGTACATTTTGATCGTCTTTGTCACCAAATTAAGATTCTATAGTCTAACTTTTTTCTTTTGTTTGCTCATGTTCCCAGCACAATACTTCACTTTCTAACTCTTTGTCAAGGTAGATCTCTGCTTCCAGTCACAGCTGGGGTGGGAGTAGATGTAATGTCCCAGGCTTCAGGGGTTTTGTATCAGCTCTTCCATCCCTGTTTGTGGGCCCAGAGCTCCAGAAGCTGCTGCCACTACCACAGGCCTTTCTTCCTCCTCAGTCCCAGGGGTCCAAACACAACTGGACAGTACCTCTCCCCTGCTCAGGTCCAACAGAGTTTTCCCACTGACCTTCTATGCTGTCTTTGGTGTTTGTGGGTTGAGAAGTCTGAAAACTGCCACAACTGCCAATAATTCCATCCCCTGAGGCCTGCTCTATGCCAGAGCAGCCAGACTTCACTCCTCTCCCTGCCTTGCTACAAAAGACCCTTCTCATAGACTTTCCAGGTTGTCTTGGCCTGGGGATTTGCTTCACTCCATCATTCTGTGGGTTCTGCAGCTCCAGAATTTGTTTAGAGTCATTTTTACATATATTTTCCAGGTTTGGGAGGGAGAGTTCAAACAGATCTCTGCTTTTACTCCCCTACAGAGGCATTCTTGAAAGTACAATGTCAATTTGGAGACCAGAGAATTGTTCAGATTACTGGAATTGAGGGAAGATGGGGGAAAGTCATGAGTTAAGATTGGGATAGGCAGAAGGGGACCAAATTATAGATAGTGATGAATGAGAGGGGCAGCCAGGGGGCATGGTGGGTTAGAATGTTGGGTCTGGAGTCAAGAAGACTCGTCTTCCTGAGTTCAAATCCCAGAAACAATAGAGGGACACTGGAGTTTAATTAGGTGGGAGCAGATGGCAAAGTGACATGATTAGATCTGTGTCTTAAAAAAATAACTTTGGTGGCTATGTGGAAGGTAGACTGGGGGGCAGATCAGTTTAGGTAGGGAGTACTATTGCAATAATCCTGGTAAGAAGTGATGAGGACCTGAAATAGAGTGATGGCTGTGTAGATAGATGGAATAGGACATAAATAAGAAATGTTGTAGTGATAGAAATGATAAGAATTAGCAACTGGTAGGCTATGTTGTGAGAGAGTGAGACTGACAGAATGAAAGGATGGCTTCCCTATAGAATTAAGGAACCTTGGAAGAGTTGTAAGTTTTGAGCAAAGGATAATGAGTTCTGCTTTGGACAGGCTGAGTTTGAGGTGGCTATGTGATCCCCCATTGAATACATCCAAAAGGCTATTGGTGATTCAGAAGTGAAGTGCAGAAGAAAAACGAGTCCTGAATTTATAGATCTAATAATCATCTGCATACAAATGATAATTAACTTCATAGATCATCAAGTAAAAGAATAGAGAGAAAGGACAGAAGTGGACCCAGGACAAAGTTTGGGTATAAAAACACTGTAAGGGTCTACAATATGGAATATGAACCAGGAAAGTAGACAGGTAAGAGGAGAATCAAGAGCAAACAATGTCATAAAAACCCAAGCAAATATGATGGTCAACTGTGCCCAATTCTGCTGAGTGGTTAAGGATAAATAATGAGAGGAAATAAACATTCATACTTGGGAATTCAGGGTTCATTGTTGATCTTGGAGAAACTAGTTTCAATTGAGTGATAGTCATTAAGGATATTGGTCTATATAGTTTTCTTTCTCTGTTTTTGTTTCCCTCATTTAGTTATCAAAACCATATTTGTGAAATAAAAGGAATTGCGTAGGACTTTTCTATCCATTTTTTCAAAAAGTTTATATAGTACTAGGATTAATTGTTCCTTTAAATGTTTGGTAGAATTCCTTTGTAAATCCATCTGGTCCTAGGGATTTTTTCTTAAAGAACTCATTGATAGCTTGTTTAATTTCTTTTTCTAAAAATAGGATTATTTAAGTATTCTTTTTCCTCTTCTCTTAATTCAACAGTTCATGCTTTTGGAAATATTCATTCATTCATTTCACTTAAGATTGTCAGTTTTATTGGCATATAATTGGACAAAATCATTTCTGATAGTTGCTTTAATTTCATCTTCATTGGTAGCAGATTCTCCCTTTTCATCTTTGTTAGTAATAATTTGACTTTCTTCTTTGCCCTTTTTAATCAAATTAACCAATGGTTTATCTATTTTATTGGTTTTTTCCATAAAACCAGCTTCTAGTTTTATTTATTAGTTCAATTTTTTTACTTTCAATTTTATTAATCTCTTCTTTGAATTTCAGGGTTTCCATTTTGTTATTCAATTGAGAATTTTAATTTATTCTTTCTCTATTTTTTTAACTGTATGCCCAATTCACTGACCTGCACTTTCTCTTTTTTATTAATGTACACATTAAGAGATATAAAATTTCTCCTGAGTACTGTTTTGGCTACATCCTACAAATTTTGGAATGTTGTCTCATTGTTGTCATTCTTTTAATGAAACAATTGATTCTTTCTATAATTTATTCTTTAACCCATTCATTCTTTTGGATTAGATGATTAAGTTTCCAATTAATTTCAAATACATTCTTATCAGATTCTGTTAAGTTGCTCTGTCTTTGACTCGGAATCTGACAACTCTAAAAAAAAATACAGCAAATTGTAAACCATGGACCAGAATATAAGGTGGGAGAAAGAACAGAACAGAACAGAACAGAAACAATTAACCAGAACAGAAAATTTAAAAGTTTCCTGCAGGCAAATCTCACAGACCTCTATGGCCTATGACAACCAGGTGCCACTACATTAGGATAATCCTAAAAAATTCTAGACTGCCTTGACATTTGGGGCATAGTATAGCAGCATGGTGTGCAGTGTAAAATGGTAAAAATCAGAGAACCTGAATTCAGATCTTGACTCTTCCATTTGCCTTTGGGAGAGCTCTTACCCTCTCTAGACCTATGGGAGGTAGACTAGCTGATCTCCAAGGTTTCTTCCAGTTATTCCTATGATCCTTCCACAGAAAGCTCTTAACTTTGCACTAAAGATGTGCCCAGTGCTCCCATAGAAAAGTCACCTCTGTGACAGAAGGTGAAGTATCTCCCAAGGGATAATTTGGGAATTCTTCTCCCTTATTGTAATGTTATTTTAATTTATGTACAAAGACAAAGGCATTTGGACACACATCAAGGTTAACTGCCTATTTTATATAGCATCTTTCTGTACTTGATTTGACCCTATTTTGAAGGGCACTTAATACTCAGTACACAGGATTGTACATGTCAAAGGCATGATACCCTTTAAAAGAGTGGTGATTTGTGAATTTCCAACAACTTTGCCTCTCGTGATGCCTCAAAATTCACCTTACATTTCTTTTAAAATTGAAAATAAATTAGGTAATCCAATGGCAGTAGAAGATGCTGTTTTCAGTTGATATGAAGTTTAGATGTGACATATTTTAAGTCTAAATAGGAGCTCTAGCTGGCTCTGGATTTTGTATCACACTGAGTCTTCTGTGGCTCCTCAGCAAGTGTCATAGAGTTCAGTTAAACCCAATAGAAATCTACCTATTATATAGCAGGATCTCATTTTTCCTAGGGGTGAATTCATGTCCTTCTCTTACTCCAAAACACATAGTGAATGAAGCTCTTCTACAATGACATGGAAACCTTATATGTGGACATTATCCATGTACCCCAATGTCACTATTACAACTGAATCCTTCTGTAATCATAGATGCTCTATTTTCATTGCCCATGTACAATTACATCTCTTGGGAGACTGATTATATTTCAGTTTGGTAAAACTCACCAGCTCATTTGGGCATCTGTCTCAAGAGACATAATTTCCTGTTAGTTAGTTAACCCCTTGGTCAGGGACTGTTGCATAGTTGGCTTTGTGCTCAGCACATAACAAAGGGTGAGGACTCGAGATATATTAAATATTGAAAAATGCACCCCTATTTTAACTTCAAGTATGTGAGAGTGCTTCAGGGAAGCAGGTAATTTAGACCCATAGGGATTCAACATCAAACTAGGAGTAGAGGGGAAAGGAGATCCCACTATGGCCCATATGGTATTTAAAGTCCCCATACGTATACTTCTTTCTGCTAGTGGTCTGCTTCCCTGTCCAAAACTGTAATGACCATCAGGCTGCTATTGCATAACTCCTCTTTGCCTTAATGGTCAATATTCCCTAACCTCAAGGGATGTTGAAAATAAGGAAGCCCTCTGTTCATTTCTAAGGAACTCACAGCCCCAACAGAGTCAGTTGACACAATATCCAAAGTAGGAAATGGCTAGGATCAGCAGTCCTTTGCAAGAAGGTGAGCACTTTGCTGCTTCCTTTTCAGGACGTCCCAGCCTGGTATCTGAATTATCCCAGGAAACACAGAGGTTCGTAACCCATTGGAAGTCCATGGAAAGATCTCAGGCAGTCCATGAACTTGAAAGTAGGTATGATTATTAATATAGTGATCTAACATTTGCAAAGCACATTACAAATGTTGTCCCATTTTATTCTCCCAATGAACCCGGAAAGAAGGTGCTTTAATTATCCCCACATTACAGATGATGATTACAAACGGAGGCAGACAGAGGTTAAGTGATTTGCCCAGGGTCACAGAGCTATTAATTATATGAGGATGTATTAGAATTCAGTTCTTCCTAACTCAGGTGCTCTATCCAGTGTGCTCTTTGTCTGCCTAATATTTTTAAAACTATACTTCAGGACTCTTTAGAGTCCTGTGTTTTATATTACACATTTTTTTTAAAATTCCAAACTGGGATCTGTAGGCTTCAATAGACTACCGGTGGGATTGATGATACCAAAAAAAGAATGTCTACATCATACTATAACAGAAAACCAAGGAACCTTTACCTAGTTCTGATGTCCATGTTTTCCTTCACTTATACAGGTCCATGAGTTCAATCCAGAAGATCAGGCAGTGGCCTGCATAGCAGTAACTCATACCTACCTGACTTGGAAAGGTTCCGTCCTCCACTAGACATGTTGACAAAGTGTCTGCTCAGTCAGGTTCAAGATGAATCTCTAGGACGGAACCTATTTCTCTGAATTGTGAAGGTGTTGCTTCCCTATTTTCCCAGAAGATCTATATTTAAGGGCAGGATAGCAGAGGTAAGAGTTGGAAGCTTGCCTAAGCCCGTCTGTGATGTTTCCTCAGTTCCCTGTCTCCAAGTCCAGCTATCTAAGGAGACTCTTAGTATAGAATTCCTTATTTCCTGGTGCCTTCATAAGCCTATTTCATTTAGTTGGGACATCTAATAATGCTACAATCTGATCCTCTCAGTCCTCAGTACTTCCCCTAAAATCTACCTCTCTCTTAGGGGCCTTCCCCATCACTGGGTCACTGTCACGGACACTGCTTGGAATCTTGCACCAGCCCTTCCACTACCCACTTAAACTCCAACAGTGTAGCCCATAATATTTTCTCCCATTCCTCCTCCCTCTGAGTTTGGTGCTCATGGTCTTGGCTTAACAACTTGATTGTAACCACCTGTATTCCTGCCTTCTCAGAAACTGAATTGTAACTGTTCTCATCACATTCTGCTTGTTGCTTCTGCTTTACTCCAAATCTACCAGGCAATATTTCTGCCACTAACTTGGTAAGAGTAGTGTAGAATAATGAGAAGTGTGCTAACTGGAGTGAGGAGGGATGTGGATTTGAGTCTCAACTATAACATTTAATTATTATGTCCGTGGGCAAGGCATTTAAGCAAGGCATCTTCCTTGCAATTTCCTCATCTTTACAATCAGGACAATACCTGAGAGGGGTGTGATAGAGCCAGCTCCTACTGGCTAGGAGCCAATTGTTAAATATTCAGTGTGAGCATTTCTATCTCAGTATATCAGCAAACCTTACAAATCAGGGTTTGATTTATCATTTTGTTGACTGTCTAGACTTAGAAAAGTGATAGGGGAAACGTTAGTAATGCAGATTAAACTTGAAAATGTGTCATGCATACATGTTTCTTTCTGGAGAGTTGGTTGTTAGACATTTACCAGCACACAGCTGCCTCTACTACTTAACTCAGAGGGTTGCTGTGAAGATCAGGTGAGATGATATATGTAAAGTCCTTTGCAAATTAAAGGTGCTGCATAAATTTTAGCTAAGCTGGCCAGAAAGCCAGAACTGAGTAGACTCAAGACCTGCCTCCACCCTATTGTGCCTGTCTTATCTTGGGCAAATCACTTAATTTCTCAGTGACCCAAGGAACTAACACCATAAATTGCAGAGAGACAGAAGTAATTCCTTCCCAGTAACTCCCTACATCAATGAAAACTCAGGTCTGTTAAAATAAAAATGACAAATCTCAGTTATTGTCACCAGTTCATATTGTTCCTTTTTATCCTATTACCTGGCTTGGGATTTTTTTTTTTTTTACCTTACAAAGAGTTCTTAACCCAGAATCTATGGGCTTAAAAAAAAAAGAATATTTTTATAATTGTAATTAATTATCATTCATTTTCTTTGTAATCTGCATTTTGTCTTATGCATTTAAAAACATTCTGAGAGTTCATAGGCTTCATCAGATTGTGTAAGGCTCCATATCACATAAAAAGTTTAAGAACCCCCTTTCCCTGGACAATTCCCCTACTCTGATAAATCTTGAGTAAGAGATTCACAAGACAGGACTTGTACTGCTTCCCCTGGAATAGCTAAAAGCTGGGCTAAAATCCCATTTCTGGCTTATTTTGGGCATGGAAAGTCATATAATTGGGTAGCGACTCAATTTCCTCCCCTATAAAATGGGCATAATAATTCTAGCACTACTGACTTCACAGAGGTGTTATAAGGAAAAGGGTTTAAAAAAGCTTAAAGTGCTACAAAAATGTGAATATTACTGTTTCTAAGATATCTTCCCAACCTAATTTGACATCATTAGAAAGGAAGAGGAAAAAAATAGTCATTTGGTGTTCACTTCTTATTGATTCATGATTCATTCATTGATGACTACATTGCAAACTGAACAACAGTGCTTAACTTTAGCAATTTCTAGTAGATTGATATCATCACTCTTACCTGCTGTGTGAGAGGAAACTCCCTCTTCACTTTGTTCCACTCCATATTCAATAATAATGTAACGCATATGAGCATCCAATTCCCCCTGATAAGGCATGCACTCAATATAATTGGACTGTCCAGGTTAAAAAAAATTAACACCAATCTATCTATAATGAGAGGTTTAACCTTTCCAAAGAAGCATCTGGTGCTTTTGCCAAAGACATTGGACTTGTTTTTCAGCAGCAACTGAAGATTTATTTGCAACAGGAAGTAAACTTTAAGAAATAATGACTGTCTCCATGACTTTTCATAAGAGACCTGAAATTAAGCAATTAAAAATATCTCTTGAGTCATCTGGTTCATAACCTCAATCCTAAATTATCTCTCTTTTCTTACATGTGCTCTTCAGTTCATTTTTTTAAAATTATCTGACTCAACATCTACAAAAAATGGGAAACTACAGAAATGGACTTCACTATTAAGAAAACTTTTGATTAAATAATGCATCTCATTCTTCCTTGGATCTGTGCCTTGAATCAAATTACAAAATGCAAAATTGGGGAGTGGCAATAAAAGGAAGGGAGGATGTATGAAGGGGAAAAAGGTGATTCCTTTTAAAATTTTCAAGACAAGTACTGTATTCTAAGATCATTCTGTTAAAATTCTTAATTGTTTTCTGAGTTGAGGTAACTACAAAGCATGTGGAAGGTGGAAAGAGTAAAAAAAAAATCTCTGCTTCTAGATTGTCCTTTGGAGTATCAGGCAGAGGTCAAGGACTTCTATTTCCTTCTAAATCAACAATAAGGGGCATTTTTCTCATTAAACTGGAAAGGAAGCAAGCATTCCTCAGCAGAGGTTAAGGGAGACTCTGAATCTCCAGTAGCTGAAAGAGGGATGGAGGGAGAAAAGGAGGATGGAGAGGAAGGGAAATCCCTTCCCCTAATCTTATGTCTGCCATACAGAATTATGGATTGTTAGCACTGGAAGGGAGACTAGAGATCATATAATCAAAGTGTTCTTAACCTAGGTTTTGTGAACTTTTTTTAATGTTTATTTATTTATTTTTAGTTTTCAACATTCATTTCCACAAAATTTTGAGTTCCAAATTTTATCCCCATCTCTCCCCTCCACACACCCTAAAACACCTTGCATTCTGATTATCCCCTCCCCCAATCTGCCCTCCTTTGTATCATACCCCTCCCTTCCCTTATCCCCATCTTCTCTCTTTTCTTGTAGGGCAAGATAAATTTCTATACTCCCTTACCTGTAGTTCTTATTTCCCAGTTGTAAGCAAAAACAATTCTCAACACTCATTCCTAAAACTTTGAGTTCCAACTTCTCTTCCTTCCTCCCTCCCTACCCATCCCCATTGGGAAGGAAAGCAATTCAATATAGGCTGTATATGTGTAGTTTTGCAAAAGACTTCCATAATAGTTATGTTGTGAAAGACTAACTATATTTTACATCATTCTATCCTGCCCCCATTTATTCTATTCTCTCTTTTGACCTTGTCCTTCCCCAAAAGTGTTTACTTCTGATTATTTTCTCCTCCCATTTGCACTCCTTTCTATCATCCCACCCCTACCTCACTTATCCCCTTCTCCCCTACTTTTCTGTAGTGTAAGATAGATTTTCATGCCAAATTGAGTGAGCATGTTATTTCCTCCTTAAGCCAGATGTGATGAGAGTAAGGTTTTGTGAACTTTTAAAAAATATTTTTATAACCATTTCAATATAATTTATTTCCTTTGAAATCATATGTCTTCTATTTTATGCTTTTAAAAACATTATTCTGGGAACCCATAGAGTTCACCAGACTGCCAGAATGCCAGAATGCTACATCTCTCTCTCTCTCTCTCTCTCTCTCTCTCTCTCTCTCTCTCTCTCTCTCTCTCTCTCTCTCTCTCCTTCTCTCTACTGCTGCCCCCCCCACTCTCTCTCTTTCTCCTCTCCTCCCCCACCACACACAATATTAAGAACCTTTCATCTAGTCGAACAGAAATGGGTTTATTTGTTTACTAAGGGGACCCCTGGAACTTCTTTGAATGCCCTCTTAAAGATGGATTATTTATACAGATGTATGTATAATGCTGCAAATTAAAACACCTTGAGCAAAGTTATAACTGATCCTGGAGAGAATTTAAATATAGAAAGCAAAGTATTACTTTTCCATTATCCAACTCCTTAGCTATTATTAATGGGTGGTAATTTTTTCTAGATCCTTCATTCAAATAGACTATTTTCTTTCCCAGTGTCAGCTCCGCTAACCAAGCTCAGGATAAGATAAATTACTTAGATTGATTTGCTAATGTTTGTGCAAAAGAAATTACAAGCATTAGCTAATTAATCCTCCAAAGTGCATCAGAGATAAAAAAGATTTCTATAAGTAGAACATATTATTATTAGTTATAGGGATCAAACCACTAGAAGTACTTTTCATTCCTACTCAGAAATACATACAGGAAAGAATCTGTTTCCCTGTAGTTACTGTTTATCTGGTCACTGTTCTTTTAGCTTTCTCTAATAAATTAGCTCCCTTTTCCTTCCTTAACACCAAAATTCATGTGACAAGCAACATTTTACTAGAATTGTTCTGATGTTAAAAGGAGCTCAGAAATAAGGAGCATTAAATGAGGTCCACCAATTGGACTCTGCCCCCAGTCTTCAAAGTTTTTACTTAAGAGATCAAACTGTTGTTCCTTTTCTATCTTTTCTCTATTTTGATTTTCATCTTTTAGAACATGATATTATGAAATATAATACGTTTCATTAGGAGAAAAAAAGGAAAATTTATTATGTTCCTTCAGTAGGGTATAATACATACTTAAGTCAGCTATATGTACAGTGCTTCATTAAATCTTAAATTTTTTACTTAGACAATTGTATCACCTGTGATCTTTTAGCTTGTTTCCTACACTTCATTTTTTCCTATATCCCCATATCACATCAGCTTCTCTTTTGAGGGGGTTCGTAAATTTTTAATGTCTTATTACGCATTTCTAATGCTAAAGTTATATTAAATGGGACTACTTAAGAGGAAAATTGGGGTGAAGTGGAAAGAATACATAACTTGGAATCAAAAGACCCAGATCTGAATTTCTTGATTCTACTATCTCTGGGATTCAGGACCTTGGACAAATAATTTAATGTCTCCAAGCCTTAGTTTCTTCAGCCAGAAAATGGAGATGACATTACTTGTACTATCTACCTCAAGATTACATTATGAAAATCAAATGAAATAATTCTTTGTTAATCCCAGCACACAGAGTAGTATCACTATTATTTTTATTCTAAACTTGGTCAAAGATGTAATCTTCCAGTTATAATTTCCAAGAAGATACATGCTAAATATATTTTACCTCACCTGAATTCCTGCTACTATCAAATATTGGCTTATTTTGTCTACTATGGAAATAAAAAAATGTACACAATCCTTTCCCTGAGAGTTGGATGACTTTCCACTGCTTCCATGTTCTGTGTATAATGGATGCAACTCATTATCAAGGCCTTTCCTATGTTCTTAAATCTTTCAAAATTTTTTCTTCCTAATATTTTCCTCATGCCTTATTCACCCCATAGCTCAATACTCTTTCTACCTGGCTATATTCCCTTTTGTTTACCATGTACTTCAACCACCTTTCTACTTTGAAATAATGGTCAGCTCACCATTTATAATAATGAATATTTACTGGAAGTCTTAGTTGATTTGTTGGTTAAATTTTCTGAACCTTTTTATTCCTCTTATCTATTTTTGTTTTGAAGCATGGTTCTCTAGGAGAAGAAGGATATTTTGAGAAATGAAGGCCATGTAAAAGCAAAAGCTATCAATAAAAATCAAATAAACCTGTTTAGGTGAACTTCAGATTAAAAAATAATAACAATATATTTCCTACCTCTTTGTATTATCCTTATCTACCATCTGTCTCTACTGCAAACCTAATATAAAATTAGTTTAGAAATAACTCCAATTATAAATTACAAGGTTAGGCTGTACAGGCTGGAAAGTAGCTAGAAATAAAGTAGTATTCTCATGGCAAGAAAAAGTAAAAGCTTGCTTTCACACTGTGAATCAGATGGCTAAGTTGGGTGGTCCTGTTGCCACCCCCCATGTGAAATATCCTCAGACAAAAGTATAGGAAGTCAAAGCAAATATCTCTCTCTTGACTTCCCCCAGAGTTAATGCTACAATGTATCTGTGATTTCATCTAGTGACATAGATCACAGGCTTCCCATGACTCCCCGTCCTTTATTACTTTTACTTCTGTCTTTCAATAAATCCTACACAAGGAGTCCACTCAACAAGTTCAGGCCTTCCTCAAGTTATCTTGATATTTGAAGGATACCAATGGAAAGTGTGAGTAAACCATTATTTTTTATTCTCATCAAGTAATGAACTCATTTTCAAAAAAAAAAATTCTTTGAGTTTTAAGTGCTTTAAAACACTTTTTTTCATAAATCCTTTTTTGTAATTTGATATAATTTACATATTCCCACTGTGCACCTCTCCATTACTCTTTGGATGACCTTCAGTGTCACTTTATTACTACCAGTCATATAATGTTACTGAAACAATACTGGAATTAAAAAGATGAACTTTCTTTCAGGGAAAGAATAGGGTCATTTCTTTTTTAATTTGCAATATTCCACAGGCAATCAAGCCCCCTTTTATATACCTGTTCAACTCTGGACCCAACCCATTATTAATTTGTAGTGTTTCTATAGTCCAAGATATATAGATATAGATGGATAAATAGATGAGACAGATAGACAAGTTCTATATATTGTTCATTTGATTATATGTTGTAGACTAGACAAAAGTTATTCTTCATTCATAAAGTTTTTCCTGAGTGAACCCTTACACCAAATTATTTTGAGTTAGCACTCATTTGGAAGGTCCTGTCATGACCTAAGCTCAATAAAATTAGCACAATATTATCTGAAAAGAAAGACGTTAAAAGGTCCTTACTATGTATAGAAAACTCCATCCATTTGGTCTCTACATCTTGTATGATGGTGACAAGTACCATGAGTACATATTTCCCTATATAATACCTAGTAGTCATTCAGGGAACTGTCAGATAAATGTGGGAGGAGCCTTACTGAATAAGAAGGAGGAAAGGAAGAAGGCAGGAAGGGAAAAGAAGGTGGTTGGGATTTTTTTGTTTGTTTTGATTTGGTTTGTTGATGCTGTTGATGTCATTGTTCCCAAGGCATAAGCCTTGTTTGTTTATTGGTTGGTTGGTTGGTTGGTACTAAAATCTAGGAATACTTCCTATATCTTTGGTGGTCAATCTCCTTCAAAGACTTGAGAACCAATCCCTCACTACCCTCAAAATTGTGTTCCCTCTAATATGATAGTCTTCTGTATCTACTTGACATAATTAAGAAATTTTTCCCATCTTTATTATCTCCAGTATCATGTTTAGGACTATGATCCTTGAGTCCAAATGCAGTAGCTCCTTGATGCTTAAAAAAAAAGTTATTATAAAACTCATTGTACAACATTTCCTTCTTTTATCTATTTATTGTCTCACTTCCATTTTCCCCCTTAGATACTCTCAGGATTATTTTATTGATTTGGATGTCTCTCCAAGCTTTCTTTAAACTGTTTTTTCTCCTTCTACTACTTCTAGTTAGTATTTAAGTTTATAACAGCCAAAATCTTCACAATCTTTCTTCATAAAATGTTATAAAATAAGTGTCTATTCTAAACCAGTGTTTCTGGATCTTTCTCTTTGGCAAAAGGAGCAAGAGGTTTTCAGACTGAGCTAATTTGGGGTGTCTTTTGTTCTTGTTATGAGTAATTGATTTATTGACACTGATTAAACTTTTATACACAATTGCTCTAATCAATGGATGGACTTTCCTCTATTTATTTACCATTTTAGAGGCTCAATAACTTGTTTGAAAAAGTTAGTAGGAAGTTGTTTTAATTTCATTCTATTTATTTTTCCATTATTACTCTTTCTTCTGGTTTTGTATTAACTTTGGTCTTTGCTCTCACAAATCAGTGATTGTATAGGTGATTCAGGAATGGCTATGTATCAGTAAGCACCCCAACATACACAGGGGGACCTGCTATCACAGATTCTTAAATCTGCATTCATAAAAGGAAAGCAACTTTTAACGGTTAACAATCACTTTAATCAAGCACAGGTATCAGAGAAAATCAAAGTCAAAATTTCAGAGAAAATACAGAGAAGTCAAAAGTCAACAGACACTTCCAAAACGTCTGACCATTACATTCATACACAGTTACCAGAGAGGGAAGCATCATCTTCTGGGTTTTAGCTGGGGGAGGGAGAGGGTTACTCCTTAGCAGCTTCCCAGAGTCTCTCTGGGCAAAGAAACACTTCCCCTCAGTAAACCCCCAAAGTAAAACTTCACCCTCAGAGTATTTGTACACTTTTTAGAGTCAGAGGGCATAACGCTCTGAACCAGTACCTCAATAAAAAAAACAAAAGGTACTTGGGACCCTCCTACAAAACAACTCCCTGAATCAAGCTTCCCACAAAGGGTATGCCCATCAATGGGTAGGGAAGATCCTCCTTAATCACATTATTCAATCAGAGGCACTTTTAGTAAACAAAAACAGCAAAAGATCCTAATTTGATTGCCTTTATAGACACCCACATTAGACTGAGGAATAGCCTACCCACATCACCAATCAGTCAATCAACAAACAATTGCTGTGTTTGTTAAAGTACCATCAACTTCATTTTCAATGTTACTATTTGGTGCTTGCTAGGTGTAGCATTTTCCATGCCTTTTCTCAAAGAAGAAAAAAAAAACAAGCATTCTTGAAGTATAAACATGAGGCTTCTGATTTACGGTCTTGTGACTTCTCTCACTTCTTACTGCTGAAATATATTTCTAAAATGTTTGCTGTCCAGAGGCAGCTGGATAAAAAGAACACAGTGGATAAAAAACTGGGGCTGGAATCAGGAAGATTGGATTTCAGATCTGAACTTTCATGCTATGTGACCTGGAGTAAGTTATTTAACCTCTGTTTGCTTGTTTCCTCGGTTGTAAAATGGGGAAATAACAGTACCTGTCTCCCAGGGTTGTTGTAAGGATTGAATGAGATATTTGTAAAAAGTGCTTGGCACATAGTAAGCATTGTGTAAATGCTTATTCCCTTTCCCTTCCCCTTCCCCTGACCTCACCTCTGCATTAAAGCCATTAAAAATCCATTGATACTTTGATTTCATTTGGATGGTCTAATTGTTTGCTTTTTTAAAAAAGTCTCTACTGCTGTATCCTCTATAATATATGTCAGCAGATCAGTTTCAGTTTTTTCTTGGGGGTATTATTACAGATACACACCAGGAGCATTTCAACTGGAGGTGACCAAATGTTCCATGATATGGTGTTTCTTGTTTCCTTTGGCTGCATAATAAAGGCAACTCTGCCAATTCCTTCATTTGCCTCTCCAAGAACATACAAGCCATTCTTTTACATAGCTGCAACTTCCTCTTGTTTTCTGATTTCATTTACAGAGAAAATGTCAATATATGATTCAGTGTCTATAATTGCATATCTACTAGTTGGTCCCTGGACAAGGCTCTCATATTTAGAAAATCAACAGCTAAGTTAAAGTTTATTGATGACCTATAAACTATATAATTCTTAGCCTTCTCTGCCTCATTGTCAGACACTCCATACAATCATCCCTTCAGAAGTTCAAAGGAGCCATACAAGACTAAACATCTTTTTGAATTCATTTTTATACCAAATTGTAATAAATGAACATTTTGAGGGCCCAGAGTCAGTACTAAAGTTGATGTCATTATTCATACATCTAACTAGAATACAAAGACTTACAGACCATTACAGCTGTAAATCAATAGATAATAATAGCTGATATTTTATACAGTACTCTAAGTTTTTTCAAATCCCTTTCTATGATATAGTCCAACCTTTCTTTTTTGCAGATCAAGTAACCGTGTCACAGAGAAGAGAAACAACTTAGCCAAGCTCACCTAGTTCTTAAGTAGCAGATCAGGGAATCATCCCTGTCTCTTATGGCTTCAAGTCTAGTGCTCTTGTCCTTTTTCCATTCTGAATGAGAGCAATGGAATAATAGACATTTCTTTCCTTGGGAAGGAAAAAGAAAATCAGAGGGATCTGTTTCATCACTCTGAAACCACTTTCTATTTATTGATAGAAGCTTTTCTCACACAAAAGTACCAAAAATGATAATGATGATGTGATGCCATGTGTTGATGCAGCATATTTCTTTTTTTTTTTTTTTTTTTTTACCAAATGACCAAAAGACCTTGTGACATCAAGAAAACCAGGTGATGTCACAGGTAGTATTATAGCATCAAGTCATTTGATTCCAATAAGATCTGCTTGAGCTTGGCTAAAACCCAGGAAAACAGAGGAAATGAATCTTCAGCAGGTTAATAGTTTTTCTTCCATGTAAAATTTGATGTTATGTTAAAAGAAAGTCTGAGGAAGCAGGTTCTTTACTTTATTAGCAGCAAGTAAGCACATAAGTTTCTATGACAACAATTTGTATTGGATACGCAGTGTGTTTTTCAGAAGAACTTGGAATATAGACATCTTATTTAATATTCACAGGATCATCATAAGAATAAGCAACCTTTTTTACAGATGAGGAAACTGAGGCACCAATATATCTCTGTCATATTACACTGAATGCTAAATCAACCAATGCACAGGTTATATATTTCCTGAAGAGGAGAGTGGTTTCAGAAAAACTAAGGAAGACTTGAAATTATGCAAAATGAAATGAGCAGAACCAGGAGAACACTACACATAACAGCGATATTGTAATGATGATAAGCTGTGAAAGATTTAGCTGCTCTGATCGATACAATGATCCAAGATAATTCCAAAGGACTTGTGATGAAAAATGTTCTCCACCTCCTGAGAGAGAACTGATGAAGTCTGAGTGCATATTGAAGCATATTTTTTATTGTATTTTTCTTGCTTTACTTCTTTGCAACATGGCCAATATGGAAATATAATTTGTGTAGTTTCACATGTATAACTGGTATCACCTTGCTTGCCTTCTCAGTGGTTGAGAGAGAGGCAGAAGGCAGAGAGGTAATTTGGAACACAAGAAAAATATTAAATGAATGCTAAAAATAAATAAATAAATAATAAATTTGGGGATAGAGAATTCTAGAGAAGAAAAAAAGCTAAATTGTCAGAAAAAAAGATTTTTATTTCCCAATATAAACAGTGTAAGTACTTGTAATTAAAATAATTAGTCTTAAGTTTACAAAATTTAACAGTTTAAGGAATCTGATTAATTAACAAGTAAATAAAGGAAGGTATATCAATAACATTAAAAAAGCACAGGAATAAGCAGTGTTCTCTGTTCTGCTGTTCTACTGCTTGGTACCTCTGTGATTAGTTACTAAATAAGCTACTAAACTTCTCTGGGCCTCAGTTTCCCCATCTGTAAAATGAATAGGTTGCACTAGATAATAATATAATTGCTTACACTTACATGATGCTTTTAGGTTCACAAAACTTTTTATATGCATTATACCATTTGATCTTCACAACAACCCTGTTAGGTAGTTAGTACAACTGTTATTATCTCTATTTTACAGATGAGGAAATTGAGGCTCAGTGAAGTTCAGTGATTTGTCTAAGATTGTAATTATAGAGCCTACTCTTCTATTGAAGACCTTCAGGAATGAGTAATGCACTATTTCCAAAGTAGTTTGGTCCGTTTTCAGACATCTCTGCCTCTTAAGAAATTTTTCCTCACATGGCATAACTTGCTCAGTCACACTAGCACTGGTAACCAGTAGAACTGAGCTCCAAATGCAAGTCTTCTGAATTCAACATGAGCTTTTGCTGAGTCACTTTCTCTGTCCTGACTCAGTAGTTCTATGATTATAGTAGCCACAGTCCAAGAGGCATCAGAAAGAGTATATTGATGAGAACTAGCAACAATGCATATTATTTTAAAATTACCTCCCCTTGATTAAAATAAACTACCATAAGCTGCACTAATGAATGCCCTTTTATGAGTTTATTCTCTGCTGTATCACATCTGGAGGCTTACTCAGCCAACCTGTTAAACAAGTTGGCATGTATTTCTTCCTATTGAGTAGAAACTGGCTATGCAACACAAATTGAAGGGATTGCAGTAATGATGCATTAATGGAGGCAATGAAAACAAACATAAAATATTTGTCAGGGTGCTACCCCTGTTTATCACCTCACCTTATGCCAAAGAAGCAAATGAAATGGAACAAAAGTTGTGCAACATTAACTTCCTGTGAAGTAACTCTATTTTGTCAAGCCCATTCTCATTCAAAGTAAAGAGTCACCTTCAGGCCTCTCACTTCCTTCTGACCATCATAAGATGCACACCTGTGAATCTAGAGCCACCCACACCTAATGGAACAATATAGGTTAGGGAGTGTAACTGGCATCTCTTCTAAGAAGTCCTGATGGTAGTTGGGCCCTCCACAGGCTTGACAAGCAAAGGGCCAGTATGGTATCTGCTTGGTGCTATATTCAGACTTCCAGCTTTGGCTCTTCTTGACCAGCCTAATCACTCCCTTTCTTACACAGGTTCAATGATTTACTGCTGACTCTCGGGTTTGGTTTTTAAAGTTCTTCACAATCTATTCTATCTCTTCAATCTAATCTTCCACTGCTCCCTCAAATGAAACCCACACTCTGGTCATTGCTCTCCAGATATGAAATCAAAAATCTTAGAATAGGAAGAAATCTTAAGAGGTTATCTAGTCTACTCCCATCTAAAACATGAGACCTCAACAAGCCCAATAGAGATATTATATTTAACGCTATCCTCATCTTACAGATAAGAAGATTGATGCTCAGAGAGATTGGGACCAGTCTTCCTGACTCTAACTCCAGTCCCCTAACAGCATTGTCACACTCCTTCTTCACATCCTTTGACAGCTATACATCCACTTTTTGCTTCCAGTCTCTAGTAATGAACTCTAATGAAATAGCTATTAAATAGTGATGGGGAATTTGCTATTTGCCAAAGGAGTCAATTCCATTTTATATAGCTCTACTGGGCAGAAAGTCTGTCCTTATGTTGAACCCAAATCTGTCTCACTAAACCTAATTCTTCCCCCTAAACCTAATTAAATCTTTTAAGGCCAAAAAGATTCCATCTTAGTCTTCTTCCATATAACTGATTTTCAGATAGTTTAGGAAAGTTATCATGCTGCCACTAAGACTTCGCTTTTTCAGACTAATCCTCCCCAGTTCCTTCAATCATACCTAAATGTATCATTTTTGGAAGTATTCACTTTATCATGCTGCCTCTGATAGTACCCATTAAAGGATTCTCCGGAAAAAAAAAACTTTATAAAATTCTGAATAGGATATACTTCAAGATTTTGAGGTAGTGTGAAATATAAAGTCAGTGTGACCATGGTTCAAGTCTTCTCTCTCAAATGTATTGTCTATATGGCCCTGGGCAAACTATTTAACCTTTCATTTCTCCTAGGCAATGACCTAAGATGATACACTGAAAAGTTGGTTCAGATAGAACTGCATTGGTGGAGGGAATTTTCTCAACAGGAGTTTCCTATGTCATCAAAAAAAAAAAATATCCTGATCTACCATTTTCAGAACCTACTTTCCTATGTGTTTTAAAAACTGGGACAATATTTGACCATCTCCAGTATTTTAGTGCATTGTCTGTTCACCATAATTTCTCCATGATTAGCTACAACCATCATGTCTGTGATTTCTGTCAGTACTATGAGGTATAATTTGTCCATACCAGAAGACATGAACCCATTTAAAGCTGCTAGGTGCTTGCTTATTATCTCCTCATCTTTCTTCTGCTTCAATTACCTCTCTATAATGTTTGTTCTATCTTTTCCAGCCTGAAAATTATTCTCTTTGACAAAGAAGACATGAGCAAAATAGCAGTTGAGTGCTCTGTTCTCTCCTCTTTCTGTCCTAATGGGCATTATTATGACATCCACACCAAATAGTAAGGCCTCTTCTTTACTCCTGATTCTTGCCTGAAATATTCCTTTAAAAGTCCCCTTTTTCTTTCCTGAGTACTTTTTCACAAGTTTCACATCAATCTATATTTTTAACTCTTTGGCATTATTTTGGGGGAGTTCCTAAATGCCTGTGCAGTCACACTTGATGATATACACCTGTTGTCATCTTCTATATCTGTTCTTTTAAGCTCTAACCCTGACAGAGAGCTTCCTATGTAGTGACACCGACTTTCTTAGATGCTTCCCTGTTTTCCTCCTCATTAGAGCTATTTATTAAAATATAGTCAGACTTTCATTTTCTATAGCTTCTCATCCAGTAACATACTGGTAAATGTTTAACAATGGCATAATTGTATGTATGTATATACATACATGCATATGTAGATATACATACATATATACACACATACACATGTATACATGTATGTCTATCTCCATATATGAGCAAATCTGTATGCACGGCACACTTTTAAGTTTAATCTGTATTATTAAAATTTTGTCCATCACTTGCTTAAATCTAAACAATTATAATTTAAGGCCCGATTTGTTTAAATTCTCACATTGACTATTTTCAACTCTTAAAAGCCCACTGGAGCTAGCTCCCGCATAACGTCTTCTATCCGTCTTAATTAGTCTTCCTTTCTAGAATACTTGGGCATGAGGTCATTCCTATCTTTTTTCCAGTTTTTTTCCTGAAATCTGCTTTCTTGAATTCTAAGCAATACATCTGGCCATCACCACCATTCTCCTGCTTAATTATCCCAGATTCTAAGATGGCAGGATCACTTTCATCCATGGTTTTAGCTATTCTTACTTCATTCCTCAGTTCTTCCTTGATGCTCAAAACCAATTTTCATCAGCTTCTGTACCTTCTAAGAGATGAAATTGTCATTAAGGCAAGTCAAGCCTGGTTAATGAAATTAAACATCCAGGACATATCCATGTAGTTGAAGTCCTTCATCACTAATATATCTTGCCACTGTCCATTTTCTAATCTTTATCAGAAACTTATTATCTATTCCCCCATATGTTTAGCCATTTTGGAGTTCTCGCAAACAACAGTATCATGCCTGCTTCTCTCTTCTCTTAAGTTCACTCAAATGTTTTCCATAACACTTCACCTTCAGGCTTTTGGATCACCACGTGTTTATATTCCTTCAAAATAAAATGCCCTTCTCACCCCACTGGAAGTTACCTTCTGTATTAGATTGTGGGTTCCTTGAGGACAGGGACTTTTTCTACCTTCTTCTATGTCCCCACTGCTAAGCACAGTGCCTGCTATGTAGTAAGCACTTAATAACTTTGTATTCATTTGACTTATGTCCTACCCCTCAAAGTATCATTGATTAAATGCTTTTTCCATGCTATCCTCATTCTGATTCACCAAACTTTTGTTGACATCATTATTCTTGTCTGCAATGCCTTTCTCTTTCCTTAAGATAATAGATTTAGGGTTGGAAAGGACTTTATAGGCCACTGAGTCCAGCTTCATTTTATAGACTTTATTGAGACACAGAGAGATTAAGCAACTTGCCAGAGACACAACTGGTAAGTGTCTGAGGGGAGATAATGAATCTACATCTTCCTGAATCCAAGTCTAGTGTCCTAGCCACTATGACATGATGCGTTCTGACCCATTCAATTTTAAACCACTCTTCAAGAATTGTGGTGAGTTCTATTTTCTCCCTGAAACTTTCCCCAGCTATAGCAAACCACAATAATCTCTCTGTTCTGATCATGTGTTACTTATTGTCTGTATCTCTCCTCTTAGTACTTAATTATATGCTTTCTATATTAGCACCTGTCTTGTGTATATACCCTTTTTCCCAAAGCGTACACATATACACATATAGAAATACATAAATACATGCATGTATAGATGAATGTATATACATACATGTATATGAACCATATCTTACATATTTGGTCATTGTGCCCTAATACAAAGATGAACATGTGGTGAGCTCTCAATAAATATTTGTTCAAATGGCTTATGATTTCACAGATAGAGTTCCTGGTAATGAACCCTCACCTTAATCCTTTACCAATAATTCAGTTCAGCAATTGCTCTACTACTTATAGCCTTGGAGAGCAGCCAGTGACAATGAATTAAGTGAACTGCTCAGAATGTTTTAGAAGTGGAACCCAAGCTCAAATATTCCTAACTCTGATGCTGGTTGGTCATCACTATACCCCACATACTGCTTCCCCTTTATTATTTAGCTGAAATGATCATAAAATGTATTTATTTATTTATAATTATTTTAGTTTAGTTTATTTTTATTTATTTATATTTATTTATTATGATTTTATTTTTCCTCCATCTATCCATTCATTATATTTACTTATTTATTGGCCAAATGGTTTATTCATTCATTCTTCCTTTCTTTTTCTGGCTTATTTGCCTATTGGTTTGTCTATTCTTCTGACTTTCCCAACTGGAAAAATTAGGTCTTCTAGAGGGTAAGACAATAAAACATCCCCCTTAAAAAAAAATGCTGGTTTGAAATGAATCAGTGATGTATGCTCATTCTCAGGCTAAAGGAAGAACTGGAATCTAAGAAAAACAATAGCCAAAAAAATGCTTCATAGCTAATGGAGGTCAATCGAGCTTAGTATCTCCATGCATAGTCAGTGATATGGTGTCACCTTGATTCCCCTGTGGTGACATTACAAGAAAATTAAAGAAGATGTGATCTTTTAAGTCAAAGGTACTGAGAAAGAAACTGGTAGAAGGAATTTGATTTTTAATGGTGCACTAACCAAGGGTAACTTTTGCTAAATCAAAAGATACTGGAAGTCATGACGTATATATTAAAGGAAATGAGTGGAGTTGTGGGGAATGGGATATTAGAGAAATGAAAGTAATCTTCAGAAAGATGAAGGTATATTACATAACAAGGGATTAGAACTGTTCCACCTGGGTACTAAAAACAATGGAAAGCAAGTATAATGAGATTTCATCTTGACAGAAAATTCTTGAGAGTTGTCTGAAAGTGGAATGGACTGCCCCAATATACAGAAGATTCCCTCTCACTAGAAGGCTTAAAACAGAAATGAGATAATCGCTTGCCAGCACAGTTGTAGAGTGGATGCTTAGCCAGTTATGTGTTGGACTAAATTGCTTTTGAGATACTTTCTGACTTTTAGAATTGCGATGATCCTGTCAGAAAATAAGCCATCTATAAGACAGGAGCTTTTCTTTGGGGAAAGTTGAATTATTTTGATATTTGAGGTGATGGGGATGTTGTCTGATTTGGACTTTCTTGTCTTAGAAGAGGGGAAGTGAGATATCAATTGATTATGTAGGAATATGGGTAAAATAACCCAAGCTATTATGAATCAGAAAATGTCCTTAGTGACTGATGACGAGCCTGGAACTATAGATAGTGAGAAAACTATGTTGAGTACTTTCATAGATAAATGATGAAAATCAGAATCTTTGTGATATATTATAGAAGATATTAGGGCAGCTAAGTGGCACAGTGGATAGAGCACCCAGCCTAGAGTTGAGACCCCAAGTTCAAAGTTGGCCTCAAATACGTACTAACTGTGTGACCATGGACAAGTCACTTAATCCTGTTTGCCTCAGTTTTCTCCTCTGTAAAATGAACTGGAGGAGGAAATGGCAAACCACTCTAGTATTTTTGCCAAGAAAACCCCAAAATAGGGTCTTGGATAGTTGAACATGACAAATTATAGAAGATGTTATTATCATCTTTGTTTATGAGGGAGCAAGGGCTCCAGACCAAAGGAAAATAAGAACTAAATGGACTAAATTAGAAATTGGGATCTATAGCTAGACAGGAAAGTTCAGTAATATATGTATATGATATACTAGAAAGAGCATTGGTTTGGGAAGGTAGGATACCTGAGTTCAAGTCTAAATGCCACCACTTATAATAGTGACTTTGGGGGAGTCACCTAATCTCTCTAAACCTCGTGTTCCTCATTGGTAAAAAAGAAAAACAAAAGCAAATATTCTATTTACACTATCCACTTTAAAAGGTATTTTTGAGAAAAGTGTTTTGTAACCCTCATAGAACTATAAAAATGTAAGTTTTTATTATCACCCTCTAGTCTGAAACTAGCCAGTTTTATGTCTATTAATTACATTAATGACAAGGACAGGATAAATGACACTTTATCACAGGGCTCAAACATCTCTAGGATTTCCTCTTTAATATCTTTAATATCTGTCCCCCCCACCCCCAGGAATTGCAGTGCTCTGCTGCACAGTACCAAAAATGCCCTGCTCCTGAGTCACCAATATTCCCTGCCAACTATCTCCCTTCCTAACTTCTAGGTATAACAAGAACAATTGCATCCAAATGGGGATGACTATCCTCAGCATTCTTCACACAGATCAACTTAATTTGCCCTGTACTTTAGACTTCCCAGTTACAATGCTCCCTTGATTTACTATTTTTGAAATTATATACCTTTTTCTTACTTGTAAACAAATACTATAACATGTACTCTTATGGACCAGAGTGCGCAGAGATCAGGAGTATAAGGGAATGAGGGAATAGGTGCTATAAAAAGCATCTTGTTACAGGCAGATGTTTTAGTGAGAATATATAAATAAGGATCAAGTGTGGTGGATCTCTGACCGCAGGAAGACAGATATATTCAGGAATCAAGGCAGGTGATTCAAGTTTGGTTACAGAAACTGAAAAAGTTTATAAAGTAATTAAGGAAGAGAGGGTAATAGTGACAAATGCAACAGATAGGTCAAGAAGCATGAAAATAGAGAATAGATTTGGCAATTAAGAGATCATCAATAACTTTGGAGAGAACTGCTTCAGTTGAATGGTTAGACCTTAAACCTGATTGCAGAAAGTTTAGGAGAGGAGAAAGGCTTTTGCTAGAGGTTTGCCTGGGAAGAGAGAGACAGAAGGATAACTTGAGAAGATGGTAAAGGTGTTTAAATTTTTTTTTAATATGGGTAGATTGGAGAATGTTTGAAGTCAGTAGGCAAGGAAACAGAAGATGGAGATAGGAAGGGTAATGGAAGGGAAAATCTGCTGAAGAAGGCAAAATTTGAGTGTTTGTGATACAGCTTCATTTAGAATCAAATGAGGGAGAAATTTTATTATTCCTATTTTTTAGGTAAGCAAACTGAGAAAAAAGTGAAATTAAATAACTCTCCAAATCAAACTGCCCATCAGTGGCAAAGTCCCAAACTCACCCTGTATTTCCAGAATACTACTTCCTTTTAATATCAAGAAAATGAAACCTTCAATCTTAAAATTGGATAAAATCGTCATGAGGAAAAGAAAGAGGAAGCTCATTGTATCGATAATGCATTTTTTACTTATGGCTAATATAATTTTGTTTCTTAATGTGAAGATCTTTCCCATCCATGAATAGGCCCATGTGACCTGAGTAAGTCATGTGGAAGCCTGGGGCCCATGAGTCTAAGTCACATGGAATAGGAAAGGGGTGGAGAAGGAAGAGTGGGACAGGAAGAGGTGGAGCTAGAGCAGAACTGAGAGGAATTGAGTCATGAGAGCAGTCAGAGCTAGGAACGATGCAGGCAAGCAGGCTGCTGACTAGTGTGAGTAAGAGAGCCTGTTTGTGATTTTGTTTAATGGAGCTGGTTTGTGGGAAGCCCAGCAGGGGAAAGGGTTGGGGCTGCTGTTGTTCTCTGCATTGCTACTTTGTATAGATTTTAGTTACTATGATGGATTTGGCTTTACAGAGTCTGAATAAATGTTTTGGTTCTGTCTTCCATGTGGAGAGTCTGTGGTATTTCGTGAGTCAGAATTGTGCTGGGATGTTTATGGCCTCCATGGGAGCTGTGACTATCGAATTGGTGCTACACCCATTCAAGGTAGAATAGTCAGTAAAAAGCATAAAGATGGGCAATGGAGTCTCATAAGTGAGAAACATAGAGAAGGCAAATTTGACTAGATCACAGAGTACAGAAATGAAAGGAAGGTATTCAAAGAGCATAGAAACGTAGATTGAGGCCAGATGAATAGTGTTTTAAAGGCTAAACTTAAAATTATAATTTATTCTAGAGGAAAGAGGAAGCCATTGTGTATGGTTGGACTAGGAGAGTCATGTGGTGAGATCTGTGCTTAAAGAAACTACTGTGGCAGCAGTTTGTAAAAGACAAATGGTGAGAGATCAATTAGGATTCTGGGAAAACAATTAGGAAGCTGAAGCAATAATCTAAGTGAGAAAAGAGAAAGTCCTAAACTAAAATGACATCCCTGATCCTCATTTTCCTTATCTTCATGCTTAGCATATAGTAGGCACTTAATAAATGCTGTTTGGTAGACTGTAAAATAAAGGGGCTGGACTGGATACTCTTCAAAGTTCCCTTCTAGCTCTCAATCTATGATTCTAAGAAGCTAGAATCCCTAAAATAAAGATTAT
Source organism: Notamacropus eugenii (assembly GCF_028372415.1). NCBI lineage: Eukaryota > Metazoa > Chordata > Mammalia > Diprotodontia > Macropodidae > Notamacropus > Notamacropus eugenii. Next base: position 212,961,400 of record NC_092873.1, on the reverse strand, counting down.
ATGTCAGTGAGACCTAAATCCTAGGTCAAGGATGGGGAAACTACAGTCTCAAGGTTAAATGTGGCCCTCTAGGTTCTCAAGAACAGCCCTTTGACTGAATCTAAACTTCACAGAAGAAATCCCAAGGTTACAGGTTCCCCACCCCTGCCTGAGGCTATATTTTTCCCTGCTAGTTTGTGCAGACCTCTGCTGCCTGACTATTGCCAGATTTCTCTGACTCATCTACCTTGATTTTCAATTACTGAATATTTTAAACTGGAAAAGACTTGAGACCCTCTAGTCCAGAGGTTCCCAAAGTGAGTGACACCACCCCCTGGGGGGCACTGGAATGATCCAGGTGGGCAGTAGTAGTGCTGGGGATAACTAGGGAGCATTGAGCAAAAATAAGGGAGTGGTGGAAGCATGAAGAAAGAAGAAAAGACAAGAAATTTTTGAAAAACCTTCATACATGTTTCATCTATTGTTTAACAGAGTTAAAGTCATAGTGATTACATTATTTTCCAAATCAAGTCCACCAATAGGTCTTAGCAAGTGTGCTGGCAAGTAAGCCTCTCAAATATTGTAGGGAAGTCCAGCATCCATTGGCAGGAATATGTGCATGTAATGACTTGTTTACAGTACTATACAATTAATAATGCAATACTGCATCATCAAAATTTCAATGCAGGAAAAAACAACCCAAACTGACAATACATTATTAAATTTAAGAAGTGACTTTTTTCAAAAAATATATTTTCTTGAAATGATGCAAATTAAAAAAACACTAAAGAGAAAGTAGCTTTCCAGGGGGGTGCTCAGTAATTTTTTAAGGGGGTGGGCCAAATAAGTTGGGGACTCTGATCTAGTTCAACCTCAGAGTTTACATATAAAGAAACTGAGGCCCCAAATGTTTAAGTAACTTGTCTAAGCTCTCCCAAATGGCAAATGACTGGGCTATGAACTGACTTCAAAACTAATGTTGTTTCTATTATACTTTGCTGGCTTGAAATCATGTGATTTAGAGCTAGGAGGGATTATTAGGTCTAAATCAATAATTGTAGAAATTTCAAGATTGAGGCTCAGCAAAATGAAGTAAATTGCCTAGAATCCCAGAGTCAATGTGTAAGAGAGTCAAGAATCAAACCCTAGTACTCTGACTTGGAGATCAGTGCTATGAGAATATCCTTCAATTGTTTGTCCTATCTCCAAAATCTGCTCATCTCTGGTTCCCATTTGTCATCCATGCAGTCTATCCTACCCCTGCATGATCCTTGATTGTTACAACATTGGCCTTCTACTTCAGTGACCAAAGATTAAGGCAGTTGCATGAACACCCCCAAATTCTTTGTACAATTCATTGAAAAGTTCTCATACTAGTATGTATAGGTATCTCATTTTAGAGTCTGCTCATATTTTTAGATTGAAAAACCTGTTATAATAATGATTGTATACGTTTCCTGTTGAGAGATAATGTGGTATTGTAGATAGAGAGCTGACCTTGAGGCCAAGAACATATAGGTTCAAGTTTCATCAGTGACATACATACTAGCTTGGTATGTATGTTTGTGTATGTGTGTGTGTGTATGTGTGTGTATATATACACACACATACATATAATGTGTATGCATATATGTATATGTATGTATATATAAAAATATGTGCATATATAGACACATACATATATACATATATATGTATATGCATGTGTGTATGCATATATGTCTACAGCACATGTGTGTAGATATATATTTATACACACATAGGTGTGAGTGTACATGTGGGGAGGGTAGTTCGGTGCTGCCAGACCTAGAGTCAGGAAGACTCATCTTCCTGAGCTCAAATCTGGCCTCAGATACTTAGTAACTATGTGACCATGGACAAGTCATTTAACCCTATTTGCCTCAGTTTCCTCATCTGTAAAATGAGCTGAAGAAGGAAATGGCAAAAAACCACTCCAATATCTTTGCAAAAAACTCCAGATGGGATAATAAAGAGTTGAATATGACTATAACAACTAGATAGGTCAGACCTATGCAACTTGGCAGTAGGCAGGGGCCAAAATTTAAATACGCTAGATTTCTTCAGGCCACAGATAGGTTAGATTAGAGACAGACTGATGATGGCTGGTTGCCACAGATCACATGGCAAACAGGAGAGTGCACAGTGGCAAGCCTATATAGTTCATGGGCCACCCAAAATCCTCTGGCAGGTCACACGGACTGTATATTATAGAAGCCTGAGATACACACACACACACACACACACACACACACACGTATATATACATAAATATACATACATGTGTGCATGAATGTGTATGTGTATGTATTTATGTGTGTATATATGTGTGTATGTGAATGTACATATATATGTGTGTGTGTGTATGTCAATGTACATATATATATATATATATACATATATATATACACACACACATAACACCTAGGCTTGTCTGGGCATGGTATGTCCAGTTCTTCCTGAGGAACCCTTGGAACATGTCAAGATTGCCTAATATGGAGGCCTCTGCATCCCATCTGATAGGATTGGAGGGAGCC